>NC_081168.1:17723309-18074309 GCF_012432095.1 Onychostoma macrolepis | reverse complement strand
CTCCAAGGCTTAGTCAGCCTGTGTCTGATGTCTTCTGGGAAAATAAGACTTTAGTGACAGTTTCATATTACTACAGAGAAAAGTGTGAACAACTTGAATGACACGCACTGATAAGGCACACAACCCAGACCCAAGATCCTGCCAAACTGATCTGCCATATAAAATTTGTGAACATTCATTCCAAACCATGCGAGCTCTGCCAAGTCTTGGAGGAATGTTCTGACCTATTGTTGATCTGGCAAGCAGTTCAGGAAGATTTCCGTCTGCGATTAACATTTATAAGGAAACTTTGCTCAAAACTCCCACAGAAACGGTAAATAGGAAAGGTTAGAGTCCCACCATCAAGCTAAAAGGTGCACTCTTGAGGTTTTCTTGACCCAGACAGGGAGGATGTGTGTTAGCATTGCCATTCATTTCAACTGCAGTTGCTCTGCTTTTATATGGCCATCAATGGAGAACGATGCTTTAGGTAACAGACTGTGTAGTTTTGACATTTACCAGCAGGGTTAACAAAACTATGCGAAACCTTGACCCTGTGGACTCCAACAGCATCACCACATTTGGCCACAAATAAAAGCAACTCAAAATGTAAAATGCTGTGCATCATTAATAGCACTTAGTGTGGGTAATAACATAAGACATTTGGTGGTAACACCATAATGAGATCCAGCTTTTGCTGCTGGCATGTATTTGAATGCAATGTCTATATAAAGCTGTACTCAAACCCTTAACATCTGCCCTGGACATTTCAGACTCTCTATCCCTCCATTCTCCAAGTTCTACCACATTTCCTGTCTTGGCCGCTTGCTATTCACTTCAACAAACATTTACAAGTCTTCTCTACCGAGCTCTGAATAGGAATCTGGAGTTGGACAGCACTGGGGGAAGAGAACAAAAGTTATTGTCCTCGAGCCTCTGCCCTCAACAGCTTGTTTGAGACCATGCAGATATTTATGAAACATAAGAAGCATTGTGACGTTGTCAGGACATCATGAGGAAATGGCTGGGGTCTGAATAACAGACCCGCAGAAAGTCCTCCACCAGGTGTAGCACTTTGGCAAGCATACAGGAAATAGACCAGACCACAAGAGGTCCTAAAGGGAGAATTTATCAAAATAAATAAGTTAGTCTTGAACCATTTAGAGAAAAAGCCTCATTGTGATTTTCTTGATAAAAAGTTGTGCTCACGATTTAAAAACATTTGCTGTGCTAGATGGTAGAGTTGCACAATTTGGCCCAAAATGTTGCAATTTCATATTAAAAAAATAAATAAAAATTGATAAGTTTTTTTAATTTCATCATTTTCAAATATTAAACCATCAAGCTTTTATATTTTTTTAAAAACGTCTCACACAGCTTCTCTTTTGTTGACAACAGTCTGTTTAAGTGCTTTTTAAAAGTTGGGGAAGATGGTCTGTGCATGTTGTGTTCCCAAATCTGTTATAAGCAAAACAAATTGAGCTGAATATTTAAGTAAATAAATAACATTTTAAGAAGTGCCATGCTTTACTCTTCCCTTCATTCTGCCTTTGCGATTTGACATAGCACTAATATAGGGCTACTTCATGTATGAAAAAACAGAATAAAAAGTGTGAGTATTTTTATTTTTTATTATTATTAATTAATTTATTTTTCATTTTTGGGAGCACTATCACTTCAGCAGTAAACACATGGAGAAATATGGGCACAACAGAAAAAAATAAATAAAAGATTGAGAGACAAAAGAAAAGGAAAGAAGACGAGGGAAATGTGGACGGTGGAGTATGCAGATAAAGCTGATGGACACGACCACCTGTGTTCCTGGCTCAAATTCAGAGCCCAGCTGTTCCTTGACTTGAGTCTGGTGGCAGTAAAGTGCTGCGCTAAGACCTTTCACAAGTCAAAGAGGGAAGAGTTGAGAAACCTTAAACCTTCTGACATCAATATACAGAACATAAGAAATTAAACTTGTATAAACAGCTAAAAACAAGGATGGCAGTCATAGATGTTTATGGGTCACAATCAAGAATAAACTCAAACATTTCAACAGACATTTCCTATGCACGTCCCAGATATCTGAAGCTAAACAGTCTTTAAAATCTTGGCCCATTTACAATTTTCTTCCCCAGACACGCAGCGACCAGTCCTTTTGTCCTTGATGGTGCTGAAAGTTTATGTGGTGACCCTAAAGACCACGCTTGTACTGACCATTAAAATCATTGCCATATTTCACTTTCCATTTCCTTATGGGGGGCTGTAAGACTCTGGGCCTCAGTGCAATTGCGTCAGCTGATACGCGTGAGCCATAAATATCTTGGATGTAAGAGCCAAGCTTCAAACCAAACCGTCTTCAGAGGTCTCCTAGAGCAGCCACTGCCACACCTGCTAACAAGCCCTCCAAAAGCAAATAAATATATATTGACAAACTTGTTAAAATGACACTGACAAACTCTGATGATTAGGTCCACAGGCCAGAGACCCTTGAAAAACGATGAATAAACCCAGCACAATTTTTTAATGTAGTAGTTCAGCCAAAAGTGAAAGTTATGTCATTGTTTACTTAATCGTATGTTTCAACCATATACTCGTTTTCTCTCTCTCTTGGGAAACACAAAAGCACTTTTTTTTTTTTTTTTTAAAGGATCTTCTTACAATGAGTTAATGATAACGCTATCACACTCAAAACAAACAAACAATATACTAGGGGAGAGAAAAAATAAATAAATAATTCGATTCACCTAAATATTGCAATTCTTTTTAAAACGATTTAAACATCAGAACCGATTTTTATTTCATTATTTTATTTTTCCTAAGAGGTGGTGGGGAGAAGTTAGCGCTTTTTAATTCCAACAGAGGGCGAAATGTATCGGTGTGTTCGACTTGAAGCGTATGGCATCAAAGTCCCGCGAGAGTGATGCGAAAGCCATCATTAGGCTATAGATCAGTGGGAGGAGCCGTCTGTTCTCTGTAGCTCTCGCGGTGCTTTGATGTCATACAACGATGTTTTTTTTGTTTTGTTTTTTGTTTTGTTTTTTGTATTCAGCTTTACAACCAAACAAGGTACATAATCACATTCCAGAATAAATCCAATCTTATTCAGCCTTGGTTGAGCATAACCAAAATGGAACAACAAGACGAAAAAAAAAAAAAAATTCAAAATGAACCAAACCATAAAGAAAAATAAGATAAAGAAAAAAAGAACATAAGATGCTTCAAAAATAAAATACACCAAAAAGGGCTTTTAAATTAAATTATACAAATCCAACAGAGAAGTCAACTTCAGGGCTTTCTTATTCTTAACAAATTTTAACGATTTAAATAAGAGTTTTACCTCATTACACCATTGGATAAAATTAGGTTTAGATTTAAACCATCTGCATACAAAAATCTTTGTTTTCAAGAAAAATACCGAACCTGACTATCTTCACATTAAGTGGTGGGAATTCAACATCTCTGGAACATAACCAGTTTTGCATCTCTCTCCAAAAGGATTGTACCGTATCACAAAAAAAAAAAATAAATAAATAAAAAACCACGATCTAAAGTTTCAATGTTTCACAAAAAACTTTTAGCTTTTGGAGGGAGGGGGAAAGACAAATAATTTGTTCTAATTTTTTTTAATTTCAACCGTATCAAAATCTTTAAACACATATTCCCGTCTAATTGGGTTTGGATAATAAGCCTGTGAAATAAAATTTCTAATAACTCTATTAGAGCATTTTTTGTTCACAAAAATCATAACCTTCTAAGGAAAGCTGCCTCAATTCTGGGGAAACTTGGGAGTTCACAATATCTTCTCTAACCATTAATCTCAAAGGAACTGGAATGGCTCTAATCATTCTATTGTAGATATTAACAGTACACTGCAGTTGGAATTTCTCACAAAACTCTCTATATAGTAACAAATTTCCATTATCATCCAAAAAAATGGGCAATATCGCATATCCCTTTGTATTTCCAATCCTCAAAAATAAATAAATAAATAAATCAGACTTTCTGCCAAACTTTATGTATCTATTATTCCAAACTGGAGTGTTATGAGGCGTAAAGTTATGCTTGAACAATAATTTCCAATAAAGCAGCATTTGCTGATGGAAGTCAGAAAGTTTCACTGGTAATGAGTTACATTCGAAATCACAACGTAGAAGGAAATTAATTCCACCTAGTTTTTTAAAAATTGCACTGGGGACAATAAACCAAAAAGAGTGGTTATTACAAATGAACAATTTGAACCATTTTAATTTCAGTACACCATTCATAATGTAAAAATAAAAATCGCATTTACCCCATACAACGATCGTTCTGTGTGCGCGGTGCCGCTACATTAGATGACGTCATATACGTTTAAAGTGCCCCTATTATTTTTAAAGTTGCTAATATTGTTTTATGAATACTGTTTTCATGCATGCAAGGTCAAAAAACAGTTTAGTTTTCTCAAATGGCTTTAATTTTACCTCATTTGTAAATGATTCCTAAACGACTAGTGCGAAGAATCAGTCTCTCTAAACCCCTCCTTTCTGTGAGCCCTCACTGCTGTGATTGGTCAGATGGCGCAGTCCTTTGTGATTGGTCTACCGCATACAGCGCAAATGACAGCCATGGGAGGACATTATGCAAATGTGTTCCTTCGTGACGTACAGCAGTAAAAGAATAAGATTCGAATTCCTAACGACTCGTTTAGGCGATTGGGAGTCGACTCTTTTTGATAGACAATAACTTATATATATATATATATATATATATATATATATATATATATATATATATATATATATATATATAGTGCACTTTCAGCTTCACAGCTTTGTAGAAAGTTTGTTCACATACTGCTACATGACACACTGCATGAAAGATAATATTCGAAAAGGCATAATAGGGGCACTTTAAAGGGAACCATCAGAAGTTCTGCAGGTATTGTGAAGAAACAAGTGAGGACAACAGCGAAAATGGCAGATCATGGAAATAAATGTTACATTCCAGGCTGTGCAGGGGATGGGTTGGTGTCTGTATTCAGAAAGGCACGGAAAGCAAATAACATGTTCTAATAAAATAATGCAAGCCACCTAAGGGACATGGTTAGCTCCTTGCTAGCGGTAGCCTGTTACATTACAGTCCATAAGATTTCACTTACCACATAAACAGAGTAAGGAGAGATGACTGAGGATGATGGCGAATGATTTGCAGATCCTGAGAACCACTGACAAGCATCTGATCTTGTAAAATGTGTGGTAAGTACTGCCGCTCCATAGTATAAACAGAGTTTGTGCGATCACGAATCTCGAAAGCAAAAGTGAAAGTAAAAAGCGATCGCGCATTTGAAAGCAGTTTCAGTGCCTCGCATATTAATAGCGGCTCCCTGATGCCCACATTTTATATACAGTATAATTACCCGATGATATAACTGTAAGGGAAAGTATATATATATATATTTTTTTTTTTTTTTTTCCTCCCTGTGTTTCCTTCCTGCTGTGAGCTACTGAAATGAGCCACACTGTGAAATAGCCTATCAGAGCAGAGCCACAATGTGAAACAGCCAATCAGAGCAGAGCTAAACATTATTATTCATGACCCTTCCAAATAAATCATAGGTTTATAAATGCACATGTAAAACAGTTTGTGGAGAATTTTTGCCTTTACCTAAGCCACATACCTTCTATGTAGATATCAGACAACAATTAAAAATATTGTATCAATGTATTCTATGGCACTTTTAAGGGTATAATCAACTATTTTCCATTGTCTAGTCTTTAATAAGCAAACAAAAATCACAATAAATTGTAATATCGAATCGCAATAGTAACTGCTAAGATGTGTGCTTTTTTTTTTTTTAATAGTGACAGTCTGTATATTAAGTGTATCATTCAACTTTTTCCCATGGTCTAGAGTTAAAAACAAAAATCGCAACACATCAATATCGAATCGCAATACTTGTAGAATCGAAATCTTAAAAATAAAAATTCCCAATACATATCGTATCGGCACCCAAGTGTCGTGATAGTATCGAATTGGGAGGTAGGTGTATCGTCCCATCCCTACAATATACCATAAAAGTTATTTACATGTGTGCTATATTTACTTGTGTGCTATATTAAGAGGACAACAGTGATGTGCCATTTAAAAAAAATCTGAATATGAACTTCTGCAGTGAATAAATACATTTTCTTGACAGTCATTGTCATCTTGAAAATGTATTAAATATTTTTAGCAAGGATACATAAAATTTATCGATATATCGAAATAAAGATATAGTGTTAAAAAAAAATTCCAACAAAAGCTTTTTCGTATGAACTTTTCATTTATCTAGTAGGCCATCCTAAAAATCCTGTGGATTTCCACAAAAATATTAAGCAGTATAAGCATTATCAGCATTGATCATAATAAGGAATGCTTCTTGAGCATCAAATATAATAGGATCATGTGACACCGAAGACCAGAGTCTTCAGCTTTGCCATCACAGGAGTGAATAACATTTTAAAATATATTAAAATAAAAAACTTATTTTAAATTGTAATGCTATTTCACAACATGTTTTTCATTTATTTAATACATGAAGCACTGAGCATAAAAGATGACTTTCTGAACCAAGTGATCAGTATTTAAAGTGCCCCTATTATGGATTTTTGAAAATGACCTTTCATGCAGTGTGTAACACAGCTCTAAGTGAATGAAAACATCCTGCAAAGTTTCAAATCTGAAAGTGCACCATGTATGAAGTTATTAGGTGCGTTCGACTTCATGCAGTACTGCGCAGACCGATCGGCGGCTGACTTGAAGCAGTGCATGCCGGTTAGAAATTTAGTCTGACTTGAACCGGCGCCAACGCCACGTCACTGTCACGTGTGGAATCAAAGTACCGTAATAGCGTTTCGAGAGCAGCGGCTGACTCAGCTGGTACAGCTTTTTCAGAGTGACTGCAGGAGTGCTGATGACGACACAGCTGTTTCACGATTGGCCAAATTCACCACATGACAACAATGACATGTGTTTCTAATATCTTCAAATCCAATACTGCTCATAAATCTGTATTTTTTAGAACAGTAAAACCTTTTTTACTGTAATCACAATGTTATATTGAGTCACGTTTATCATAACACACTGATGAAAGCATATATACCCCCACTTTTAGTATTTAAATAGTATATTTTTATGTTGAACTTTATTCTTGAACAGATGACGCTGTATTAAGCAGTATATAAAAAGAGTTTCTGTTGCTCATGAAATATAAAATGTGTATTTGACAAATATTGCATTTTATTCACTTCATCTGTGATAGAGCAAACACCGCGTGAGCATCAGTAAAGGGAGCAGAAAGTGTCCAGCTTGATGTGTCCGTTTTCAACTCCGCCCCTGACTGCAAGAGGCTACTCTCGTTGATCGGCGTCTGTAGCCGTGCTTCAAGTCGAACGCACCTATTGTCTTTTAAAAGAAAGAGTCAACTCTGAATCATTGAAACGAGTCGTTTTTAAAACGAATCCCAAGCCGTTTCATGTTGATGTCAAAATGAAACATTAGCATATCGCCCGCCCACTTGAAATGAAATTACAAATTCATTCTTTGGCACTAGGTGCCGCTTTTAGATCGGTAAAATAGCCGTTTCCCCGGTAACGCTGTACACACAAACGGAAATGAAATCGACCAATTGGACCGTCACGCAAAGGAGGTGTTTGGAAAAATGAATTGTTGAGCGAATCGTTTGGGAGTCGTTGAGCAAATAAGGTAAAATTAAATGCATATTATAACACAATGAAAGCATTTTGTGATCTTGCATGCATGTCAACCTGTTGTTGGGGACTCCCAAAACCAAAATATGAACCTTTCATAACCCATAATAGGGGCACTTTAAGGTCTGTTTTTCTTCAAGAAAAAGACTTAACTCTTATATCTTCATTAAATTGGATTAAGTCAACTTTTAAGAGCACACTAGCATGTAGATGGCCTAAAAGCTAACAGACAATGACTAAAAGCCACAAAACTCCAACTTTAATTTTATGGGGTCTCTAACCTCCAGAGTAAAATGCACAAAGTAATAAATGTCTTCAAAGGAGCAGACCGGCCTCAGTTCGGTTTAATGTCACAGAGCTGGAACCCCAGGAACAAATCACAAAAGAAAAACTCAAACTGTGCTCTAATCTTCTAAAGATTGCATCATATATAATTTTCTAATTGCAGTTGTGTTTAATTTCAGCTGAATGGCATGTTGCCTGCTAATGCAAACCAGATGGACTGATCCACTGGAGCAAATGCAAATCATAACATTTGTACACTAAAATGATTATGGATTTCATAGCTAGTACACACAGATCCAGCCATCTCTGTGCGTGTCATCTGTAGGTTTCACTTTTATTGATTTCACCAGGAAAGTATTCTTTTGAGGTCCAAGAGCATGTCATCTGGTTTTGGGAATGATTTGAGACATTAATGGATAGTGGGTGCAAAAGTAGACAAAGGGCCGCTCTGTTGCCAAGAATAGGAAAGCAGCGTTAAAATCCCAGGAATGCTGAAGAAATGCGCCGATGTGTGCAATGGAAAGAGAACAGGAGGAGGAGGAGGAGGTGGAGGAAAGGAGGCATCAAGGAAAATGCTCTGAGAAATATTAAGGCCAATCCAGCTTCCAACTACCATCAGCTGATGAACTGAATTCTTACTTATGACATAGAAAAAACACATTTGCTAATGCTGCTAGACGGAATTAGTAATAGGAGACTGGAGTGGGTTTTTTGTGCATTATGTGGTTTCTAGGGTGTTTCTAGGTGGTTACGTAATGGTCCTTAAAGTCAAAAGAGGCCAAACCAAAGACATGCACTAAATATAGCTTGGACCCTCATTTAAAGGCACCGTTCACCCAAAAATAAAAATTCTTGTCATCGTTTACTCACTTTCATGTTGTTACAAATGTTGCACCTATGGTTAATCTTCAAAACACACATTTAGATATTTTTAAATTTAACCCGAGAAGTTTATGTTTGTCCATTTAAAGTCCACGTAACCAAAACCTAAAAGATCCAAAAATCCAAATGAATAGAGTTCAAGCCTAAAGTATATCTGTTCATCATATAAAGCGAGACTTGGATTAAACCTCTTGATTCATATGGATTTGTTGGTAACACTTTAATATAGCGAACAGTTCTCACTATTAACTAGCTGCTTATTAGCACGCCTATTAAATGACATATTGGCTGTTTATTAGTACTTATAAAGCACATATTCTGCATCCTTAATCCTACCCAATACCTAAACTTAGCAAATACCTTACTAACTAATTAGTAAGCAGCAATTTAGTATTTTAATTGAGGCAAAAGTCATAGTTAATGGTTTGTAATTAGCAAGAGCTGGACCTTAAAATAAAGTGTGACCAATCTGTTTCACATTTGCCTTACTACAGCTTGGTTACCTGGACTTTCAATGGAGAAACACTTACAATATGGGTGTGACATGGACATTTGGAATGACATGAGGGTAAGAAAATGAAGACAGAACTTTCATGTTTGGATGATCTATCCCCTATCGGATTACTGTGCGTTTAGACAAAAATCATAAATCAAATTGCTTAATAACACCTATCGTCATCTTTCATGCCTGTATAGCACAAACGATGCAGGATGCTACATGACAAAGTTTAAAACACAAGGATTTGAACAAATCACTAATCTTAGCAAGCACCACTAATTATTATGTATAACAGCAAACGTTCAAGCAGCCCCTATAAATAAACCACTGTTCCATTTCATCACTCTCCTGTTTGAATGGCTGGCCTTATGCGCCTAAGCCCATAAAACCTCACTCTTTAACCTCTTTGTTCTCCCATTGTGGAGAGGGGTGGGGGAACAGACCACCCGTCTTCAAATCACTCTACTTTAGAACCTGTGGACAGAGCATATCTCCATTACCTCATGACCTGCTTAGACCTATTGTGATTTAACACTGCATAACTCAACAGTTCGGAACTGGAAGAAGAGGGCGTAGACTTCTGTCAAGATGAATGAACCGCCACCCTTCATATCAGACTAACAAATCACGTTTAACAGCATAGTGTAATCTCAAATGACAGAGCAAACACACCTAATGATTCACCCTCTGTCATGCTAATGACTCGCGGATGTCAACCTGAACACAGGAAGCCGTCTGGCTGTAAAATTCCTTTGAAAATTCATTTTCACGTCTTTCAAGAGGAATGAAGTGTTTATTTTACTGTGATGTGTCAAAGTCACGTGCAGGTCACGTGATTAGTATTAAAGTAGTAAACGGGGATAACCTGCCAGTTTGGTGCTTTACAATTGAGATAGGCCTTACATAGAGAGCCACTGAACAATGAAGTGAATAACTGATCCATCTGAATGGACTTCTCTCTACTTTTATCAGTTTTCATTTTTCTGAAGCAACACTGAAGTGGCTCCTGCAGTTTTACTCAGAAATCAGCAGATAGGCTTCATTTTTAAAATGATAGGCATCATTTTTGCCATGTTAGCTCTAGCGTGAGGACATGCCGGTATGTGTTCAATCCTGTAATGAAATCATTCTTCATAAACACAAGATCCTGCACCGTGCTTTATGAGAAACTAAATCAGGTTAAGGATGACACGCACAGACACGCTCCTGCTATTGCATAACATCTGGCAGCAGCAGGCGGCTTTATGACCGGCTCTCACACTGACGGATGAAGTCACCATTTTGACTGAAGCAGACATTTAAGGGAGTGTTAGTGCAAGTCATCAGCGCCGACAGACGTCTGAGAGCTAAACAGATGTACACAGCTGCAGGTTATACTACCATGTCAGACAAAGTGAGGGAAATGGAGAAAATGTTGTAAAGTCTGGCAGAGCTAAAAACATAGAAATATATTGAAAAATTTATGAAACATCCATTAAAGCTTTCAGGAAATTTTTAAACTTTAATGCTACTTCTGGTGACTTCTTCAGCCAAGTGGGAATAGTTATTGATCTCAAAATGGCAAAAAAAAAAGAAGAAAAAAAAAAAAAAGGCAGTATCAATCATTATTTAAAAACACAAGCAGTTGAAGAAAAAGACAGATTACTTAATACTTAATCTAAAAAAAACTGAACAAGTTGGGCCAAAAAAAACTTCTGTTCATACATGAAGACACAACACTTGGTAAAGGTGAAGTATGTCATTTCTACCACAATAGCATAACTGAGTGAAACTGAAATCATTATTTTCATTTTGAAATAATTTTCTCAAACTCGTGCTGAGGCGTGTTGCTTGTACAATGCCATAACTCACTGCTTAACCACTGCAGTTTGATGATTTGGAGAAGTTAACTAAAAATAAAAAATAAAAACATGCTTCTAACTACAGGTCAAGACCTTACAAGTTTGCAATAATGTTTGCAAATGCTCATTGGAACTACAGTTTCGGGAAATCCCAAATATTGGTAACAATGGAACATCATGTGACCACAGCTGGCTAATGATGCTTTTGGGAAACACGCCACTGATCAGAAGTCACAATGTTTACGATTTCATATGTGTACTCAAACTACAAATAGCTTACTTATGGTTGTCTGTGCATATTAATCTGAGATATAAGAAAGTATAATCGGCAACATTTTATCAAAACCAAGGCCTCATTATTTGTCCCTATGATATTCATATACATGCGAGATGACCTTTCAGGTCCACAAACGCACTAGCTACCAGAGCTTGTGTGTATACTACAAACAACACTGCTCATATAAGGAATGGAAATTCTGCGTCTGGACCTGATCTGTTCAATATGCTCCATTGGAGGTGCTATTAAGCCAGGATTCAATGACCTTAAAGAGAGAACAACGCATGCTGGAAACTAAACAAAGCATAACATATCCTTGTGAGGAGACATCTGAATGGAGTTCTGAAGCAGCCCTTTTCTTACAGGGTTGATATCAAGCAGTGACATGTTTCTGAAGGAATGCGAGTGTTGAAATAGACCTCACGAAGCACTGAGCACACTTTTCTCATTAACTCTATTGCATTTCCTTATGAGGTTGTGTTTGATGCCTTTCTGTGTGCAGAGGCGGGACTGTAAACCGACAAAGAATTGGTGCAAAACTTCATTATGAGGATGAAAACACCTTGAGTGAGTGATGGGTTCACGCTATCTAAATGAAATCTGCGAAACGCCTTGTTCATTTGTCAAACTGAAAAGTTAAAGGGAATAAATGAGATGAATACATAATTTATAAGCAGCTAGCAGCTTAAGCTGTAAACAAAACATGTCTATTACCCATTGCTACATCCAAGATGGAGGTCACTTACCCTGGACACGGTCAGGGGCATGTTGAAGTCCTTGCCTCCCTGAAGCCGAAAACCCCAGGGAGCAGGTCCGTTGAGCGTTACACTATATATATTCATGGCCTGAAGAGAAAACAAACACAAAAGAAAGATTATAGTCACAGTAATAATATTATAAGTGATTCAGAGCTCCTAACAAGGCTGAAACCAAACATTCCAGACCCACACACATGAACCGTGTCTGGTATGCTGTTGACGTCTGACTGTCCGTGACTTAAACCCAAACATTTTGGATTGGAAGGTAGATTGAACAATTAGATAGTACAATATTAAACATATAGTTATCCAAATTTACCCTCAAGCATGCAGTACACTCATATAAAGATAGAGATATATATATATATATATATATATATATATATACATATACACTTCTAAAAATAAAGATTTTTTTTGGCATCTGTGGTTCCACAAAGATATTTCAACATCCATGGAATATTTCACTTCACAAAACAATATACAGTATATCGTATACTGTGTTATCACAAAGGTCTCTATGTAAAGTTGGATGAATAAGCATATCGAACACGCTCACATAAATCAATGTGGACTATATAGCAAACCTCAACTGCTTGATTGGTTATATCACCACAAAATGTAAACTATATTATCGCCCAGTTCTAATCTGCTAAATGCGACTAGGCATAAAGATATTAAGACACTTGTGAAGCAGGTTTAAAAGAAAATTGTTCTGTGAAAAGCGCTATACAAATAAAGTTGACTTGACAATTCAATGAAAGTTAACAGTACTGAAACCATTAGAAAACACTTTTATTCCTGAGTGACCAATTGTTCACTGTTAAACAGTTACTGGAGACATTTGAGAACCGGCTTATTTAAATTAATTATCAGGTAGGTGACAGAAATAAGCACCTATATATTTCCGTGGTGAACTGCAAATTACTGGTCAGTGATACACAATGAAAGTGCACATTATCTACACTCCAGTAAATCCGCGAGTGAAAATGCAACACATTATGACAACCCAGAACATTTTAAAAGCTCAACACAGATTTATAGCACTCAGTGGCTGTTCAAATAAAGCATTTGCATGTGACGACAGAAGATTAATTTAATAACTAATGAATTAATGAGTCATTTTATATTTCTGAAACACTAAAATAATCCACCGCTGCAGCTCCAGCACATCATTGCATCACTATGTTGATTATGTTGGTTGGTACAAGAGCAAATAGTAACATAACATAAAACTGAAAGCCAAGGACAAGCTGAGACCCCCAAATCATGACATTTCCCACCTCCCTGTGACTCATAGTCCCCAAACTCCAGAGGCTATCCTATCCCACAAGGAGTTTACCTGTTACAGTGTGGCGTGCCGCACACATACCTTATGCCAAGGGCCAAACGTGTCACCCAAACCTCCAGAAAACCAAGTGGAAATCTGGCACTGCGAGACAGCCTGACTTTCTCACTGCTGGCAAAGCTCAACTCCCTCCCCTCCTTCTTTGTGACACGGGTTCGCTCCACGTCTCTCTTACTCCACAGGCTATATAAGGAATGTAAAACTACACCAAACTATTTCAGCCCAACACCCACGAGTCACGGAGAGGGGGAAGAGAGACCGAGAAAGAGAGGGAGGGAGTGAAGAAGAGAAAACATCTACTACCTCAGATTATCTGGCTCTAGATGGAACATTTAAACCCATAAACTACTAGAAAAGACATCAGAAGGCAGGTTGGATGGGTGGGAAGCCAAATGAACATTCCTCTCAATGCGGATAACATATGTTTCATGGTTGCACCCACGGTTGGGTATGTGACAGCAATTTGAGAGAGCAGCAGCACTGTTTTTTTTACCCTGTGGTAAAACTGCAATTGAGAAGACATTACAAATTCTGAATGGTCTTTTCGCACTGTGCGAATAACATATGTTTTAGACGACAAAACCGTACCACCCAAAAGCAGGCTGTCATATTGAATACAATTTGAGAGCACAAAAATACTGCTGTTGTCGTACCCTGTGGTAAAACTGTAATTGAGAGGGCACTGTCCTTTCTCAAAGGTCTCTTTTCTGGTGTATTTCAATTTTCCACTAACAACCTCCAATTTCATACAGTCCTTTGTGATAAAAATTACTTTTAAAATAACTTGCATTCAAAAGTCTGACATTTCATCCCTTAGGGTGAATTAGAATGTTATGCTTAAGAACTGATAAAACTGAAAAAGCACATAATTATGCATAAAACAGTCAAGTGTTCAAGCAGTCTGAACTCATTTCTGTCTATGGGGTTATGTGAGTGCAAGAATTAATCATGTACTTTGCAAACTGCATGCAAGGCAGTATTGATCTATGAACTATACATAAACTATAATAATTTGTGTAATTTAACTTTTTTCTTCAATATGAGGAAATAAGACAAATGTCAAGGCCTTTGATCAGTGAAACTAACTGACAACTACACAATATGAAAAAAACTTGGATTTAACTCCGTAATAATGACTTACAACTAAAGGCTTTTTAAAAATCCAATTTCCTACAGAAACAATAATTAGCTCATTAAAAGGGAACCCATATTAGATACCACATTAAAATGTAAACGTATGTATTACTAATTGCCTGTTAAGGGAAAACAAAAAAAAACAACAACAAAAAAACAAAGTAGCCAATGCATTCAAGTGAAATTACCGTTTTAAACATGCCGCGTTATCACGAACACATTATAGCAATTTCAATTACATCATGAATCAAATACACACAGCTCAAACTGATGCAGAAGTTTGCCATCATAACCGGTTATAATCTTCTGCAGTACTTCTCATATGAGATGAGAGTCTATGTAACCTAGAAACGTGATACACTCTTTTTTTAAAGCCGGTTGTTGCCGGTAAGTTATATCCAAAAAGAAGTTGGGAAGCAGCGCATTTACCTCTTTCTGATCGGCAGACATCGCAGCCTCCTGTGTTCTGATCTGATGGGCTGTTATAAAGAGATCAAGTAAACTTCACAACTTTGTGGACTTGGGCGTCAGGTCGCGCGCAGAAGCCGCAGGTTTTCCCTGTTGGATTTTCTTTTAGTAGGACTCTGATGATACGTCATGCGTCACGTGGAGGCCTGACGCACGGGCTCGGTGGGCGCGCCCCCGTGGCCAGACTCACATATGTTCTGTGATGTTTGAGTTTGTATTCACTTATACATTTATTGAGAGTCTATAACCCCCTCCAGCAAGCAGTAGGCCCCTACTCATGTTTTATTGAATACAGTCACAGTTGTGTTTGTTTTGTATTGTTTTACAATCATTTAGCCTATATCGTATTTTTAGTGAAATAGTTATTTCCATTTATTTATTTCTACCATTAATAATTTGTTAGTTAATTAAATTTGTTAGTGTATTTGCATATGTACACATTTGCTTGTTTATATTTCAATAGGATTTTATTATATTATTAACCTATATTTAAAGATTCTTTCTTGATCCTTTAGAATTGGATAGTAATTACGAAAACAATCCAATACATATTTGTTCATCATTTTGGCTTGGCTTTGACCAGATTTTAATGCACAAACATGATTAATAAGGAGGAAAAAACTCAATTGCATAATGGCATTTATATTTTTTCCAATCCACATGAAGAACCTCACTCCTCAATTCAATTAAATGCAATTACATAACCAAACTAATTATATATGTGAAAAAACAGAACAAACTGAGACAGACTAAATCCAGAAGAACTGTGGCAACATCTCCAAGATGCGTCAAGAAACCTACCTGCAAAGCTACCTGAAAAGTGCACCTAGGGCAAAAGCTGCTTTAAAAGGATGGTCCCACACCAAATGTTACATTTACATTGGCAAAATGATTAGAACACTAGTATTTTCACCAGCTAAAAATGGTTTTAAGTCAGTTATTTCTATTTTTTGCTGTAGTGTGTCAGTAGGAAATATCAGTTTGCATTTCCAAACATTCATTTGAGTGAAATTTTTGTTTGCACAAGGAATCTGATAACAGCCAGTGCTCCACACAGAGATCTGATCTGATCTTGTCATCCAGTCTGCCTGGAATGACATGAAGAAACAGAGCAAACTGAGACAGCTTTCTGCTTCAAGAAACCTACAAGAAAATGTTGATTTCATTTAGTTAAAAGTTAATTAATAAAAAAAATATTTTTGACAGCATCCACATTTTACAGCATTTTTACACAAGTGCCTAAAACCTTTAACAGTACTGTAGCTTTGCAGGTAGGTTTCTTGAAGCAGCTTGGAGATGTTGCCACAGTTCTTCTGGATTTAGTCTGTCTCAGTTTGCTCTGTTTCTTCATGTCATTCCAGGCAGACTGGATGACAAGATCAGATCAGATCTCTGTGTGGAGCACTGGCTGTTATCAGATTCCTTGTGCAAACAAAAATTTCACTCAAATGAATGTTTGGAAATGCAAACTGATATTTCCTACTGACACACTACAGCAAAAAATAGAAATAACTGACTTAAAACCATTTTTAGCTGGTGAAAATACTAGTGTTCTAATCATTTTGCCACCATACAGTTTATATATATCCCAAAATAATTTTAAATAGTGTAATATATATATATATATATATATATATATATATATATATATATTACACTATTTAAAATTATTTTGGGAAAAGGTCAGTGCTATTGCACTTTACTGTATTTTCAGGTACTTTACAAGAGATCACTGAGGTGTAGGAATATCTCAGGATCATGAAACTTTAGCTAGTATCAGAGAACTGCTCTGACATAAATACATCCATATTCCATGCTCCTTAAGAATTTCTCAGTAAGTCAAAGCATACATAACTATAACAGTCATACAATCGTGCAACTCAGACAGCTCAGCATTGCAATTTGGCAGTGTTTTCCAAATATGCTTAAATATTATGTTTATAACCAGTAGCTTTCATAAACACTTTTAAAGATGAAAAAAGAAAAGAAATCATCACATCACAGTATGAACTATGGCTTTATATCAAAACACCTCGATGCAGGGTTGAAGTGTGAATTACGTACAATCTCCAGTAGATGGAGACAAAACACCACAAATCTACTGTGCGTTCAACATTATTGTCACTGAAATTTTCCCAGCCCTCCCAACTAGAGCTGCGTGTCATTCAACGCATAGCCAACCTGCTGCCATAAAAAAAGTACAAATTATCTCATATACTTTTACAAGGCACAATTCTGTCTCTGTTTGACCTTTAACAACTAATGTAAGTTTATTTTTCCTTTAAACACTCCTAACTTGCTTGAAGAACAAAACAGCTGGAGGGTTTTAGTGAAGCTTTACGGAAACCGGTGTTACTTTGTTAAACATGGCTGACGACTTTGGCTTTTCGGCCTCCGACAACGGAGTTCATGCAGAAGAAGATCCGGCCGCGGCGTTTCTGGCCCAGCAGGAGAACGAGATCGCCGTGATCGAGAACGACAGCGCCGGGTTCGGTGTTCTGGAGGACGGTGGACCTCCGCCCGCGAACACCTACACGTCCTTCGGAGGTGAATGTGTCACAACGGCCTGTTGGCTTGAACTTCATTACTATTATTATAATTATACGATTTTTATTATATTGTTATACGATTTTTCAAGTTTATTAGGGTAAACGTTTAGTAATATCTTACTACAATATCCTTCTTACATGTAAGTATCAGGAGTACAATGTAAATACCGGGGTATACGAATATGGTACTAAATGAGTGCCACATCACTTACCAAAAAAAAAGTGCCATGGATTTTGACAATTTCTTACAAAAAGTATGTGGCAGTATTAAACTTACTGTACCGTGATATTTACAAGTACTTTTAAGAATCCCGAGATACATGTCCAAAACATATTATATTATATGTGACCCTGGACCACAAAACCAGTCATAAGTAGTACGGGTAATAATTGTAGCAAATGCCACCAATACATTGTATGGGTCAGAATGATCTATTTTTTTTTTTTTATGCCAAAAATCATTAGGATATCAAGTAAAGATCATCCATAAAGATATTTTGTAAAGTCTCTACCATAAATATATCTAAACTTAATTTTTGATTAGTAATATGCATTGCTATGAACTTAATTTGGACAACTTTAAAGGCGATTTTATCAATATTTATCAATATTTAGATTTTTTTTTTTGCACCCTCAGAATTAAAAAAAAATGACCCTTATGATTGGTTTTGTGGTCCAGGGTCACATATTATATTATATTAAATGGAAGAAGTACATTAGTACTGCTACAGTACTTTTTATTAAAGAAAAGTGCACATTAATTCAATGACTTACAACAAAAACAATTATAAGTTTACAAAATAATAACAACTGTATTTGTTGTTTGATAATACTAATCGTTATTACTTTCTAATTATAATAATAACAATATAGCAAGGATCCTCTAATATGAATTGTGTGGCCGACACTCATCATCATCATAAAAATGATCCATAAGCTGACAGTCGTGGAGAGAGATTAATCATGATTGACAACAACCTTGAAGACTCTAATTTGGATAGTTTATTGTTGTTAAGTGAAATTCAATGTAATACCACCAAATCAAGTTTTTCAGTAGTCTAACATCACATCTTCAGCTTTAATGCTGGAGTTAAAGTCACACCTGCCACACTGTCAAGTTAAGACAAGCAAGCAAACTGGAAAAGCGCACTAGTAAAGGCTAATTGTGTATAACAAAAAGTAGAGACAATTAAGGTTGCTGAACTAAACCGCTTTGAAAAGTGAACACATCAGCCCACCTGGTGACTAGACCCAGAAATTGTGAGAGAGGTTTTTACGTACTCATAGTCCGACAAGGTGCGCTGCATTCCAGTGATGCTTGTAATGTCTCTGTAGTCAACGTAGCGTAGAAACTGTTGCCTAACGAGTGCTTAAACTCATGTTGTTTCTGCTATTTGAGTACAGGTGATTTTGGAGACGCACCAGATACTGCTGTAAACGGAGATATGTTTCAAGTGAGTGTGGTTAGGAAAACAACAAATCTTGTCATATTAAATGTTCTTGTTTGTTTTTATGTACTACAACACAATTGGCAATTGTGCCAGGAATGGACGTTGTTAACGTTACCTCATTTGTAACATTAGGAAACCAACGGCACAGCTGACAGCTACTCAGCCATTGCCCAAGTTGACATGCAGAGACAAGAACCTGAAAGCCTGCGCAAATGGAGGGAGGAACAAAAGGCTCGGCTGGAGGAATTAGGTATGCAATTATTTCTTGTATAATTATAAATAACCTTAAAGAGGAAATTGTGCTTTTTGTGTTTGTGTGTTACAAACTGGATGGCCTGCCAAGTTCAATTAAGACAATTATTTGGCGTGTCATAATTTTAGATGGGAGAAATGTCTCAGGTGATAGCCTTGGTTCTTAAAAACTTTATTTCATTTAAAAATCACCCTTTTTTCAATTTAAAACCAGTCAGTTAATAGTGCATTTGACAAATATGTTTAAAATTATCCAGGTTATTCCACAAAATGCTGGTCCTTTATTATGAGGGCCGACATGTTTAGATCACTTGGCCAGTTGAATTCTAATCACTTCACAAACCATTCTTGTTTTGTGAAACAAATGAATCATGGGCGATGAATGTAGTGCTTCTACAGTGGCAGCAGTAATCGAAAACAATCACTTGAGGTTATGCTGCAGCCACGTAAGACATCAGTACATACCATTTTGTTAGCAAAACATAAAAAGTTACAAATGAGAAAAAGAACACTTCAATGGAAAAACAGTTTAAACGGCTTTATTCAAATAGCTGGTTTATAATAGAAATATGGATTTTAAAGACATAAATGAAAAAAGCCAAAGATAATGTGGTGTCAAATATGAGGATAAATTTAGCTTATTGTTTATTACTTAAAAAATGTTGTGTATGAACTCTTATGTTTTCTGATGTGCAGATGCAGCCTCTAAAGCAGCTGAGGCTGTGTGGAGGGAAAAGGCCCGGAAGGAACTAGAGGACTGGCATGTACACCAGAATGAACAGATGGAGAAGAATAAAGCCAACAACAGGTATTTTCACTCTAACATCCAGGCTTTATTGAGCTGTATGTATTTGTTAGTGAAAATTAGGATGCAGACAGTTGTGAACCATAAGTCCATATGAGAAAAGACATGTGATGGAAAACGCCTAATAAAATGGCTTCCCACAGGCTTCCTATTGTCATTAGTATATTTTTAGCTGATTTTAAGATATTTGTTTTCTGAAATTGTTTTTGCAGTTATAGTATGTTTTGGATTTAGAGGTCTTACCTTTGTCATACTCATAAGTAAATGTAATTAATCCATTATGAGTCTTACTGCTGAGATACTAATGCCAACCACCTCATACACGTCTCAACAGACACTTGCATGATATCTGATTCTCTCTGTTTTTAATGTAGTTTTTCATGTGCACAAAGAAAACTGTTCCCAATGCTGTCTGTATGCTTTTAATTCTTGATAGAAATCACATGGACTTTGACTTGTGTCATATTGCAAATAGTTATAATTTTTTATTGGGTGTACCATCCCTTTTATTCCAGTTGTAGTGTGTGTTGTGTGTGTGTGAATTTATAGTAGAGAGATACAAAGGCACGTGTCAAGTTAAATCATCAATGGAGGAATGTTCCTGGTTCAATGCAGGTTAAGCTCTTAAAAAATGTAGACTTTAGACAAAATCGTACTGGAAATGAGGAGATGATCAAACAGATTTTCTATGGTAATCAACAGCATATGGTGTTGTATCTTCAGTCTTCTTGGTGTCATGAAAAAGTATTTGATGTACTTTAACACTTCTTTTCATGTCCAGTTTGTGTGAGACTGACTTTCATTTTATGTGTCCCTCTCTTTCACTCTCCGGCTCCCAATTTTTCTCTTCCTTTCATTTATCTTCTTTTCTTTTCCTCTTCTACTGTCCTGCCTGTTTGTGCATTAGGATCGCTGATAAGGCGTTCTACAAACAGCCCAACTCTGATGCCATAGGCTTTGTGTATGTTTAATGCAAATCAGTGAAATTTCACATAATTGCACTCAGTTTCTTGCTTGCATCACATAAACAACCATTCAAAAGTTTGAGGTCGGTAAGATTTTTTACAATGAAAAAGTCTCCCTTGCTCACCATGGCTGCATTTATTTGATTAAAAATACATTAAAAACACTAATATTGTGAAATATTAATCAAATTGAAAAGAACGGTTTTCTATGTGAATATATTTTAAAATGTAATTTATTCCTGTGATGGCAAAGCTGAATTTTCTACAGCCATTACTCCAGTCTCACATGATCCTTCAGAAATCATTCTAATATGGTACTTTATAAACAGTTGCTGCTTAATATATTTTAGGGATGTTTTTATTTGGGCCCGATACTGAGCTCCTGTACTCGTACTAGTACTCGTTAAAATCCCCCGATACCTCAAAGCATGTGACAAGTGCCATATTCAGACAAAGAAACAGGACAACATGCAGCAGAATGGAGTTATTAGAGATTAAGGATGTCTACGAAGCAGATGTATGCAATGAATAATGTTAAACATTCAGTATTAATGCCTTTATAGCTGATGTGCGCGAACTGAAAAGCAAAGCGCTGAGTGGATTGAGCGGGCTCCGGTGCAGATGCGCGAGCTTGTCGAGTGAATATACTTTTCTCACAGACATCACTGGTCTGGAACGTTTGTAGTTCGGTCGGATATGTCAGAAACAAGTAAGCAAAACAATGCACAAGTTACTTAACGGTAGGGAGGGAGGGAGGGAGGGAGAGAGAGAGATAGAGCATGCGCGCACTTCTGTGATCTTTATTGATGTTCGCTCACATAGCATGCATCACTTGGATTAAAACTGAATCGTAAATATAAGACAATTTATAGGGGCATTCACTATAAAATAAATAATTTATTTTCAACCTTAAGAATACACGACTTTCTGGCGAAAGTGAAACTAGTAGCCTGTGTGAAATGCGCGAGGCTGTATTGTCCCTCTCATTCTGCACCAGTACAAATACGTGCGCGCGTTGTGCATGTTTTGCTTGCTTCATGAGTGTTTCTGCATTAGAAAGAAAAGCAAAGAAAAACACGACTTCTATTTCTGAAAATATCACAGTTAGGAGATGTATAACGAGTGGTTCCCTGCATTATTACAGCAAAACGCGTGATTTTAGCAGCTCTAATGCAATTGAATTAAAGATGATGCACCATAGAGCAAAAAAAAAATGAACAGTGAAAGTAACAAAAACTTGTAAAATACATTTTAATGTGCATAATTAAGTGTGAAAATAACCCAGGGATATACAGTCAAACCAAAAATTATTCAGAGACCAAATATAATTCTTATTTTTTACTAGTGGGTGCAGGACACTATAGTTCATTTATGTAAGTGAGGATAGCAAAATAAAGTAAACTGTGACATATTATATCCAAAAATTCTTCATACAGTGGACTACCAGTAAAATTGATACAAATTTGGAACCAAAAATTATTCAGACCGAGTCTGGGAAAAAAAACTGAAGTTCAGGTTTGCATGCTCCTGGTTGACAGCATGCCCAGGAGACTACAGGCTGTCATTAAGGATAAGGGTGGCCTGACAAAGTATTGATAGTTGTGTAAATATTGTCATACTAACAGCTGTCTGAATAATTTTGGTTGATTGTAATCCATCACATACCTTTCTATCAAAGTTATCTGATATTATCGAGCTGAATTTGTTCTGACACAGTTTAACTGAGTTCTTGTCATATTTTACTACCATAAACTATAGCGAATAAACTGTGATAACGTGAGAAATGTTGAAGGTGTCTGAATAAATTTTGGTTTGACTGTATCTATGTGATAAATTAAGTTAACCAACTAACATTATACATATTCTTTTGGTTTCTGTACCCAATATTTAAAAAATGTACAAATGCAATGAAAATATCGGTATTGGTACGCGGTATCGACAAGTACCAAAAATAAAAGTATCGGTATCGGGCGAGTACTGGAAAAAGTGGTATCGGTGCATCCCTAATATATATTTTTAGACATGTTTCTGTTATGATTCTTTGACGAGTAGAAAGTTCAAAAGAACAGCATTTATTTAAAACAGAAATCTGTTGTAGCATTATAAATGTCTTTACTGTGACTTTTGAGCAATTTATTGCATCCTTGCTGAATAAAAGTATCAATATTTAAAAAATAAATAAATAAATCTTACTGACCCCAAAGTTTTGAACAGTGTAATTAGTGTAATAACATAAATGCTTTATTTCTCATTTAATGTAGAGGTAGACCAATGATCTGTTTCACCAACGTGTTTAACGATATTCATGCTTAATTTCTTATTAACAGGTCTATAACTTCCACCTTTCATTCTTTCTTAACACTTAGACATGCCCACCCAAAAAGATGAAATATTAACATCAAATGTCTGTGATTGTCAATCAGTGTGTTTAGACCTGGTTAAGACAGAAAATAATCGCTATTGGATGTAGAAATAATGTTGGTCGATCTCTAATTTCTTTTGAATTCTGAGATGATGACAAGTTACCTAAGCATCTGTGAAATGCTGGTTCTCATGATTCTCTCCTATCCGTCCATGTAGAGTGTCAGAGGAGGCCTTCCTCAAGGAGTGCGATGATGACAGTCCTGGAACAGAATGGGAGAAAGTGGCCCGTCTATGCGACTTTAACCCCAAAACCAGCCGTCAGACTAAAGACGTCTCTCGGATGCGCTCAGTTCTTATTTCTCTAAAACAGACGCCTCTGGTTCGCTAACGTAACTCCCTCTTGTTTTTTCTAGGCTTTCTTCCTGATCCCTCTTGCACTTTATTTTAGTGAGGCTGAACACTTTTAACAGATTTAAGCGTTTATGTTTTTAAAAAGGGTCATTGAATGTGTACGCTTTACTGTATTTAAACTTCCTATTTATGCATCCTGGTGTTTTGCAAAGACTTTGGCTGTTCCATATGTTAAAGAACATACTGTAAGTGTGCCTCGATCCATTCAAAACAAGTCAAGTTTTCCCTTAATCTCAAGCTACATGAAAGGCGGCAGATGTTGCCAAAAGTATTTTGGTTAGTTATTTTTGTGATTGTCACAATATTTGCAGAGCCCATTGGACAGCATTAATTCACTGGTACCAATAAGTGTCTTTATTGCCTTGTTACACAGGAAATGGAAGTGTTTGGTTACATTCTACACATGAACAGTTTAGTTACCATCTCTCACCCTATATAGTATTTTTTTACCATTTATTTGTCTTCCTAAGTTGAATGTTATGTGTTGTAATCAGTATCTGGGTTTGGCATTATCTGCGTTTGTGTATTTCTGTTCACTTCCAAGAGGGACGTTACATTTCTGAGCTTGCTAAGGTTCTTGTTTTATTATAATTTACACATTACCACTTTTCAATATTCAGACTTTTCCACTATCGGGCCGAACGGTTCTAAGAACGCTCAGGTACGGTTCCAGTTGTTTTTCCACGTGAGCCTGGTACGGCAAACCGTGCCGAACCGTGCTGGTAGAGTGCGTGTGCGTGACCTCGCCACTCAGGATCCGTCACTTGTCTGTTGCCTGGCTGCTAGTTTCTAGCTTGCTAAGCGCACTATTTTGAGCAATGTAAACACAAATTAGTAATACAATCTAAAGACATTTCTGATCATCCTCCATAATGCGGTGGTTATTTACACCTCATATCATATGTAAACACTTGTGTTACCATGGCAACGACTGACGCTTTTGAATTGCATTCCAAAGAGATCCGTTATCAGCCCCGCAGTGGAAAACGAAACCGTATCCGTGCTGACTGGCCCGGAACGGAACGGTTAAGCAAAGAGAACCGTTTGGCCCGATAGTGGAAAAGCGGCTAGTAGTAGTTATTAGTTAAGGGTGCAGTTTTTAATTCAGTGTGCATGTTGCCCATAAAAGCTTCTATTATATTTAAAATAGAAGAAATCTTGTACAGATGAAGGATTAATACTCAGATTTAACCTGCTGATATACCACTGCACAGAAATCTTTCTTGGCACATTAAGCACATGCCTGTGCTGCTTACATAGCAGTTAATGTTTTGTTTTGTTTTGTTTTATGTTACTATATACAAAAGGGACTAAGAATATGTTTGAACCATGTGCTTTTCTAGTGTACAGTTTGTAATTGTGGCCTCAGTCTACGGCAATGAATCATGTGCCTAAACCTTTTCTCACTGTGAGACTTGCTTGTCTATCTGTAGGCCTTCATCATTCAAAGCTGCCAAAACCGCTAGAAATAAAACGTAGCACGGTAAGTTAATGCAGGTAGTTGTATTTTTACATAAACCTGCTGGAATTAAAACAATACTGCTTTTTATAGACCAGATTTTGAATTTGTAATACTACTTGTTAATTAATGGCACATGTATACATGTTACAGATAGTTTGATTAAGTTAGGAGGCCTTCTTTCTATTGAAAATGTAATTTTAGTTGGCTTTTAAGATAACTTTCGTTGCATATTACAACAAATGATGGTTAATAACCAAAGAAATCGTCTGTAAGTTTTTGACTGCTTCAATTAAACTTTTGGTTCTAATTCAACGATCGAGTGAAAATTCATTTGTAATTTAGCATTGGTTGGATTTCTCAGTCCCCCTTTTATAGATCTCTTAGCCCTTACCCTGATTCCAAAATGTGTGTGCATCAGTGCAGACCATGCAATAACTATTCTGTATTCAGTAACACGTTAAATAAAATAAATTCATTTAAAAACATATGCATTCAGACAATCTTTATTGTGACTTTTCAAAATGAGACTAACATTTATTACACTTGGATATTTAAGTTAATATTTTCTTTGCATACAATACACAGCACCTTTTGTAGTCCATCTAAATACATACAGAAAATTGATGTAAAAAGAAAAGCAATGCAAAGTTTCAAGCAATGGTCATCAACATGGAAAAACAGGTATTATGCCTGTCAACCAAACAATTTTGTGACTCTTTAAATTAAATGAAAATAACCATTTACTCACCCTCAAGTTGTGCCAAACTTGTATGAGTTTCTTTCCTCTGTTACACACTGCTTGTGTGTAACCAAGCAGTTGAAGGTAGCCACTGACCTAATTTTTTCCATACTATAGAAGTCAATGGCAATCGTCAACTGTTTGGTTACCAGCATTCTTCAAAATATCATCGCTTGTGCTTAACAGAAGAAAGAAACTCATACAGGTTTGGCACAACTTGAGAGAGAGTAAATTATGACAGATTTTTTTCCTTTAAATGTGTGGCATATTGATAAAGTTTGCAAATAGTGCCATCTGGCAACAGTTGATCTATAATATACGAGTTCTTACACTGGGCCTTTATATATAAAGAACATAAAAATGCTAACAATTGGCATTTGATATTCAGTTCTTTCCAGATTCACATCACATTACAGCCATCGACCATATAAGGCGCTTGTCAGTGTGGTCAAACAGGGTCTGCTGTCTTCTCTTCACTGCTTGGGCTTCAGTGCTGTGGCGGCTACACCCACTATAATAGCAACAACGGTGAAGCCTTGAGCGAAGATACGGGCTCTCATCAGCAGCTGCGACTGTCGAGTTTTGCCCTGTCTGAAGGCGCCGAGGCCGTAGATCAATGCTCCTGCTGTTCCCAAACAACCTGAGAAGGAAGACCACCAAAAAAATACAGCTATTCTACTGATCTTAAACTACATATAACAAGAATTATGCATATTATATATATATATATATATATATATATATATATATATATATATATACATACATACACACACACAATATATACACATTCATTATTAAGTGGTTTACTAAAATGGAATCTTTCTGTGAAATATGTTAAAATATTAAAATGTAGTTTTATTTCTTTTGGCGCAACCGTCTTTATTTTCTGTTTTCATTGGTTGAGTAAAGCCCAGCTGGACAGCTGTGCAGGTCACATTCAAACCTCACAGCTGGAGAGAAGGGTGTGTTCAGTGGAAAATATACTGTGCCATGGGATTCTCTGTGATGTTTACAAATGTACTCAGCCAGTGACCAATGGAAGCAAAGAAAAGAATGTGATTTAATGTCACTTACTACCCACCCCAAACACTACCATCAAAAGGTTTTTATCCTCAAAATATATATATATTTTTAATAATGCAGTAAACTGACCAAAAGTGACATTAAAAAATATATTTCTATTTCATGTAAATGCTGTTCTTTTAAACCTTCTATTCATCAAAAAATTATCGTTAATATTAAGCAGCAGAACTCTTTTCTACACTGATAATAAATGTTAATTAAGCACCAAATCAGCATATCATATAATGTTTTTTTTGTTTGTTTTTTTTTGTTTTTTTTAAATATCATGTGACATTAGGATTGCTGAAAATTCAGCTTTGCCATCACAGGAATAAATTATATTCTGAAACATATTAAAATAGAACTTATATATATATATATATATATATATAAAATAGTATTATAATATTTAAAATACTTTTCTTTGTACTATATTTTGATCAAATAAATGTAGCCTCTGTGAGAATAAACATTTTTTTTTAAATCTTACCAGCCCCAAGCAAGCGTATGAACAGTAGTATATGTTTGACACAATTTTGTTACAACAGTAATTGTTAATACTAGAAAACTTTAACTTGCTATCTATCAAGAAGGTATCAAAATTTAGGAACATTTATTATTATTGTTTTTTTGTAGTTGTAACAAACTTGTCAAAAGTCACAAATAACAGAGAGAAAGCGCTCTACTGCGTTTGGTTTGAATCACCGTTCCTCTGAAAAACACTGTCGCTGTTTTTGTTTATTGTTCCATCTTTCTTTCAGCCTCTGACACCAAACAAAGAATGCGCACGGCAGCACTTCCATAACACAGAGGAGGGAATTCAGTGTATCAATTGCTATGTGTTACTTTGACAGGGGTTAAGGAAAGTCAAACTCTGCACATTTAACTAATGTCAGTGCAAAGATATCAGCTGCATGCCATATATATGTTTCAAAATGATCACCTTGATCTAAAATGCACGACATAAGAGGTTTCCATGCAATGACATTGCACGAATAACGTTATATTAAGTCTATTCACAACTCTCTGCATTCTATCTTCAACGGCGTTTAACTGTTGGCAACAAAAATCATATGAAGCTGTATTTTGGTGAATCATATAATTATGTTTTGCAACTTGCGTAACTCACCTATAGGGACGAATGGATTCTCTTTGGTCTTTCTGATGAATTTGTCTTTAAAATTCTCCTCCCTCGCTCTGGGCAGCGGGCTGAATCCCTCGATTACCGGAGGCTGAGACAAATCAAACACGACAGGTGGACGATCTGCTTTGGTCGGTTGATCTTGGCCAACCGGGGTCGTTGCAGTTGCCATGCTTAGAACTTCAGATAACAGGAAGTGGCATAAACAGAAACAACAGGGTATTTCCGCCAGCTGTACATCACATGACATAACTGGTCTTTATATGTTGTAATTTTAGACTTTTTCTTATAATATATATATATATATATATATATATATATATATATATATATATATATATATATATATATATATTATTTTTTCTTCTTCTTTTTTTTCTAATAACACAATAGATCATGTGTTTTACCCGCAATATGATTGTATAACATATATAATTATATTTAATCAACTGTGGTTACTAGCTTCACTTAGTGTTCAATTTAAATGACAAGAACACTATTTATTGTTTATTTATATTATAAATTAATATTTTTCTTTGTAAAACAAATGAAGGTAAAATGTGCGCCACACAACTCCTGCGCAGCAGGCGGCGCAAAAAAGAAACAAGCGTTGGTTCAACGTTTAACGTATTGGTAATGTCAGCACGCTTTAAACGTCATCGCGTTTTGTTAGGGCTCGGCGAGGTAAGATGGCGGCGCCAGAAGAACAGGAATTATCTCAGGCTCAAACTGAAAAACTCCTTCAGTTTCAGGTACCAATTAGATTGTCTGGTTAACACATACTGACTGGATCTTTTATAGACTCAATTATCAGAAAAATAGTGTTCGTGGTGTCCAGCTCAGCTGCTTTAAGTATAAATGACCACTGACCAGTCAGCGAGCTAACTGCCGTAAAGATCGTTAGTTTTTACTCAACCGAGACCAGCTTCAGTTTATCTAATAAATGCAGATTTAATCTGAATAATATCCTTTTCGTTTATGTCCATATAAAGACTTTATCCTGTATACAGGTGTCTTTGTTTTAGTTGAAATAACAGCTGTCAGTTAGGTAGCGAGACATTGGTTGTGTCCCAAAACCTAGAGAGCTGCTTATCTAGACTGCAGATTTGGTCAAAGTGATGTCCAAAGTGTTCTCTAGTTATGCAGCATTCTAGGTTTTTTGACGGCCAGAGTGGGAACAACTAGAATGGTACGTAAAATGCCTATCTAGATAGACAGTGTACTAGGTTTTAAGACACAGTGCTAATCTGCCTCCAGTCTGGCAATACTTCAACTTTTAACTTGGCACATTTAGGGGATTTTTAAAAAAAAAACATTTTTAAACTGGTTGCAGCAATCATCGGAGAAGTTTAATTGCTCATCATCTAACGTTACTCCTGAGTCATGGAGTAATATAAAAGAAAAATATGCTCTTGAATGATGACTGATCTCAAAAACACTCAATTAATCTAGAATTTTATAAACACACTGCCACCCAAATGTTTCATTCATTAGCAAAACTTGACTCATTTTATAAACACATCTGCCATGCAGCAGGATATTTTTTTGTTTAACTTATGACAATAGATTTCAGCACTTTTCTTTTGTTTGCAAATAACATGAGATCTGGCCTTATTATTCAGGACCTGACAGGCTTGGAGTCAATGGACCAATGTCGGCGCACATTAGAACAACACAATTGGAACATTGAGGTGAGAGCTGGTAAACCAAATGAATTGATCCTTTCATTCTTTTTTATTAGGAACCTTATTATAATTATTGGAATTAATTGGAATTGTTTTACAGGCTGCCGTACAAGACAGACTAAATGAGCAAGAAGGAGTTCCGAGTGTCTTCAACCCACCGCCCGCCAGACCGTTACAGGTCAACACAACAGACCACAGAGTGTATAGCTATATTGTCTCAAGGCCACAGCCTAGAGTAAGAGGTTTTTATGTTATGTGTTCTGTTTTTTCCTTCATTCCCAGTGCTCATTTCTTTGTACTTGGTATTTTCAATAAACATTTATATCTAGTTGTGGTAAATATGAAAATGCCATGGAAAGGTTCTGGTTTCAACCTGGTTTGACACAGACAATTTAGGGTAATGCCCTAGTAAATAAAGCAGCGCTGTGACAGACATTGCAACGTGGTACTCTATAAATATTAAATAAACTGCTTGTATAAATTTTTGGGTTTTTTTCTCTTTTACAGGGCTTATTAGGTTGGAGTTACTACTTGATAATGCTTCCCTTCAGGTTTACGTATTATACATTTCTGGACATATTCAGGTATTAAAGCAGTTAATCTAATATAGGCTCGTAATATTTCACACTACAGTAGTAGCTAGCCTAGTACTTCTATTGAGGTTTTTTTCTTCTTCTCTCAAATTCTTCAGATTCGCCCTGAGATTCATTCGACCGGATCCAAGGGGTCGTGTCACAGATCCTGTTGGAGATGTCATGTCCTTTATTCATAGTTTTGAGGAGAAATATGGTCGATCACATCCTGTATTCTACCAGGGAACATATAGTCAGGTATGTTAATACAGAAAAGATTAAGTACATTTAACTTTTCATGTATTTGACCTATTCACCAGGCAGACACCTGAAGACTGAAACATCTCGTGTTAAGTAGATCAAAAATTGTTCTAATTGTGTATCTTTTTTTTTTTTTTCTAGGCTCTGAATGATGCCAAACGAGAACTTCGCTACTTGTTAGTTTATCTTCATGGAGATGATCACCAGGACACAGATGAGTTCTGCAGGTAGGTTTTCAGTTGGGATGTTCTCCTCTATACACATTCACATCTGGTGAGCTTCTGATCTCATAACCAGAGCTGTTGTCTGTTTCTCAGAACCACATTATGTTCAGAAGAGGTACTGACCTTCATTAACACAAGGATGTTGTTTTGGGCATGCTCCACCAGCAAGCCAGAGGGTTACAGAGGTAACTAGATTGACATCAACTTCACTTCCTAGTTTCGGATTAGTCCCTTTCTAAATGTTGTTGTGGTGTCATCGTTATCTCACAAGATGTGGTTTGAGCTGATTATCTTGTCTTTATGTTGTGTGTTCAGTCTCTCAGGCCCTGCGTGAGAACACCTATCCCTTCCTGGCTATGATCATGCTGAAGGACCGCAAAATGACAGTTGTTGGGAGACTGGAGGGTCTGATCCAGCCTGAGGATCTTATCAACCAGTTGACCTTCATCATGGAGGCAAACCAGACATATCTCATGTCAGAACGGCTAGAGAGGTGAGATTACGCAGTTTGCTTTCTAAAGAATTGAAACTCACCCGATGTGTGAAGGGCATTTAATTATAAAAAGAAACTATATTTTATACAATTTTATTTATATAATTTATTGTAATTGATTGATAGTATTAATCATAAGATGTTTTGGTTCTGCTATTTTTTTTTATTTTTTTTTTATCTATCTATCTATCTAACTCCAGGGAGGAGAGGAATCAGACGCAGGTACTGAGGCAGCAGCAAGATGAAGCTTACCTGGCATCCCTACGCGCAGACCAGGAAAAAGACAGAAAGAAAAGAGAAGAACAAGAGCAGAAACGTCAAGAAGAGGAGAAGGAGCGCCAGAGCATCCTTGCCGAAGAGAGGAGACGAAGAGTAAGTGATTTGATATTATGTAAAGAAAAATAAATCTAGAAATTAACAATTACCATTGCTGTCAGTCATTTAAAGAACGTTGAATTACACAATATAAGTAACTAAATGGATAGTTCACCCAAAAATGAAAATTCTTTCATTATTTACTCGCCCTCTCATGTCGTTCCAAACCTGCAAGACCTTCGTTCATCTTCGGAACACAAATTAAGATATTTTTGATATGAATAATCCACATGACATCAGTGGTTCAGCGATAACTTTACGAAGCTATGAGAATACTTTTTGCACAACATGGATTATGTGGATTATTTTAACGATCTCCTTGCTACGTTTCTGAGCCTTGATCGTGTAAGGACCCTTGCTGTCTATGGAGGGTCAGAGAGCTCTTGGAATGCATCAAAAACATCTTAATTTGTGGTTCGAAAATGAACGAAGGTCTTGCAGGTTTGGAACGATATGAGGGCGAGTAAATAATGACAGAATTTTCATTTTTGGGTGAACTATCCCTATAAATCTTTTAAGTAACCGATCATAGTAAAATACAATTAAATTTAAATTAAATCAACACAAATTTGACGGCACTAAAAAAATTGTCTATGACAAACGTATTTTGTAATTTGATACTCTTGAGAACAGTTGCATGTACTGTCTCTAACTTAAAACCTTCGGTCTCTTTCTTTGCCCATCACAAGTAATTGTTCATGATGCCCATCAGTTGACAAATTTCTGACGTCTGTAGCTATGACTAATCACACTCAATGACTGTGTAATTAAAGACACTGGAAGAAGAGAAGGAGCGCAAGTCTGAGTGTCTTCCTCCTGAGCCGCCCCTGGATGACCCAGACAGTGTCAAAATAGTGTTCAAATTGCCCAACGATACTCGCGTGGAGCGGAGATTCCTCTTCAGCCAGTCATTGACGGTAAACACCCTTCATCTGCTTTATTTTTATTTTTTTTCTAGTTTATGGAGTACCATAACAGTATGATATCAGTGTCTGTGGTTAAAGATAAGAAAACAGGCTCACCAGACACTCTTTGTTTTCAGGGTTTTGACGCCAATGTTTGGGGAAAAAAACAAGGCGTAGTCTTTTATTGTATTACATGATACCTAATGCTAAAAAAACTTTTTGAACTGAAAACCAGTGTCTAAAACATCTTTCACCCCATTTTAGGTAATACACGACTTCCTGTTTTCATTGAAAGAGACCCCTGAGAAATTCCAAATAGTAACGAATTTCCCACGCCGGGTCCTGCCTTGCCTGCCGACGGAAGAGCAGCCCAATCCCCCCACGCTGATGGAGGCTGGTCTGAGCCGGTCAGAAGTCCTCTTTGTGCAGGATCTCACAGACGATTGACATTTAGCTAACCCCCTGCGCACCACTCGAGTCCCGCCTCCCCTCCAGTTTGTTCTTCTGTTTGATGGCCTGGACGAGGGGTCACCGAGATAAACCTTTTACCGAATTTAAAAAGAAAAAAAAAATAACCCATCCTTCCCTGCAGTGAAGTTTTGTTCCGTAAAATGAGTGCAAGGTGAATGGCCCTGTAAATATTATGACCTAGATATTTAAGGACAAGCCTGGAAGCCACAACAGTTACCTTTTTTTCTTTTCTTTTTTTAATGCAAATCAAAGTCGACCATATAATGTATCTCATCTAACGACCAAAAGAGGGTTGTCGGCAAAGGATCCGATGGGCTGCTTGCGGTTCAAGTGAATTCAAACAAGAAAACTAAAGGCCACAGCTTTTCCATGTGGCTTCGTCTATATAGAGTATAGTGCAAGTCTGCCCATAGTGGCTGTGGTAATTCATAGATGCCTATGTTGCCTGTCGTCCATCTGATGGGTCTGGTCATGTAAAGATGTAATTTTCCAATTCTAAATTAAACATTTTAAAATGTTGTTGTGGTTTGACTAACTATGTTTTGGTTCAAGCTTGTTCAACATTTGCATTGCAGCCTGCTGCACAAACCTGAAGCCATGACAATTTTAATATTTTTGTAGGTATGTGGAAATAAAATACGGTGCTAAATAATGACTTAAAACATTAATTGTAAAATTGTATTTGAAAAAAGTAATTGGAGAGGCAGTAACCCAGATTAAGTCTGTTTGAACTATTAGGATGAATCTCATAAAGCTGGTCAGAAGATATGGTTATTTCATTAAGTCAAAATACATCCTCATTTTAATGGAGAAAAAAATGTGTAGTATTTATATACCATGGTAGTATGTTATACTGCCTTTATTCTTATTGTAATTAATAAATCATGTCCACACTGGTTGATTTATATTACTGTATCATAGAAATGAACACAGAATATGAATTGATAATATCTCAATGCAAAAAAAGAAATAAAAATTAAATAAAAAAAAAACGAACTTCCTAAATAGGGATGCATCGATATTCTAGCCAATATGATAACATCTTTATTATAACCAATAAGTAGGTGATATTTTAATATCTCAATGCAAAAAAAAAAAAAGAGATCTAAAAAAAATCCTAAATAGGGATGCATCAATATTCTAGCCAATATGGTAACATCTTTCTTATGACCAATAAATGGTTGATATTTTAAATCTATACTTTTAAATATAATTTAAATGTTTTTTGTACGATAGAGGTGAATCTAGGCCACATTGTAATGTATGATAATATTGTATGAATGTTCATTATGAAATCTGCTATAGAAAACGTACACAAACCCAACCAATGAATTTGAATGATTATTTTGGTAATGTTCCAGAGAGTTGTGTGTAATCTGAAAGAGAGTTCACTGTACATTTCAAAGCAACTTCAATTATATATATATTTAATATATATATATATTTTTCTTTCTTTTTTTCCCCCTCTCAAATATAACATTTTTGCAGTAATTCATGGCTGTCCTAGATCATACTAGGAACAGACATCAGAAAACAAATGAATGTCCAATTTCTTCCTAAAACAAATTTAACAAGAGGCAGATATTGACCTATAACTGATATGGTGGCAATATATTGTGCATCCCTAGGTCTAAATTTTTACAGAGTAATTTTTTTAAACAAAACACATTATAGAACTTAGAGTAGTGCAATATTTGATTTTTTGACAGGAATGAAAACGAGGCTGTGAATGACAGAATGCGTTGCATGTCCTGTTGTTTAACAAAGTAACGATTGTTCAGATGATGAAACTTAAAAAAATAAAAATAAATTCAGTAGACAAGAACTAAAACAATTCTGAAAGATGTATAGTGTGTGCCATTGTAAGGACAGCCTTGTTTACATCCACATTAAATTAAATATGCCATCTAATCTGATTAAGGTTTATTGCTTTTGATTATGACCTGAACCTTCTTTATGAGATTCACCTTTTAACTCTTTTGAGAGACAGAAACCTTCAGACAAGCAACTGAACTGCAATACATCTGTATTGTGCAATACGTTTAAAGCAGTGATTACTTTAGTCAGTGTAGTATGAGTATACATCACACATTTATTAGTGAACAACCCTCTCCAATCAGCCACAATTAAAAAAAAAAAAAAAAAAAAAAAATGATTGCACTACTCAGTAAAGCAGAACTAGCAACTTTCATTTAAAAAAAGTACAAATCTTAAAAATTTCAATCAGTATACAGATGTATTTATAATACACTATAACTAGTTATATGTTAAATGCTACAAACAATGATTCCAATGGAATGAAAAAATTATAGCATTAAGAACCATTTCCTATATATAATATATATATATTAGCTTTTTTATTTCATTTTTTTTTTTTTTTTTTTTTTTTTTTTTTCAAATACAAACATGGCAAAAATGAGGTAACTGTAAATGTGCAAGTACCAAAGCAAAATATCTTCCTAATACAGAACACATGCCCCTGGCCCTGTTGTTGGCTGGGTAGTCTGGAGTTCAGGCAATGACTGACCCCTAAAGGCCAGGAGGAGAATAGAACAGTAAACAATCCACTATCCCACCACAGCAAGAAATCATTGGTAAACAATCAGTGGCGTCTATGGAGCAATCAACAAATCACAAATCCTAAAGTATTTAGCTGCTTATTGGAACACAATTTTCCACCACACAAGCTGTGAGATTATTTATTAGTTGAATCACAGAAAGACTACAAGATTCTATTTATCATAACTCATAGATTGTTGTTGTTTTTTTTTTCTTTCTTTCTTTTTAGTAATTCAATACAGGTAACACTGAGGTTTTCAAGGAATCTTGGTTATTATGAAAAATTCCTTTATAAATCTAAATAAGGATATATTAGAAATAGCCCACAGCCGGTTACCCCAAGCAAAAGTGCTTGCGTGTATATCAACAACTTATTTTGAAACCATAACAGTTACAGATGCTCAAGGTAGAGAGAACCGTACAACAGGTACATATATTTCTGACCGTTTTGGTGAATGAGTGATAACGCCATGTTTTTTAACCCACACAACACCTCCTACTACTTCGATTTAAGGCAGATGTATTGGATCTGATCACTCGGGCAGTAAAATATTATTATCCTTTAAAACGGTCTACCAGCACATACAAGTAAAGCTAAATAGTCGTCTTTTTTTTCTGTTTGTTTTCTTAACTGAAACCCCTGTTGATAATGTCATTAACTGTTTCTGACCACCGTTGAGGGTACTAGTAGCACTGCATGCTGCATGAATAGAGACCCATAACAAACTATTGCATTCTCTTATGTGAATGTAGCATTACACCTAAATATAGAATATCTAGCACCTTTTTACTATATGGCTTTCCATTATCTAGATTCCAGGCAAGTGTGTCAGTAACTGAGGCAACAATAGAAGCACAAATGTGGTGAGGAGCCTATCAAATCACATTTTTCCACTTCAAAAAGCCACTGTCTTCCCATTGGCATCAAGCTTAATGTTGTTATTTTAAACGTCCTATATTATTAGTTTTTTTTTCTTTTCTTCTTTTTCTTTTGCAAGTACAAGCACAATAAAATCTTGTAGTCATTCGGTTCTATTACAAATGTGTGCAGTACAGTGCATGGCAGTTATCAGCTGAGCAGAAAGTCCCCTACACCCAGAACCCAAAGCCAACTAGATCTACCTAAAAACCAGTTGGGACCTGGTTAGACATGCATGCATATTGTGCACAATTAAATACTTGCCCACCCCTGTCTAGATATCTTTCACTGAAAATACAGATTTCATTTTTTGACTTTTTTTCTTTTTTTTAATCCTTAAATCATGCAAACACTGTAAGAATAGTCTTGGAAGTGGTCTAGGTAGAACAGTGTGCACCGTGGCACGTTTTTCAACGGGATTACAACCTTTATGTGTGGTTCAAGTACAAGAACACGGAAAAACGCAACGGCTGGAAAACACGTTCGAGTAGCATACGCTAATGATCGGCTGCAGTGACGAAAAGCCTATTCTCACTCGATACAACATGTCATCTTTTTTTTTCTTTGCATGCCAGTCTTATAATGGAATAATATTCACCACTATTTATAAAAGGAATATTAGTTCAGTTGATTACATTTAAAATATGCATGGCCTGAGGAAAACAACCCAGAATACCCAAATATATCTCCATGGCGTCAATCCCATTTGAAATGGACTGTTTTCCTTTATTTTTCAATTACAGAGAGGCCCTGAGTGATTTTTTTTTTTCGTTATACTCAAAATATATGCCAGTGAACAGATATGTATACATAGATTACTTATCAAAAGTGTGGATTAAATTCATTACAATGGCTTATTTTAAAACCTGGCACGCAAACACAAGATACTCACATTCTCTTAAGAGAGTCCCTTTACCCGAGAAAGCCAGTGTGTCTATTGAGTTACAATGACTATTCAGTGGACAAACGACTCATGAATATATATATTTAAAAGTCCTATAATTAAAGTACTTAGGGAACCAAAAAAAAAAAAACCCAAATAGTTCATAGTTTTCACCCGAACAACGTTCAGGTTAGTTTTTGGAATCGAGTGAACCACGAGTTAAGCGTTTTACAGTGCATTTTTTTTTTTCTTTAAACGACCCTAACGCTCCATCTCTGCCGTTTCGAATCCTATCAGGGATCTTCGTGGAACGATTACAGTCAACTGGCACACAGGAGAGGGCGTAACTAGAAATACAGAGGGTTTCAACATTCTTTTGTCTTAAAAACAAGACGATAATTTGCAACCTTTCACACCAAGGCTATGCATACAATGTTTTTTTTTCTTTCACATCACTTTACACTGTGAACATGGCCTGAGACCTGACAACGGGAGGCAAACTAAAACGCGCTAAAGATGTTTTAGTATTCCAACCGAATCCTTCAAAAACTCTCGCGAAAGAAGAAATAAATAACACCACTTAAAAAAACAAACGCATACTTTTAAAAGAGGAACTGACAAAGGATGTCTGAAGATTAGTAACAGGTTTGTGCTTGTCAAGGTCTTGAGAAGGCAGAGCTAAAATCTTGTAGAGTATATTGATTATTTGGCTCACGAATAAGGAAAAACAAAAAGCCTAGTCCTCCAAAATCAGGTCAAACGTTGCGTTCACTTCACACACTCATTGCACGTATTGCTTTCCGCAAAGTGTTCCACCCTTTCCCAAAAAGTCATTCTGGACAGGCAAATGCGAGCTCCTCGGCCTCCGGACGGGAGAATGGCGAGACGGAGGCCGTCCGACGTTCCTCTTGTGGCTGAAATGCGGTGGATCTCGTTAATTCAAATATTGCTAGTCTAAAAGAACAGTCCGCGCGAGGCCTGTGAGATGTTCTCCTGGATCTAGCTGAGTGTGAGGGAGCGGGATGAAGAGGGCCAGTCCAGAATCGATGGGGGTTGTGCAGTGCAGCCAGGTGGGAGCTGGCAGAGGCAGTGTGCTGTCCTCGTCCCTGTGTTCTCAATGGCCAGTCCGATTGGCCTCGCCAGCAAACAGCAAAAGCGAAAAAACGCCACAGCTTCCACAATGTCTCTACAACTGTGGTGAAAGCCCAGCGGGAGTTTTCCCGATGGATTCACGGCTGTCGTTTCGCAGTCCTTTTTGTCTACGTTTCCCTCTTTAACCTCAGGCCTTGGAACTCTGAACCACTGAAAGTCACGCCTTCACAACAGCATTCGCAGATAAAAGAGAATCGGGATTAAGATATTCAAATGATCAATACATTATTGCAAAACATAGATTATTAACAAGTCCCTCAGCCCGTCACTTATACAGACATGCATCTATGATGGTCGTTCACCGGCGGAGCGGTCGCGTCCTACGAACTCATCTGATTGCACAGTAAAGCCAAAAACCACCTTCATCCAGGCCCACTCCCACAGTCCCTAACGACGCTAAAGCACGATTTTAATTATCTGTGATCAAACAACTAGAGAATATTCAACTGTGTAAACGAATATGCCAACACAACACGTATTACAGGTTATCTTTGGAATCTGCGAAACAAGGGCAGGGTAATGAAAAAGAAAGATGAAAAGAACCTAAAAAAAAAAAAAAAACCTGGTCTCAATTCCAGAACTCCGAAGTGGCTATAGGCGGCAGTAGCTTTCATGAAACTCACACAATGACGCACAGCAGAGGTCAAACAGGTTCCGTACAAATTCCGAGATTGCTTATTGTAGAGGTGGGGTTGGGAGCGGGGTGGGGGGGTAGATTTGCGTTTGGCTGGAGATCAGGTGTCCCCACTCACAGAACACACTCAAGGATTTGTGCTGTTTTCCAGTGAAGGACAAAAACCTGAACTCATTCCACATCGCGGTGAACTTCAGACGCGTCGGCTCGACAGATTGGACAGGTGCGATTGGTCTGCAAGACATGTTACGGATTAATTTCTACAAGCCAGAGATGTTTCCATACATTATTGAGGATCTATACATCGCCTGCCTATGCAATTAAAGACAGCATAATAACAAATGTCTTCAATTTTTCTTGAACACCAAATCAGTATACTAGATTTCTGAAAGATCATTTGACACTGAAGACTGGATGAATGATGCTGAAAATTTATCACAGGAATAAATTAAGTTTAAAATATATTCAAATAGAAAGCTGTTGTTTAAAATTGTAATAATATTTCACAATATGAGAGCCTGGACCTCAAAACCAGTCATAAGGGTATTTTTTTTTCTTTTCACATTGATATGTATACATCATCTGAAAGCTTAATAAATAAGCTTTCCATTGATGTATGGTTTGGATGAGATAAAACTATTTGAAAATCTGGAATCTGAGGGTGCAAACAAATCAAAATATTGAGAAAATCACCTTTCAATTTTTCCAAATTAAGTTCTTTGCCATGCATATTAAGTTTTGATATATTTACAGTAGGAAATTTACAAAATATCTTCATGGAACATGATCTTTACTTAAAGGGGTCATATGATGCGATTTCTTGTTTTCCTTTTCTGTAGTGTGTTATGTAGCTGTTTGTGCATGTATAAGATCTGCAGAGTTCACACCACAACTATAACGATAAAGGCACAGAGAAAAAATATCACTGGAATCACTTTCAGAACGATTTTTTCGTGCTGATGAACGATAAAAACATTCACAACCAATCAGAATCCATACAGGTATAATGACCTCAAGAATTTAAAGCGGCAAACGCGCCTACGCTTAGAATAAACAGACGATATCGTTTGCTGGTGTGGACGCTAATATTGTTATCTTTATAGTTAGCGTTCTTTGCTATGACAATCTGGCGCTTCTAAATCAGCGACTGTAAGTATGTTTTGTTATTAGTTTAAGTATTTGCTATCGACTGTTCAAATGCGGAGTTTTGCACAGTGTAGAGTAACGCGTTGTGTGTGTGTGTGTGTGTGTGAGGGGAACAGGGTCACATCACAGCAGAGTGTACAGCCCATCAGAAATCATAGCACGTCAGCTGTCTTAACCGCGGCTCGTGTACTGCATCATCACTGTGTCTGTCACGCGACTCTGTTCCCCTCTCGGGCTTGAACTGATTGTAAAACTAATGACATTATTAACTGTCTTTATATTTACTTTGAAAGCTGAAGCTCGCAATTATGGTAAGGGGCGTTACATTTCCGACGCGCACTTGTGGTGTTCGGCAGTCACAATGCACTGTGTCAGCTGGTCAATCAGAGCAGACTGCGCTTGTCGGAAGCAGGGGCTTTGAGAGAGGCGGGCCATAGAGGTACAATAATGTACAGTATTTGAAAAATAATGTGTTTTTTGAACATTAAACCATGTCAACATATTCTGTTACACCAAATACACAAAATAATGATCTTTAAAATAGCATCACATGACCCCTTTAATATCCTAATGGTTTTTGGCATAAAAGGAAAATTTATAATTTTGGCCCATACAATGTATGGTTGGCTATTGCTACAAATATACCCGTGCGACTTATGACTGGTTTTGTGGTCCAGGGTCACATATTGTTTTTACTGTATTTTTGATCAAATAAATGTATCACTGATTAGCATAAGAGACATCATTGTAAAATGTTAAAAACCGTACTGATCTCACACTTTTAAACAATAGTCTACATAAGCATTTTGTCGACCGTAAGCCACTTAAAAACATATATCATTCGAACACTAATATTTACAGGGTTTCGCCGTTAGTTATTGCAGATTTTGTGCATCAATACATCATTCTTACCTTTAACCACTTGTCCACACATTTTGCATGAAATTCATGGTTGCAGGGTAATACTCGAAGTAGCTGCCTTGACTCAAAATCACTAAAGCATACAACGCACCTGTAAGAAAATTAAATACAATGCATCATCAATACCAAGTCACAATCAAACCTTCAAGATTATATAACCCAGGGCACATAGAACAGAAAACACTTACAGAGTCTGTTCAGATTGGTGGTTTTCTAAATTAAACCTGTAGGACGGAAGTTGCTCTATATCAGCTTTCGTTAGTCCTCGAGGTTTCGCTTCTCCAAGTCTCTCAGCAAGGTTTAATAACGCCTGAGAGAAAAATCACAGTTGTTCAGAACTCTTCACCGAAACTGTAACAAGATAATGACATTATCTCTGTTCCAAAATTAGCTTTAATTCTATAAAGTAACTTGCTAATTCTATAAAGCTAACCTTTTTCAACTTTGTTGCATCACTGCACATGCCCACAGAGTCCCTCTTATTGAAAACAAATGACTTTTAGTTGCAAATATGTGTGTATAAACGTTAGAAGTTAGCTAGCTGCAGACAGTAGACGGTGAGGCAGTTCACTAGGTTTTGGAACAGGCATTACGTGAAAACCATCAAAGGCTTATTTTTGACAAGTTAGGTTATATAAACAGTAGGGCAACTCCATTACCCACCCTGGGAAAGATTTTCTATTTACCTCATAGTTCTCCATCTCCACATCATCTACATCCAAGTCCAGACTGATAGCTGGACCCACAGCAGTTGGAGGCACAGGAAGCATTGAGCTGTTTCACAGATCACAAACACATAAATCACCTTTTCTGTCATTACTGAAAAAATATCACAAAGGCTTTATAAAATCATAACCGTCCATTATTAGAATATGAAACATTCACATTGCAAAATTCATTTGATTTGTATTACAAAGAGTAGAAGAGACTCTCACAGGAAGTATGGTAAGAAGCCGGGGTAGTAGGGCGGTGGAGGGGGTGGGGGAGGCAGAGGCTGCTGTAATCGGTACCTCTGTCCAGTTATACGCCTCGGCAGCATGTGCGGATATGGCTACGGAAACAGACAACACATGAGGAAAACCTTTTGAATTATTATTATTCATTTAGCAAATCTCACCCAAAGCTACTTCGGCAGGATTTCTACTACAAGAACAATCCTCCTGCAGCAACCTGAGACTAAAGATGAAGTGTGCGAAATACACTCCCTTATTCCCGTTTACTTTGCAAAGTGAAACAGAAATAAGCCACCTGTGGGTTGATAACTGTGGCTATTTTTGCAATTGATTAATATTATCCAATAGGGTGACCATATGTCCACCTTTTCCCGGACATGTCCTGGCTGGGATTTCTAATTTGACTAAAACGTATGGGTTTTGGCTTTGTTTTCATACTTGATGACTCAAAAGCAGTTTGTCCAACAGTATGCAGGCACTGTACATAATGGCATGGCATGTAAGCAGGTGGGATCTACAGAGAGAACGGTCAAAGCAATGCAAATATGCATACATGTAATGTATGAGCACTGTAGAGAGCATTTCATTCAGAAAACAAAGCAAAAACAGGCCACTTTAGGCAATTTAGAAAAAAGGGAAAATTAAGATGTATTATCCTATAGCCTGTGCATTTTAAATAACATCAATAGAAAGGCAAAGTAGGTTAATTCCAGAAGGTTACTTCTACAATTTAACCATCCATAATAAGACTAGGAACATACATCAAGTACATAAACCAACTTTGCTTTCATGTTGACCAAACTAGGCACAGTCTTTCAACCTGTTCTGACTGGTTTGTGCTGTATTATTCTAACTGAATGGACAAACAGTTTTTGATCAAAATTGCCCATTTCCCATATGCTTATACGGACAATTTTCTTTCTAAAGCTTTGAGCTATGGTCACTATTTCAGCACGTCATCAAAAATCTCATATTTCTACAAGTGTCAACTGTCAGTTCAACTGTCAAATGGTTCAATTGTAAACACAAAGCTACATATCCATAGGCCAACACTAAACAAAGAATTTTTACAACTTATTTGACAATGCTTTGTCAAGCCAAAAAGTTTTTTTTTTTTTACTATATATATTTTTTTAATTACTGATTAAAATAAAATGTTTAAAATTACTGTTACCATTATTTGACACTAGTAGTACTACTGCAAACTTTAACTTTGCTTTCTGGAATTTGAACCTATTTTTTGTCATGCCAAACCAGACCTTTAACCACTAATGAACACCAGTAAACCTTCACTGTTATCTACACTAAGGGCATATTTTTTCCTTAATGTCATTACCTGTTTATGCAAATGCTGCTCATTTTAATCAGTATATCATTTTTGACTTGATTACAGTGATTTATATGCTTTGTTGACATTCAAAAGCAAAGACATCTCACCACTCCGTAGGGCAGCTCTTGATGGAGGGGCTCCTGGGGGAGGTACTGGAGGGGGACGGAGGGGGTCATTGCTGGTGGATGGTGGGCTGGAGGATAAGAGAATGTTCCTAACGGATGCTGGTCTCCTCGAAGATCCACTTCATTATCCACCCTCTGCAGAGGCTGAACACACAAGTATACAAGTCATACTTCTAGCATACAATTACGACTATTAATACCATAAAATCATGTGCTATTTTAGAAAGAATTCATTTTGTTGCAGCAGTATTTAACGTTTTTTTTAATTATTATTTATTAAGATTACAATCAGTTGTGGTGACTAACCTGTTACTCATGACTAATTGTTTTCTCTAGATTGTAAAGGGATAGCTTTACTAGCAACACTGTCTGAACTGTAATCACATTACACATATTACTGTAGTGCACTACACTTACCACTGGGAATAATAATAAACTGGCTCATCCAATCACGTGAATGTATGGTTTCAAATCTTGTTTTTAACTAAAGTATGACAATGTGAAAAAGAAAAAGCCTATCTTTGGTTTGTATCTGTCAGGTTAGAAACTCATTTAATTATAAATAATCAAAAGAGTGAAGAATCAAAACTCACTTGACATTAACTGTTTTATTATATAAAAGAACAGCACTACTACTAAACAAATGTTTTTTGGGGGGTTTTTTTATGTTGAATTACCACCAAAAGAAACTAATCACTACATTTTAAATTTTTTTGTGATGAATTTCCAGTAAAAAATAATTGTATCACTACATTTACAGTTTAATATAAAATCACTCAAAGAGGATTTTGGTCATGCCACCCACCTATGCTGTCAACATAACTTATGTGAAATGCACAAAATAAGGTTTTTTTTTCTGTACTTAAAAAATAAAATCGTAAGAACATAATATTTTATATATATTTACATATTTTAATTATGGTGAAAAATGTCTAATATATATATATATATATATATATATATATATATACATACACACACACACACACACACACACACATATACATACACATATATATATACACACACACACACACATACATGCATACACACACACACACACACACACACACATACACATATATTACACACACTTATAAAAATATTACAGACATTGTTCACCATAATTTGCATAGAAAAGAACATTCAGTAGCATTCATAGATTTTATTATCTGCACTCACCATGCGCGGGTGCTGGGGCTGTATGGGGACAAACTGGTTGAGTGGAGGCAGATGAGGAGGCTGGTGGGGCGGCACCGGTGGACTGGGGTGCAGGATAAAATGCTCACTGGAGATCAATGGTGGAAATGCCTGATAGGACACAGGCAGGTGCTGCATGGTACAGGCCTGAATGAGCTGCAGACAGACAGACAGACAGAGAAACAGCAGACAACAAAGTGTCACTAACACCATAGACACACTCATGAAGAAAGTGTATGGGCATTTGAATATTGAATTGCTGTGCAGTTTAAGAAATGACTGTTAATACTGGGAAAGCACACTCTGGAGTAAAGCACATCTAAAATTTCCGCTATTCTGCACTATTTAGGAATCTGCTAAACCATTTCAAAAGCATGGAGAAAACTTTTTAAAAAGTTTTTTTTTTTTTTTTTTTATTGTTTTATTTTATGTTTCATGTTTTTTGTATAAAAATGTTATATATTAATATTATTATTGCTTTTATAATTCCTATTATATTAAATTTTTATACAAAAAACATGAAACATAAAATAAAACAACATATATATATAATGCAAAGATGACTGAAAATACACATAGCCCTATTATATAGCCCTGCACAATTTAAGACACTTTCAACTGTACATCACTGTGGCCAAAATAAAATACAGGTGGGTATGTTGACACAAATGCAATGACTTGAGCAGATGGTACAATTAGCAGAAAGTACACCTTTGCTGTCCATGTCAAAGACAGAATACCCCAGACACTTGCAGTGGCAATACAAACAAAAACTAAGGGGGGGTTGCACATTGTCCCTTGAAAGTTGCATCATAAAAAGGTCATTACACATTCTAGAGACACAGGAAATGACTACATGAAAATCAAAAAGTGAAATGTAGCCGTTTACCAATGCCTAATGTGTAAGCATGAGAGGGATGTACAGAACACTCATAATAGAGTATCTTTGGCTAAGAGGACAGGTGGGCATAATGGCTGCCTGGGACAAGCATACATCGGCTAAAGTAAAGCTGGAGCGATGGGACATGTTAGGTGTGCTCTACACAAACTTCACTGACATTCCAGCTCTTCCTTTTCAAACTCACTGGAGGAGGAAGGCAGCAGAGCAGAGAGAGCTGTCCGCTGAACATTACCGAGCATGCTGGGAGCTGCTGAGCATTGCAGGCTGGGATAGGTTGCCCGGTGTGGATGGGAAAACCATGGGTCGTCACCGTGGTAACTGTGTAAGATATCGGAACTGATCCTTGATGCATCTTGAAGGACAACACAAAATTTCAGGTTATTTGTAAAAAATAAATAAATAAATGCTATTCATAATTACAGTCTACACATAGCACTTTCACATCAAAGCCTGAGTAATACAATTATTGACTATATGCTAATGGCCTCAAACTACCAGCTTATGCTTAAATCTGGTTCATGAATCAACTTTCATGCTCTGCATCCGGGCTGACAGTTCTCTTTATGATTTTTTTTAAATATATTTTTCTAAATGTATTTATTTATTTATTTATTAAAAGGTCTGAAATGCAAATTGCCCAAATGTAGCCCAACTAACAATGAAAAATCTGTCAAAATTTAAATGTATTTATATATTTAAATAGATTTTTTTAACCATTTCTGAAACAGTCCTGAAGCTCAGTTGTAGCTTAAGTAACAATGAAAAAATCTGTCAAAAAGTTTGATTTTATATTTTTTATATAATTATTTTTTTCATATATTTTCTTAATTTATTTTTATATTTATTGATTTTACAGTAAAAATCGGTCAAAATTATTTTCAATAATATTGTTCTTATACTTTATACATTTATTTTAAACATATTAAAGGACTAAAATGCAAATACAAATGGCCAGTAGCTGTAATACAAGTAACAGGCCTAAGTAACAACAACAACAAATTTGTCAAAAATGTATCATTCATTTTTTACAAATGTATTATATTCAAGGCCTGAAATTTAAATATAAATGCCCACTTGTAGCCTAAGAAACAGCACAAAAAAAATTTATTGTATTGTTATTTTAGTTTATACTGATATTACCTTTTTTATATTTTTATTTATATATATACTTCTTAAACATAGTGAACATCAAATAGTGCATTATATAAAGAACAAGAAATGAATGTTTCTAATGGAGAACAACACCTAGATGGAAATGTGTGTTTGAGACCTATGGTCTAAAGGAAAGACTGTTGAACTAATACCTGTTCGTGAAGATCCACCATGATGGAGCTCTGTTGGGGGGGTTGTGTGGCAGTATGCAGCATGCGTGGAGGTGCACTGGTGTGGCTATATTGCCTGGACTCATCTAAAGGAATCTGCTGATGCTGGGAGAAGACAGGGTGGTGGAAGTTCTCATCCTGATGTAGGGAAGTGTGCACAGCAGGTCTATCTCGCTGTCCCCACTGACGTCGTACTGGAGGACTAGGACATAAACACAGATTGTAAGTACATACTCGGCATATGTTTTTTATGAACTCAAAATGATGACGGCCACCTTCTCCTGAGGTGCAAAGGGGTGATGCAAGGCTCCCCGACGACCCTCCTCTGGTTTAAGGGGGCTGTTGATGGCCGCCTACTCACTGCTACTTCCCATGGTCGCATTTGTGACGTCGTATGAACGAGTCACACCTGCCTGGGGTGGGGGGACCAGAAGTGCAAGAGGCACTTGTGTCTAACAGCCTCAGATTGTCGGAACTCTGTTTGAAACACAAGAAATATGGGTTTTGTGAATTGAATGGTGATTTGAGAAAATCAGCAGAACCCTTTGTAGTAATTACATGAGCATTTCATGTTAGATTAACTTAATATTACCATATTTCTGTCATTATTTATTCACCCTCATGTCATTTCAAACCCGTATGCTGTTATTTTTTTATTTATTTGTTTTGTTACGTGCATAGTAACCATGTCCGTCAAGCTCCACAAAGAACCATTAAATTAGCCCTCCTAACTTCAGACAGAGGAACAGGCTTAACATTTTATTTATTATTACTAAAGTCCTTTACATCTGCTATATTCAAATTCTAATATAGCACTTTCAAATAGGTTATACATCATTTATAGGTTATACAACATTAGTGACAATCACAGGCTTTCAAAACATGAGGCAAATTAGTTTACACTTTTGTTTAACATGCAGGGGAACCTGGTTCAAAGCCCAACCTCACACACAATTATTGTTTTGTTTTTTTAGTGAACGCAAAAATGCAACTGACTTTGACAGCCAGTGATCAACATGTGTTGCATTTGGGGGAGACTGCAATATATTTTGTTCACAGATGCTTTTGTTCTAGCCAGTATTACAAGCAAAAGCATGTCAAATGATGCTTGAAAACAAATCTTTAGTGAAAATGACTTTCAGTTTGTTTTTCTCCAAGGTGCTTTTTGGAGCTTGTCAGCTGTGGTCACTATATATGTTGTATGTAAAAAAAAAAAAAGCAGCATTTGCATTCTTTAAATGTTCTCCTTTTGTAGACAACTAACAATTAACAGCACACAAGCTAACAACATATTTCTGGTGAATTATTCCTTAAAAATGACCATGAGCTTAAAATGTGAAAAGACCAGTACTACTTTCAATGGGAATAAAACGCATATAGGTCATTTTCCAAGAAATTAAGACAAAATTCACCAATAATGTGTATTAATTTATGGATTCTGATATTATTTCATTATCTAATAATCTTTAAATTACAAGTAGACTGGGGGAGCTTAAACTAGACAAAACCAGACTTGTCAGGGCACAAACACTGAAATGAATCTGAATTAATAACAAAATATATATTTCTAAAGATTTATAATACATTTTATTACATTTCTCTTTTCAAAATCAGTGGAGTGTGCATTAATCACGCAAGCACGTCTAAACTTCTCATCATGCTACACATGACATTCAAATGTAGGCTACATGCCATGTGTAAAATTAAAACAAAAAAAATACCAACAAATCTTCACAAACTGGAAGCGTAAACCGTGTTTAATGGAAAGACTGGGCTGATTTGCCACAAAGAGGGGGAGCTGTAACTTCAACAACAAAAGCGTGGAGGGCCATGTGCTCCCACACAGACAAAGCAATAACAAAGGAGCGCCACCAAGCCTTGCCTGCCTCACTTTATCAAAAATAATCACTCGAAAGGGCTTGTGTGTATGATTTAAACATTATTCATACTTCAAATATGGACTGTGCACATTTCCCATGAATAAAACACTTATAAGTGTCATTGTGGCCCAGCAGTGGACATCAACAATAGCACAAAGAAGTCGCGAGGCCGAAGTTTTACACGAGCTCGCGCAAACATCCGCAGTTGCCCTTGTGCTCGTTGAACAGGTTCTTAATGCTACACGGAGGTTGTACATTGCATAAAAATGTTTCAACAAATCGCATGCACTTTCCAAGCCCTTAGCTGCTATCGCTAGCATACAGACCGAGCAGATGAAGCCCCAAACAGGAAATGCAGGGATGCACCCCTGACAAAAGAAACATGGTTTTGCTTTAACGCCACATTTAGACAGTCTGCACGTCATGAATGCAAACTTCCAAATACCAAGAGTGTTCTCGTTTTTATTTTACGTGGAATATGACAGCTTTGTGCCCAATAAGCAAAGTATGATCGAGCTTACTTGTTTTCAATGGCGCTCGAGTTTCCGACTAGTCCACGCGCTGCTTTTATGCGAATAAAACGATGCAGGATGTCTCGTTTGGTGATTTTACAGACTAATCCAGAAGAAATCGTCCAGGAAAACTAGCAGACGGTCATGGTTAACACATAGGTATCGTCCGTTTCCTAGTTCACGTCCACGAGCTTGAGTTTGTTGCTGTTGAACAGGCGTCGATCTTCAGGATAGAAAGAAAAAAAATGCATATTCCTCTGCTGCCTAACATCGGATAACTTAGCTCCAACAAACTTGTTATAGCGTGCACTTGTTGTTTCCTTTATTATTATGTCCGATGCATTCAAACTGGGGTTGCTCTGTGACATGGGTGCAGTTCAATATTGTTGTGGTGGTTGTGTGGCTGTAGTCACGCCTTCTTCCTCTAAAAACTACCACGCAAGAGACAGACAGCCAGTCACTTTTTAGATGCTGATGTTTGGTCGAATCGTTCCAAACTGATCCCAACTTTAAGGATGTTTTCACACTTCCTCTTTACTAAAAACAAGCACAGACTCCTTTAGGTGGTCCAAAAAGTGAATTGAATTAAAAAGGTACCTAGTTCTTGCATCCACACTCGTGGTTCACTTTAGCTGCAGTCCATTAACAATGGATAATTTACATTGTTTTTCAAAAAAAAAAATAACAACCAAACTTAAAAATTGCTGTAATATAATATTTAAAATGATTATTACTGAAAATAATTACTTAGTTATGTTTAACACCACTCAATAAAAAAAAATTGCACAGCACAGAGGTTCATGTAACTGCTTTTTTATTAAAACATATGGATTTATGGATCTTTCACATCAAATATATTACATATAGTTTTATTTTCTGTAACGTAAAAAGAATAAAATTAATGCAATAAAACAATATGATATAAAAATATTTATTTGGAGGCAAATTTCAGAAAATTCAGTCATTATAAAATAATATTACATTATATTTATGTCATAGTTTAGTAACTTTCATGCAAATGTGAAGCCTGGAGTGTTTTTTTTTTTTTTTCCCAATGGTTTAATTTCTCCTTTTGGAGCATTCAAATATGTGTCAAAATCCATGCAAATCGCTAGATCGCAAAAACCAAACCAAGTGTGAAAACACTATAAAAGAGTTCATTTCAGATGCCAAAAGGGTTTTGCAATCCAGCGGATGAAGTCAGATGATTTGTGTTGTGCAGAAGTCAACACATTAAACATAAGCATAGCAGGCAGAGCATGTTATCGGTGATGATTTATTATCCCACTGACATTCATTTTGAGGTTGCATGGGTAGTCCCAGATAAAGGGGATGTTGTTTGTCACAAGGGATAGGCCTGTGTTGCAGTTATCAAACAAGGGTGATGCAACAGTCATGTTGTATATTATAATTCAGCAAGACAGCATCTAATTATTTAATTCCTTTAACACAACACAATTCACAAGGTAAATATAATCTTAAAACAGTTCAAACAGCAGTCAAACAATCAAAGCAATACTTCAAAATAAATAAATAAGAACAAGTCATTGCAAGTGGAAGTCCTTTTCTCTACTTCCTGAACTTCTGATTACCCACAATAACTTATGGTTCTCTTAAATGTTTTCTTCTGTAAAAATTGACCATCTCCTATATGTTTCATATCTCTTATAAATGGAATCAAGAAAAAGTAAACTGCAATATGCAAACGACTATATTATATTTTCTACACAATTTATGTTGCAAATAATGTACAAGTTAACTTTTTCATCATAAATTGTGGCATAATAACAATTTAATTTATTATATTATTAGTGTTGTTGTTGTTGTTATTGTGGACTAAATGCAATGCAGGAAAGAACATCATGTTGGGGAACATCTAACTGTGTTCTCTCTAGCATTTATCATCCGCCTCTCCATCAGAGACAGTGTGACACAGCCCAGTCTGTTACATAAGCCTTGCGCCAAATGGCGAGCCGGCGGACAGAAACACATACAAGCGTCTTTACTTGAGGGGCGGTCAAAGTAACATCTTCTTTATTCTATGCACTTTCAAGTTCATGAATTGACAAATTAAAAAATACGGATTTTATTTGCTCTAGAATAATGCATCATACAACGCATGAAGCAGACTGTATGAGAACTAAGTGTAGCATTTATTTTTCTTTACAATAATCTGAGTTTAAGTCGTCGGAGTACGCATAGGTCAGAATGATTTTTGCAGCATTTTCAAAGGGCCTCTCGACTGGCTTCACTGCCGCAATGTAACCTTCCTTGCTACTGTTTAACTCACGGGGAAATAGCTCAAATAAACCAGATTCTAGAGTAACCTGCGCTGCGCGTGCACACGATCACGCACATCTGAAGCAAGCGCGAGACAAGCAAACCCGCGTCCCATCCATCCATGCACTTCCAATCCAATGTAAACATTACAGCATTACAGCAACAAAACAAGGAGGGGCTCAAGGCTTTAGGGGGACAACGCATAAAAACACACCGATGCCTCTGTGCGGTGCATTCAAGACCGTGAAAACCCACGGAAATCCACGCCATCAACACGAAGACGCAGGCGCGTGCGTTACCTGATTGTTAATTTGTGAGCATCTCAGTCGCGGACATTTCTCCTTGTAATCCTGCACATCTCTCCCATATTCGGTGCGGCATGATCCTCAGCTGTTCCTGTTAATGGAACATTCCGTGGATTTCACCACTGAATTGGGAGAAAGGTACAAACTGGAGCTCGCCCGAGGAATAAAGGCAGAATGTGGCATTACTCTTTGCATCTCGCGCAAAACAGCCTCTCTCTGAATGCATTAGACTTCGGCGAAAGCAATGCACTCGGTTGAACCCAGCATCATCCGCCGCCTATTTGCGTGCTTTTGTGACATACCCCTATGAGGGGCATTTAGAGGCCGCTGACTTATGGCAAGCCGATTTAACATCATTCGGTAGAAATAACTAGTGTCTGTTTATGATAATGTAGTGTGCTACTTTTTGGAAACTTATTTTCACGAGATGGGGGAAAGATAAATAAGAAAGAAAGAAAACTGCAAGATCTAAATGTGCGATTATGAGGGGGATATAATTTTGAGAAAAAGTCGCAATTATATTTTTTATATTTGCATTTTTATTGATGTTGGGTGAAAAAAAAAATCACAAGAAAGTCAGAATTTCGAGATTTGGTTTTATTCGAGATTTGTTTCCTTCTGAAAACTGTAAGTTTATATATCTGAGAAAATAATAAGGAAGAAAAAGAATTGCAAGAAAAAAAAGAATGAAAAAGTCAGAAAGACTGCCATTACCTTTATTTTTACTTATCTGGTGGTGGGGGCTGGCTTCCATAGCTGCTTATTGTTAGTAAATAACAATTATCCAACTATCTTTTTCAGTGTCACTAATTGTCCATTAAAAACTAGTAGGCCCACTTACTGATTGGAAACTAGTATTTTAGTAATTACTATTAATTAGTCTCTATACTGTATTGACAAGTATCTATTGAATAAGTCGCTATTACTTATCCATCAGCTTCAGTAGCCTATACCTTTGCTAGCATTCACTTTCATAGTGATAAATACAAACAAGCAAATCACACAATTTGCAGTTAAAAGGTTAGTTCGCCTAAAAATGAAAGTTTTGTCATTAATTACTCACCCTCATGTTGTTCCAAACTCATAAGACCTCCGTTCATCTTCAGAACACAAATCTGAGAGGTCTCAGACCCTTCATAAACAGCAAGGGTCCTTACAAGATCAAGGTCCAGAAACATAGCAAGGAGATCGGTAAAATAATCCATGTGACATCAGGGGTTCAACTGTAATTTTACGAAGCTACGAGAATTTAAAAAGACTTTATTCAAATTCGTCTCCTCTGCATCACCTGTTTTCTACGTCGTAAACATTGATTTGAGCGAAAACAACATATCCGTGTGGCGCAGCTGACACAGAAGAGTGGATATTCTCCAAAATGGCGCTAGGGTGACGTGGAGGAGGCGAATTTGAATAAAGTCGTTATTTTTAATTTTTTTATTTTGCGCACAAAAAGTATTCTCGTTGCTTCGTAAAATTAGGTTGAACCCCTGATGTCACATGGATTATTTTACCGATCTCCTTGCTACGTTTCTGGACCTTGATCTTCTAAGGACCCTTGTTGTCTGTGGAGGGTCTGAGAGCTCTCAGATTCCATCAAAAATGTCTTAATTTGTGCTCTGAAGATGAACGGAGGTCTTATTAGTTTGGAACAACATGAGGGTGAGTGATTAATGACAAAATTTTGGGGTGAACTATCCCTCTGAAATAGGTCCTTCTGAAATAGGGACTAGTTTGTATTCTTTAGTTAATTTGTAACAGTTAAAATAGAACAGTCTTTTTGTATTCGAGTTGTTAACTAATATGAATTTGTACCAAAAGTAGGCCTATCCATTCTGATTCGTCAGAGACATGACCAGTAAAAAAGTAATTGTAACTAGTAATGTTACAAAGAAATGTTAAACAATTGGAGTAGATACTATTTTAGAATTAGTTTCTATTATTTAACAAATAGGTACCAGTAAAACTGAAATACAACCCGAATTCCGGAAATTTTGGGACATTTTTTAAATTTGAATAAAATGAAAACTAAAAGACTTTCAAATAACATGAGCCAATATTTTATTCACAATAGAACATAGATAACATAACAAATGTTTAAACTCAGAAATTTTACAATTTTATTCACAAAATGAGCTCATTTCAAATTTGATGCCTGCTACAGGTCTCAACATAGTTGGGACGGGGGCATGTTTATCATGGTGTAGCATTTCCTCTTCTTTTCAAAACAGTTTGAAGACGTCTGGACATTGAGGTTATGAGTTTCTGGAGTTTTTATGTTGGAATTTGGTCCCATTCTTGCAGCTGCTGAAGAGTTCGTGGTCGTCTTTGATGTATTTTTCGTTTAATGATGCCCCAAATGTTCTCTGTAGGTGAAAGATCTGGATCTTCAGCACCCGGACTTTTCTACTATGAAGTCATGCTGTTGTAATAGCTGCAGTATGTGGTTTTACATTGTCCTGCTGAAATACACATCGTCTGGAGGGGAGCATATGTTGCTCTAAAAATTTTATATACCTTTCAGCATTCATAGTGCATGTCCTTCCAAAACATGCAAGCTGCCCATACCGTATGAACTTATGCACCCCCATACCATCAGAGATGCTGGCTTTTGAACTGAACGCTGATGACACGCTGGAAGGTCTCCCTCCTCTTTAGCCCGGAGGACATGGTGTCCGTGATTTCCAACAAGAATGTCAAATTTGGACTCGTCTGACCATAGAACACTTTTCCACTTTGAAACAGTCTGTTTTAAATGAGCCTTGGCCCACAGGACACGACGGTGTTTCTGGACCATGTTCACATATGGCTTCCTTTTTGCATGATAGTTGGCATCTGCAGATGGCACGGCGGATTGTGTTTACCGACAGTGGTTTCTGGAAGTTTTCCTGGGTCCATTTAGTAATGTTAATGACAGAATCATGCCGATGAGTGATGCAGTGTCGTCTGATGGCCCGAAGACCACGGGCATCCAACAAAGGTCTTCGGCCTTGTCCCTTACGCACAGAGATTTCTCCAGTTTCTCTGAATCTTTTGATGATGTTATGCACTGTAATTTGACGTTGAGGAGCGTTGTTTTTTAAATATTCCACAATCTTTTTACGCACTCTTTCACAGATTGGAGAGCCTCTGCCCATCTTTACTTCTGAGAGACTCTGCCTCTCTAAGACATCCCATTTATGTTACAGACCTGTTGTCAATTAACTTAATTAGTTGCTAGATGTTCTCCCAGCTAAATATTTTCAAAATTTCTTGCTTATTCAGCCCTTTGTTGCCCTCGTGACAACTTTTTTGAGACCTGTAGCAGGCATCAAATTTGAAATTAGCTCATTTAGTGGATAAAAGTGTCAAATTTCTCTGTTTAAACATTTGTTATGTTCTCTATGTTCTATTGTGAATAAAATATTGGCTCATGAGATTTGAAAGTCTTTTAGTTTTCATTTTATTCAAATTTAAAAAACGTCCCAACATTTCCAGAATTCAGGTTGTAGATACTCACAATTGGGACTGTTAGCCTAATATTAATTAAAGCTTTAGCCCTATTCACAACGTTTAGCTTATAATAATGTTTTCTAATTTGAGTGGTATGGGTAGGTTTTTTGGGGAAATTCGAGCATGGCACTGCATCATTACATCACGTCTGTAAACATAAAGAAGTTGTTCCGGCTACTAGGCTGTCGCATGTGAGGATGCTGTAGGTGACAGATCGTTTATAGCCTTTTCTCACAGCAGCTATAGAATAATTAAATGTATCATTTTGATGGCGGAATGTAATCCAGAAAGGATTATGTGTTTATGAAACACATGTGAATGAAATTAAATTATATTCCAGTTTTAAATGTACTTCTGATTACAGATAGCCTTATTACACAAGATTTGTATTTTAAAGAAAACCAGTTTGAAGGGAGCATAATTTGCTTTTTGGGTTAAAATAATTTATTAATATGAAATTCGAATGGCATGACAATTAGATTAGACTGTACAGAAATTGAAATCTACACGCTATACACACTACTCATAGTCATGCAATGCTAATGTTGTTAACATTAATAATTTAAGAATAAAGTATAACAATAATAATAATTTGCACAGTTCGATGTGACATGAGCTAACCAATCTTTAGATTAAATCACCATTGGTAGTACGATTTATTATAATGTTTTTTTTTCCCTCAGTTGATCAGAACAAACGTGGCAGACTTGTTCAAATGACAATATAAGATGAAAATTCTTATTTTGGTCATATATTCCAAGGCGTAGGCTAGAATCTGTGATTGCGAAGTACAGTAAACATCCACACAGGTGCAGTGACTGACAGCTACACATTCACCTCAAAACATTAGATTCATCTGTGCTGGAGCCATGCCGGAGCACACCCCCGCAAGGAAGATAACTCTGCAAGCAGCTGCATTTCCACGTTTTCAAACAGAGATGGCGACAAAGAGGCAAAACCTACAGACTGCAGCTTTAAGAAGCACTAGCATAGTCTTCTTTCCTCTACATTGAATCTCGTTTCTGTCCGGAAGATTTTATGTGTGATTTTACCTAAAGCCTATTGGTACACTGAATGAATAATTAGTGTAGGCTATGTGATATTATGATATTCAGCCATGCCAGGTAAAACCAGATACGAAAAACAGACACTAGTTAGTAAGGAATGAATGTTAAGCCGGCTTGCCACAGTCGTCTTGCTCTACCGTAAACACTGTACGAGTTTGTCCTCATGAGCTCCCAATGTCAAGTCTCGGTTAACAAGATCACAGGGCTACGATTAGGTCATTGCATAGACTGTCCTATTATCCTGTTCTCCACATTGAATAAAAACTAATGAAAGCTTAAATCCTCGTCGGGCTTCTTCAATGACAAAAATAGATAGCTGACTGGATTATTTTTACTTCATAATGATGATGATGATGACATTACACCTGTGCTCTGTTTTCTAATTAAAGCTGTTTGCATCATGAGGGAGGCATATGTCATCATCAATTTGATTCCTTGCATCCATTATGGAAAAACTAATCAGGGTCACATTACGTAAATTCTAGTCTATGATTAGAATGTGCTTTGCTTTGTCTCCCTCTACTGGCCAGACGAGGAAGTGAGTAGAGCGCCTGGGGTGACGCACCATCACGCAATTCTCGCAATGTTTCTTATTAAAAACAAGATGCCCTTACAAAAAATAACCATGGTTTTACTACCAGTTAAAACAAAAACCATGGTTACTATGGTTAAACTATGGTAACCACAAATTAAGCATGGTTTTGCTACACTAACAATAGTTTAACCATGGTTTTTGTAGTAAAACTATGGTTATACAAATGGTAATCAGTACGCCAAAAAACCACGGTTACTACAATTTTACTACAATAAAACCATAGTTAATTTTCGGAAGGGACAATGTTACTTAACGTGAGTTCATAGTGAGGGTCTGTCTCTTTTACACCATCTAGAATGTATGTATTCACGCAGGTCTAACAGGTTTTTTTGAGCCTGGCATACTGTATGTTTGTCTATTTGTTTATTTTGTGCATATTCTTAACCAGGCCCATACTTTTCATAACCTTTGGTCAGCAAGATGGCTGCACTGTTGACAGCAATAAATGAGCAAAACACCATAGTGTCATGGAAAGCTATTAGATCTGTTAATGATTAACTAGACAGTGGTTATATGTATAATAACCATACCAAAATTTATCGCACATTATTGTTATTACAGTGAACGTTGTGACATGACGCCTTTAAATGTTATTTCATTTCCCAGCATAATTACACAATGTGCATATCAGTAAAGACTTGTCTTGTGCTTCATGATCATTGGGCCTCACCCATTTAACATCATTGCGCTAAATCATAAACCAAAGTCTAAAACGATAAGATTAGGGTGCATGTTGGTGTACTGTAATACATGTGGCACGAACAGGTCACATTTTACAATATAAGCTCTAGTAAACAGATTTATGATAGATTTATATATTTTTATGTATTATTTTAAAACACCCATATTCACACTGACACCTGAATCACAGATCCCCATGGTATATTTATATAGAAATGTATTTGTTTGTTAATTTTTCCCTATAAAAAAATAAATAAATTGCATTTTGTCCCTAATATTATTTCACTCTATTTTGACTTTATACATTGTCAAAGGCTGCATAAACTTGCCACAGATAAGCTTTAAATTACATTTTTTAATTTATATATTTAATTTTATACTTAACAGTACATGCTTTTAGTTTATAGTTTATTTGTGTTTTGTATTTATTGTATAAAATCTGTATCATATAATATTATACAAGCCTTAAATACAATCTTTTCATACATATATATTTTATAAAGTCAAAATACAGCATATGTTTCTTCCGTTGCTGCTAATAAAATTTACTTTAGTATTAGTTGATCTTCAGGCCTGCAGTGGCTTTATTTTGATCCCTCACTCCACAGCATGTCCACTATGATCAACACCAAACAATTAGAGACAAACAAACACAAGCTCTTCTGTCAGTCTCAGGAGAAAGTTCCTCCATTGTTTTTGTTTGGTAGCGGTAAAGATTCTCCCCAGGGGAGAGTAATCTTTTGTCCATCTCTCGTTAATTATGAAGGCCCACGAGGGAAACGGGCTCATTAGAGCTGGGCAGAGGGTAGGTAGGTTCTTGAATAGCTAATGAGCTCATTTGCTCCCGGAATCTCTCAGACCACATTATGTCCAGCTCACTGGGGATATGCCAAGAAATAGCCAGAAAATAAAAACTGGATCCAAAGACGCACGGTTGGCTTAGGAAGTATAGATGCCCTGCTAAACACTTCACTAATGTTGCTGCGCCATGCCTTTGTCATGTGGTTTCTTAGCTTTTATGATCTCATCTAATCAGGTATAATAAATCTTTTCTTTTTTTAATTTTTAATTTTATATTTAGGAACAATAAACATTTCTTTAACCCTAGTTCTATCAATGTCTCTAATCCAACGTCCATTAATCTTGTGTCTTTTGAGTTTGCTCAGGAGTTGCTGAATGAATGTGTGAATGGGCCGGATTATTCTGGACATAATCTGTTGTGACATTTGTTTGCCTAGTACCCACACTTGTTGTTCTGATAAACCATTCTCTGAACACTGTTTTAGGATCTGATTCTGTGGTGGCACTAAGCAGCTTTGTCATCTGTCTACAGGGTGAGAAGACTGTATTGAGCACGCAGTCTTTTCTCCGCTGTGATGTTAATGATTAACGTTTACAACTGAAGGACAGTAATAGCCAGTGATGCACTAGCCAAAGGTCTCATATATTATATATTGTTCCCTCATTTGAAGAACGCCACTTGTTGGAATACCTTGTACAAAGAGCAGACTGGGCACAGTAAGTCTTCATCAGCTTTATATCATTTTCGACTTATTATGTCTATTTACTTTAAGTGACTGCATGTAGCTCAAGAGCCTATACCCAGATTAAGCTTTACTTTTTAGAGATTATTCTTTTGTGAATGATGGGTTTGTAAATTTTGATTGTAGACTGTAGTATCTTGACGAATCTAAGCAGGAGACAAAAGTCTCAATTTAATCTCATTGATGAGAATTATTTGAGATATTAAAAAGATATAGGCTAAGTTGTGATTAATGGGTGTATTAGATGAAAAATAAGTGCACACTGATGACATTCAACCATTCCAGGGCCTGTAATTTAAGGTCTGAAAAAAATTAAATAAGGCAGATTGATTTCTTTATTAATTATTGTCTTAAATTTCAGTGTTGGATTGACCTTTCTTTCAAGATTTGAGTGTGTGTGTGTGTGTGTGTGTGTGTATTTCATAACATTTGAAACATAACAAAGTTATCAATGTTCTGTCGCCTAATTTTGGATGTGGAAATGTTCTGCATTTAATGGTGATTTTGTTTTCTGTTTCTTTAATATTACAGCCTTACAGACAAACATGGGGAAGATGGGGAAACCTTTATTTCTCCTTTTTGCTTTTTTTGCTTCTTGTGAGTATCTGAGAGTTAGTCAGTGTCCATTTTCATTTATCTAAAAATTGTGACTTGTTACATTGCACTAGCTCAAAGTCCAGATCCAATAATGATACAGTCTTAAGTGGACAGAAGCCAATATGATTTCGTTTTACTGTCATTTACAGAGGAGAATTCACAAATTTATTTCTTTTTGCTTTCTTATGACTCACATGCTGGTTCATGTTTGTGTTTTCTGTAGCGTACTCACAGAGTAATTCTATCCCTGTGATTAACATGAATGTGGAAAAAGTGATGGAAGATGTTGCAGTAGGTCTGTACATCAGCCCAAATTTCAGTCTCAACTTTTTTGCTCAATCCAATTTTGCATTTTTGCATGCATGAATGTAACGTTTTCTAATGTATTTCCCCGTCAGGTGAATTTGCGTTTCAAATCAAAGCATCTGATCCAGATGGTGACCCTCTAATATATGGTATTGCTGGGCCAGACTCTAGTCATTTTAACGTCGACAGGACGACTGGTGAAGTCAGAATCAAGAGTATGCTGGACAGAGAGGTATTTTTTTTTTTTAGAATTTTTAAAGTTTTCCTTGCATTCCTGAATTGACAAGAAGGAACAATAGTTGGGAATTATGAATTTTAAATAATTTGTGTTAATATTACTCTTCATAAAAGACGGTTAACAGTCGGTTAACTTTGTGTATGTTTATGTGTTTTCTTTTTTCAGACAAACAACCTCTTAAACATAGAGGTTGTGGTGAACGATGGCGTTTATGACGATGTAAGTTGGATCTACTGGATGTATTACCATGCTCAGAAAATTAACTTTCCTGAGTCCTAACATGCCTTTTTGTCCTTTTAGGTGACAAAAACGGTTTATATTTCTGTTGAAGATGCTAACGATAACGCTCCAGTATTCCAAAATCTGCCCTACAATGAAGAGGTTTCAGAGGTGAGTGAGCCTGTTATCCTTTGGTGTGTATTAAGGATGTAAATGTGGTGTAACTGTTCAACATCTTACAGTTGTTACATTGAAGGAATAATTCACCTAAACCCAATAATTTTGTTGTTAACTCACGTCCTGTCTTTTAGAACAGGGCTTTTTCTAGGACTTTTTTTTTTTAAAAGAAGTAAAAATATTATAAATGACAAAATAGGCTATATATGGCATTGCATTTATTTAATTTCCCCGTAAACTTTGTATAGTTGTTAGCATAGATGTTAGACATAAGTTCTCTATTTCACCAAACAGTTTTATTATTATTACCTTATCAGCTGAAACCTTCTGATTGACAATAGCCCACCTATTGGCCGAATAACATACTGTTATCAAAAAGCTGTAAAAGTCATAAAACACAGGTGTGAGTGAGGTTCTTTAGATGTATTTTTACTGAGAAGTAAAAGAAGATAGCTACTGAAGCTGCCAAGTTCAAAATAAATAAAATAAAAAGTATCATAGTAGCCTCATAAAAGCAGCCAATATGACTTGAGTACTGTATTTCAGTTAGGGGTGTCCCCGAATAGTCGACGATTCGATGCGTCGATTCAAGGAGCCTGATTTGACTACCAATCTCACAGTCGAATATTCGCGGGGTGTTATGATCATGCCATTTTGGCTATACTGGGGTGCTCAGTGTCTGATTTCACATAGAACTACCGGTTTTCTCCCAATAAGTTAATATACAGCCTATTATGAAAATGCTGTAAATAAGACTTTTAAAAGAAAGAAGCTTTAAATAAATTTTAACGTGCGTGAATAAATCCAATTTCCCCTATAGATTAAAGTTTTGCTTTCTAATCCGTCACCGACAGAGGAACATCTTGGCGGCAGGGATTTAAATCTTTAACATCTTTCAAATTGACAGGCAGAGTGGAAGACTTAATTTTTTTTTTCGATCAGGTAGGGTGCAACAAGTGATTTCAAAACGTTTCAGTCGGTTTATTTATATTGTGTATATATTATTTATCTCGTATAAGATGCATTTGGTTGAGTTATGCTACAGTAAAGCCCTTCATTGTAGTAGCCTGGTGATTATCTCTTCAGCGCGCGGTGTGAGCAGGACAACAATGCAGAATATTAATAACTATGAATGGCACTGTCATATACTGTACATAGCATTATAATGAAACACTATTATAATAAAACGCTGTGATTTTTTAGTGTTTAGTTGTGTTTCTGCATGTTATTGCGTGAAGAACGCGTCCACAAAAGGACCCCACTAGAAATTTTAACTGAAGAGCCGTTATGTTATATAAATAACGAAGCGTATTCTGTGTGAGATAAATGAGTTAAATCCCATTGATTAAAAACCGGCTATCATATGCTTCATTCTACTGGTCATCTTCAGCGCGCACAGCTCAAAACATAAATGCAGAACGTTATAACTCATAACATTATAATGAGAGCACTATTGTACTTTTTTTTTTTTAATTCTTAAGGATTTCGCTGACGTTTAATGTTAACTATCTATTAATCAAAACATACAACACTATTTACCCCGTTTGTATCTGCGAGGTGTCCGTTACACATTTTCCCTGTTTATTTATGACTGTCAGAATGTCTGACTTGACTCTTGGTAATGTATTTTGCCCCGCCCTCAAATATATTTTTTCGACTACCAGTCGACTTTCGGCATGATTCGAAAATTCCGATTCGACTATGAAAATCCATAGTCGGGGACACCCCTAATTTCAGTATAAGTGAAATTTGTTATTCACTGAAACATCTTCCATAGTTCTTTATTCTTTGGTCGGATCTTTTTAATGGTCATTGAGTCAGTGTGTTTAACTTGAGATCTGTAGCCTGTCTGTCTGCTTTGTGAATGAGTCATTATTTTGTGAACTGGATCTGGTTGATCCGTGCTTCAGTCATAAATACTGTTCTCCAGTCAGGTTAACTGAAAAAAGAAAAGAAAATAAGATGAACAACATATTAGGAGACTATAAATGTAGAACTTAAATTTAGTTTTTTTTTTTTTTTTCACATAAAGCTATCGTATTGCATGGCATAAGACAGACTTGGTTTATAACGCACAAATCTTTTTATGGTGCTATTGCTTCCCTTTTGAAGCTTGAAAGTTTCGAAATTGCACTGAAAAAAGTAGCAAGTACATTGTTGTACAAAATTGTACATCTTACGGAAGAAAGTAAAACAAATGAGTTTAGGACAGCATGAATAATATGAACAAATGTGACCCTGGACCACAAAACCAGTCTTAAGTCGCTGGGGTATATTTGTAGCAATAGCCAAAAATACATTGTATGGGTCAAAATTATTGATTTTTATTTTATGCCAAAAATCATTAGGACATTAAGTAAAGATCATGTTCCATGAAGATATTTTGTAAATTTCCTACTGTAAATATATCAAAACTTAATTTTTTAATTTTTATTAGTAATATGCACTGCTAAGAACTTCATTTGGACAACTTTAAAGGCGATTTTCTTTTTTTTTTTGCACCCTCAGATTCTAGATTTTCAAATAGTTGTATATCGGCCAAATATTGTCCGATCTTTCAGATGATGTATAAATCTCAATTTTGAAAAATTTACACTTATGACTGGTTTTGTGGTCCAGGGTCGCAAATGGGTTATTTTGGATGAACTAATCATTTAAGAGGTGTTAAGATCTACAGGCTGTGATGGTGTTGATCCTGTGTGAATGTGAGCTGGGTTAATCTGCTCCAATTTAACTTTACTCTCAGTCTGAGCGGTTTAGCACAGAGAGAGCATGAAGAAGTGAGAGTGTGTGTTTGTTTCATTTTTTCTTTAGTTTCATCACATTTATGTTTTATGTTTTTTTAATTTTTTTTATTCCCTCCTACAGAACACACCTCTGGGCACTACACTGTTCAGAGCAAACGCCACAGATAAGGATTTTGGCACAGCTTCCATTGTGACCTACAAAATTGATGAAGTATGTTCCCTTCATGTCATAAATTGCATTTTCACCTTCACAATTCACTTTAATTGTATTCATAACATAGTACATTTGTCTTAGGTGGCCCCAAATGACGGGACTAGCCTATTTTCAATCTCTGAGACTTCTGGAATTGTTCTCCTGGAGGGAACTTTGAGCTTCACTGACAAAAGTCCTTTCTATCAGATACGCGTCATTGCATCTGTGAGTATTTATTTATGAAGTAATCATGTTCAGACAAGCAATGGGCTGCTTTTTGAATGAGGGAAAATATCTGTGTATGGGGTGTACACTTAAAATAAGATGCATAAAAACATTGAGGTCTTTCTTCTAATTTTTATTTTATTTTATTTTTTTACAACACAAGCAAAAAGAAAAAAAAAAAAAATCTACAAACAAGCCATTTACTGTGTAATTTTCTAAGTGTTCATTGGTTTCACCAGGATGGTGGTGGGCCACTGAATGGTATCCATGTGGTTCAATCGTCATCAGCAATTGCATTCATTACGGTGAAGGATATGCCAAATCTCGACCCACAGTTTCTGAATTTACCTAACCTTGTTACTATTCAAGAGAATTCAGCTGTGGTGAGTGTTTTTTATTTATTTATTTTTTATTTTTTTGAATTAATTTTGAATTGCTATACTGCTCTCCTGCTAAGTCACAATGCAAAAATCAATGCTAAATGATGCAACTATTATAATTTTATATTTTAGGTTTTTTTATATTAGTTCATTGTAATATTAATACATTTCAGTATTTCATAATGAAATATCTAGTGTAACATTGTAAACTAAACAGTTTTGGTACTGTGGTACTGGGCACCGCTTGGTGTCAAATGTAAAATATTAATAATATATAAATATATATATAATGACCTCTCACCTTTGAATCTCTCTGTACACTCCATCTCAGGGTACGTCAATCCTTACTGTGAGAGCCAGAGATCCAGACACTGGGGTCAATGACCAGATCCACTACAGCATTGAAAGTCAGTCAATTGGAAATTTAATTTTAACATTACACTTTGTAATGTTTTTTTTTTTTTAATTACAATTGTAAACATAGTCCCTAAAATCACAAATGTGATACTCAATTATCTTTGTCACCAGTGATTAAGATATAGTAAGTAATATTCGGCTGGTCATGTGATATCAATGTGGCAGCCACCATGAGAAGAGACCTTTTTCTAGGCCACTTATGACTTTTTGTCAATATTTTTTTTTTTTTCCTGTAGGTACTAATGCACCAGACCTGTTCCAAATCAATGAAATGACTGGTGACATATCTATCAAAACTGCATTTGACCGTGAAGAATTACTGGATATAGATGCTGTTGTAATTTTGGAAATAAAAGTGAGTTTACTGACTAATGAATTTAATTATATCCCGTTATTATTTTAGCCTATGTAGTAACTATCATAAGCTATAAATTTCATGAACATTACTTGATTTGTGTTTTATTTTTCCTGATTTTTTCTTCCTGTAATTCAGGCAAGTGAAACAAATCTTAATGTGGATGGAATTATTGCAAGCACAATAGGAGAACTACAGATTACTATTGGAGATTTGAATGACAATGGCCCTGAATTTTATGAGTGTGAAGGTGAAACTGAAAGCTGCACAAAGAAAAACAGCTTCGAAGGCAAAGTTGATGAGCATTCATCTGCAGGACTTTCAGTAAATGACCTGAATATTAGAGTCAAAGATCCAGACCAGGTCTGTAGTTACAAATTTGCATTGTTTCTTCTGAGGAGATCTTTTTTTTATGAAGATTATTTAAGTTTTTTCCCCATGTGTTGATGATTAACTTGTTTATGATCTAGGGGCAAAACAGCAGGTTCAATCTCCGTCTTGAAGGACCTGATAAGGATGCGTTCGCTGTCAGTCCCAGCACTGGGGTGGGAGAAGGTTCTGTACAAGTGATAGTAAAAGATCCATCTGCTGTTGATTATGAGAAGAAGAAAGTAATGTCTGTTCAGGTTTGTATATGAGGGTGTGTCTCTGGAGATTTACACATGTGATAACCGGTCCAGTAGTTTGGACAATGCCTATCTATCTATCTATCTATCTATCTATCTATCTATCTATCTATCTATCTATCTATCTATCTATCTATCTATCTATCTATCTATCTATCTATCTATCTATCTATCTATCTATCTATCTATCATCTATCTATCTATCTATCTATAATCTTTTCAGTAGACAAAATTATAGTAAAATGCATTTTTAATACTTTGTTATATCTCACCAGATTATTGCTGAAGATGTCAGTGCAGACTTCATCTCTATGGCCTCTGTCACCATTAACATCAATGATATGAATGACAACTTTCCTGAGTTTGAGGAGGATGTTTATACGTTTTCTGTTGATGAACACTGTGATAACGGAACAGCTGTGGGCACCATTACTGTAAGTGCATCTTCTATTTACTAATTTTTCCTTTTTGTGGTGACTAAGATTGATTGATCTGACACTCACTAATGTTCTGGTTTGGCAGGCAACAGATAAAGATGCCTTGGATGAAAACAAACTCACTTACAAATTGATGCCCGAAAACATGTATGTGGAATATTCAGTCTGCTATCATTAGTTAGTCATTGCAAGTTTGCCATAAAAAAAGACTTAAGATGTAATTTTCTTTCTTTGCCTAAATCAGGCGGGACTTTTTTGATGTTCATCCAGAAACTGGAACTATCTCTGTAAAAAATGGACAGCTTCTTGACAGAGAAAGCACCAATTCCTACTCACCCACCCTGCAGGCCATAGATTCAGCCCGCAATATTGGTACCACTGTTGTGATGATCAACATTCTGGATATTAATGATCAGACACCAGAGATGAACAGAGATCTTTATGAGGCCTATGTACAAGAGAACCAAATGTTAGAGCTTAGAATCCAGGTAACTTTATGGATTTAATGGTGATTGAGAAAGCAGCACAGACATCTGAAATAATGAGGAGAGATTGTGTGATTGTTTTGCATGCCACCGTTACTCATGTAAATAGTAGAGCATGGTGCTGGCAACACCAAGGTCATGAACTTGATTGTCAGGGAACACAGAAAAAACTGTATACACTGTGAGTTGCTTTGGATAAAAGTGTCTGCCAAGTAATTTAAAGAAACTGAAGTATCTATGTCTTTAATGGAAGAGCCATTTTTTTTGATAGGCTAGAGACGGAGACGATCCAGGTTCACCAAACAGCGAAATCCAGTATAGCATTGATGACAGCCCATTCAGTAGAAACTTTACCATAGAAAAAGACTCTGGTTTGCTAAAAAACAGTGGTCCATTGGACCGTGAGGCTATTGACCCTTCACTAGATGGTATGATTGAGTTGGTGGTGATCGCTTCAGATATGGGCACACCATCCCTGTCCTCCACAGCCAAAGTGACCATCAACATTGGGGTGAGAATGCATATGTATATATATTTATATTAGAGATGAATTTGACCATTTATTGATGTCTTCGCAATTATATGTATACATTTAAATGTATATAAATTTGCATATATTTATATACATTTATCAAAATAGATTTAGAGGTATATTAAAGTATAATTCATTAATTTAATTAAGTAACTTATTTTTTTTTCTTTCTATTTTTCCCAGGATGAAAATGATAACTCTCCACAGTACCTTGATCCTGCTCCCTATGAATTTAAAGTAAAGGAAAGTGAAAGAGGCAAGTAACCTGTGCTTTTTCTGAACAAATTTCATTATGATTTTAAGCAATTGTTCAGAAAATTTCCAGAAATGGATAAATATTTTCAAGAAATATGAACTTTTTTTTTTTGTCTCCCCTCTATAGGCATATGGGTTGGCTCTTTGCGGGCTCACGATGCCGACCAATCAGACTTCTATAACCGAATTTTCTTCAGTATTACTGATGGCAGTTTTGGAAGTTTCATATTATTTTCTGAGGCCATCAGTGAAGGTTACAGGGGAAACATCACCGTTGATCCTGCTGTTGAGCTGGACTACGAAAGTGAACGGCAGACGTACGATCTAACGGTAGAAGCCTCGGATTTGGGTGGGGAAAAGGTTAAAACTACAGTCAAAGTAATAGTGGTTGATGTGAACGACACTCCGCCTGAATTCCCATCCAACATGGTCCTGGATGTAAAAGAGAACAGCACCTTGTCATTGCCTCTGAACACAATCGAAGGCAAAGATGTGGACACTGAACACCGTCTAGAATATGAGCTTGTTTCTACTGAATGCCAGTGCAATAGCATCAGAGGTCCATGTCCCGAAGAGTGGTTCAAAGTTGAGCGTAACGGTGACGTGATAACTAACACTGTCCATGATATTGACTACGAGAAATGTGATAAAGTGTTCTTGAATGCCAAGGTGGTGGATGTTTTAACTGAGAAGAGGAGTAACAGTACTAACGGTGCGTTCTGTTGCTTCATATTGCCCATTAAAAAGTGCTTTCTGCGCTTACGTTTTCTTTCATAATATGTTCTGTTGTTAAAGGAATAGCTCATCCCAAAAATGTTCCAATTTGTATCATTTTCTTTCATGAATGGAGCACAACAGGTGTTTTTTTTTTTTTTTTTTAAATGGGACAATCCTTTCAAATTACAATTTTACATTTCTGGACAAATAGAGTCAAACACAATCATTTATGTGACACACATTAGGTATAAGTGATTTCAAATTAATTGAAACTTAAAAAATTAAGAAAAATACAGGACTTGCACAACATAAGGATGAATAGTTATTTTTAGGTGCATGATTCCTTTAACTTTAATGTATCTCATTGAGATTTTTTTCTCACTCACATTAACCAGTACCTTTAATCATTTTGGTCTTTATTGAGTGCATTGAATATTAATAAAATATTGTTCACTTGGTTGTAGGAGTTGTCACTATTAATATTGTGGATATCAATGACAACGCTCCAGAGTTCGTCGTCTTGCAGGACTTCTATGGTAAACAAAAATTATATTAAAAAATAAATAAATAAATAAATTATTGTCATATAAGCAAATTTATATTGTTTATGCAAAAAGTTTTAACATATTTCTGTTTCTCTAGTTGTAGTCATTGAGAAAGTTGAGGTGGGCACATCTGTCGGCAGAGTTTATGTAAGTGTGATAGTTTACTTATTGACAATTTGAGGACTTTTTTATGTTACAATTGAGTCAAGGGAATCTTTGAGTCTCCATAAAGTATTTTTCCCGGGTTTGTTTCCTCTTACCATTTTAAGGCCACAGACAGAGACACAAGAGATAACAAGAAAACCACATTTGAAGTGACCAAGCTGGACTTTATCGGCAGTGAAGGGAGTTCCTCCTCAGAGAGCTTGTTTCTCTATGCTGACTCTGCTGATCAGGAAGATGCTGATGGAAGGTTCAGTGCACATATACGGTGAGAAATTCAGGTTTCTAACCTGTTTGTAAATCACAAATAGGCATAATGTGCTGTGATGCAACAAGTTTCCAACATTAAATAATTTGTCTGTCCATGCTGAAGGCTGAAATGCTGTGTAAATTAAAACACAATCAGAAAATAGAAACTATTCAGTGTGCAACAGTCAAAATGTCGATGCGGCTGGTTACACACAAAAGGAACTAAACTGGAACTAAACAAGCAAATGTTTCTTTATAATGTCCAGGTCCCAGAAAGCAATGGACAATAATAAAAGAGGAAAGTTCATTGTGCAGGTGAAGGCGTCTAACCCCGATGGTCTCAGTTCCACCTCTGTGGTTGAGGTAAGGCACTTTCACCCCTACAATTTATTATTAATTTATTCAGTCTTGTTTATGTTGTTCATTTTCCAATTGCATTGTTTTGCAGCTTCTCACAGTTGACAGCTCCTACAGAGTCAGCCTAAGATTTAGTGCATCTGTGTCTGAAATCAACGAGAATTTGTCTCAAATCAGAGCGTAAGAGATGCACTTTAAAGTTGATTTGAATCTGTTGATGTGTAAAGAAGTGTTATTTTAAAGGACACTTGGAGTATGATTCATTATTATTATTTATTTGATGCTTTTTTAAAATTCAGGTCAAAAGGAGTAAATGTGTGTGATATTTTTTTACAGGATTCTGATAAGTGCTACAAAAGCAACGGTTGAATTCTTCAATGTGTTTAGTGAGACGGTTGCTCAACGGTAAGATTCAAATTTATCCCATGAATACCTATACATATAGTAAACTAAATTTAATCTCACCAAACTCATGTAAACCTGGAATATCTGGATTTTTCATTTAATTCCTGTTATAATATGTATAATCCAGCAGGTGGCGTGTACATTATAGACTAATGTAGAATCCAAGTCAGTTCATATTTTCTCTCCCAGCGACACAAAACTCTCTGGAGATTTCCTGTTTTGTCAGTCAGTGCTTCTGTTATTAAGCAAACATTTCCTTTATATGGCATAATTACAGAAAATTCTGGATTTAATTTTGGAAAAAGATCAGCAAAACGTTATCTACACTGTAAAGAAATTCCACTTATTTCAACTTAAAAAAATCTGAAAAAGTCAGCAACTAATCTTAAGTTTTTATTTATAATCAGTTTGGTCGTACAAGTCATTTGAATTGAAATGAATTGAAATGATATTAAACTGACTTTAAAAAATCAAGTTGAATCTCATAAAAGTTTTTTAAAAAGTTGAAATTGCTCAACTTATTTTGACGAGTTCATCTTAAAACATAGGTTGCCATGACTAACTAATCATATTGTATTTTTACAGTATATTTACAATTTTTTTTTTTTTTTACTGTTCAAGGGACCCAAAAATGTTCACAATTTACTCCACAAAACCTGTATAACTTTATTTCTTCTGTGGAATATAAAAGGAGACATTTTAAAGAAAGTTCAGTGTTGTTATTGTTAACTAAAACTATATAAAAAATTGAAATGCGTTAAGTGAAATACATTTTCATTTACATTACATTTATGCATATACCAGATGCTTTTATCCAAAGCGACTTACAAAAGAGGAACAAAAGCTCGTCAAGGAGTCAACAATATTCATAATATACAATTCCAGGTTTATTTGACAACTAGATTAGGAATAAATGTATACATACTAGATGAAAAACTTAAAAATGACTTTAATAAGTTTAAGTTGAACTATTATTATAACTAAAGCTGAAATAAAAATAAATTAAAGCTAAATTGAAATTTTTAAAAGAACAAAATGACTAAAAGTAAATTGAAAACTAAAAGTATAAAAATGTTCATTAAATATGTAAATAAATGCTATAATAGCATATAAATTAATATACAGTGACAGCAGAATTGATTATGTCCTTTGCAGAGCTGAAGAGACAACCATTTTGGAGGCTTATTTTGTGTTCCCAAATGGCACAGCTCTTAACTATGATGCAGTGACCTCAATCCTGAATTCAGAGGCGGTCTATACGGAATTTGGATACCAACTAACTCAGCTTGGATTTACTGGCATTGTAAGTAACAAAAAAATCCTCTTCCAGTACTCCAAAAGTTAATCATGAAGGCTAAAGTTGTTGTTAATTCATCATGTTAAGCTTTACATTTAAAATTTTTTTAATTTCTTTACCAGTCAACAACTGTTACCGAGTCTACAGAAGTCAAGACAGAGGTATTCATCATGATTGGTTTGATGGCTGCGCTGGCGATTGTTCTTGTCGTAACAACCACCTCTCTCGTGTGCATCAGAAGAAAGTAAGATCTACTGAATTACCCATTCATGATGTTAAACACTTATGGTTTGCATGATGCTCTTGGTACAGCTTATCAGTCTCTGTATTATACCATTCATTTATATTTTCCCTTATAAATAATTTGTAATATTTAAAGGGCTAAAATTAGCAACCATGCCTCTGAAGTTGAACGGGAAGGCATTGCCAGTCATGTGAGGTTTATATGTTATGCAGTAAACTTGCAAGATCCTGCCTGTCAGACCTGTTCCCAACATCAGGCATGGAGCCAGTACATGGCATTATGGAAGACCCTCTAACCTCAGTCTGGGTCACACACATTACCAATCTGCTAACCAGTTTTAAAATAGCTCTTCTTGATGTGCACCCACACACATATGCACAAGTTTCTTCATCCTGTCTGCGACCGTATAGGATTTACAACTTAACGCTGCTGGCCTCTTTCTACCCTTTAGCTACAAGAGGAAACTAAAGGCAGCCAAAGCCATGAATTCAGCAGCCACAGTGGTCATAGAGAATCAGAAGTCCGGCCCTGTTGTTCCTGGAACCAACAAATACACCAAAGAAGGGTAAGACAGACATCATGGGCTGCCTAAAATGCTGGCCCATTATATAATTGTGAACAGGGATTCAGCAACAGTGTGTGAGACTGTCTGATATGTATTCCACAGAGCAAACCCAGTGCTTAATATGAATATTGACACGGCCACAGACCTTGGCTTTGATGAAGATGGCTCCAGCGCAGACAGAGAGAGGTATCGTGACAGTACACTATAAACACTATTGAAAAAAATGATGAAAAGATGTTCATACTGTTGTACTGCTCAGTCCATTAATGAAGATTTTATAGACTCACCATCAACAAACATGTCTCATTTTACATCATCACTGTCATTCTAGTTTAAAATTGTGCTAAATTACCAAATTGATTTAATTACTAGGATATTCATTTATTAAAATGACAGTTTGGGGTCAGTAAGATTTTGAAAGAAGTGTTTTATGCTTATTTAGCATAACAGTAATACTGTGAAATATTACAATTTAAAATAACTTTTTAATTTTTATATATATATATTTTATAATGTAATTTATTAATGTGACAGCAAAACTGAAGACTGGGGTAATGGCTGCTGAAATCATTCCTACATGATGATTTGGTGCTCAAGAAATATTTCTTATTATCATCAGTGCTACAAAAGAACAGCTTTTATATTAAAATAAAATCTTTTGGAGCATTACAATGTTTTTACTGTTACTTTTGATTAATCTAATATATTTTTGCTGAATAAAAATATTAATTTCTTTTAAAAAAAAAGACCTCAAACTTTTGATTTGTTGTGTATAGATCAAGGGGCATGTGACACTTATTATTAATCCTAGTAAATTATCAAACACTAAATCAACAGCCCCTTTAGTTACATAATGCATCGTAACTGTCTGGTCTCTCAGTTTGTGATTCCATGTAATTACATTGGACAGTGAGAGGTAAAATTTCATCTTGCTTGCTCTGAAATTATCTAAACAATGATCTTACCTTTATTCACTGTAAAAGATGAAAGCCACTGACCTACAATGGAAGCATTTGCAAGCATGTTTATCTTGTCATGGAAACCCACATTCTGCCAATGAACTTAAATGGCTTCTACAAATCCGTTTAAGATACAGTATGCCATTTGTCCAGGAACGATACTGTGGTTCTCCATGACAGATAGCATCTATCTGCACTGATCTGTGGGTAATGGTAGATTATTAGTTTCAGTAGCAGTAGATTTAGGTAAATGATGTTGTGATGTTGGTGACCCCATATTTCTCAGAATCACACTAAGCTATACTACATGCTAAATGAAGCATGTTTTTGATTTTATTTCAAGCTACGTAAATGGTCCGAAATGTCTCTACTGGTAACTTTTTTCCCCCATAATGTCCCTCAAGTCTTTATACAGAAGAGTTGCTTTGTGAGATTCTGATTATGTGTGTATGCTGTGTGTTTGTTCTGTTTTAGCCTTAATTCCCTGGACTACAACATTGATATGACCATGACAGAGAAAGACACTATGCCAATGATGGTAAATGTATTATTAAAATAAAGATAATATACAGTGGGGAGCAAAAGTCTGAGACCACTAGTGAAAGTCAACATAATTTGTGAAACAATGAACTGAAAAAAAAAAAAAAAACATGAATTGAAGAATTTCTTATAATTTGTCATGTTACCTTTTTGCTTTAGTAACAGCAGCACTCGAGCTGCATGAATTCCATTCCAAGTTTGAGTAAAACTTGATAATCATGTTCTCAAGCATGATTTGAGGCATTCACATTGTCACTAATTTTGCTTATTTGATTGGTGACAGATCTAAAATATTTCTTATTCCATAATAATAATTAGAGCCTTAAAAGTTAAGGTTCTCAATTACGGATTTTCAGTGTGATGGCAGACTTTTGAATTCCACAGAATTTCAAGCATATTTGAAATTCCTCTTATTGTGCAAAAAACATATTTTTCTATAAATGCTGGGGACACAACAGCAAAAAGACTTCATAAGTTCTTTAACTGAGTATGTTTTGAGTACTTACATTTTCTGTTGTGCGGTAGGCAATTCAGGAGGAAGAGGAGGATGATGAAAGGAGTGAATCTCCATACATTGAGCCTCTGGGTGCTGCACTTGCCCAGCGAGAAAAGCGGAGAGATGCAGACAGTCCCGGTCTCACTTTTGCAAACCCTTCCATAGACACCACAGATCTCTAACATTCAGCCTCTGACCTCCACCCTTTTGCCATTTTTTTATACGTGATTCTGCCAAAAAGGAGAAAAGACTCAGTTTCACAATATATTCCATATGGACAAACTCTAACTCTAAAGTTGGAGGGGGAAAAAAAATCTCAGTGCACTGAAAACAAGCAGTAATTCAAACAGTATTTGAAGTTAAATTGTACTTACATTATTCTCCATTATTTTCCATCATCCTTTTTTCATATTCTGAACTTTTGGATTCTCTAGTATGTAATACCTATTCATTGATTGTATTGTTTTGTCATGCAGAAGAATGGGACTCTCTTAAAAAAATCATTATTCTTTTCTGTCTCTGAACAAAAAACCTAAACTGCATCAACAGAAACTAAAGTAAAACTGCTTGTGTATCCTGCCAAATATTTCCTGGCACTAGTCTGCTAAGTTTAAGAGTCAAATGAAGTAAAAAAATTAAAAATTAAAAAATTAAACTCATATCTTGCTATGCCAGATTGGTGACCAGAGTGTGTATATATATCTTAAATTGTCTATATATGGTGTATTGTTATTTGTTCTAAGTGCAATCATTTGATAACATGTTCTGTGAATTTAAAAAAAAATAGTTTTGGTATTTTGCTCTAATAAAATTGACCATGTTATTAAAATGAGTCACAAATCAAGTTTGCTTTCCCCTTGTAGACATGATTTAATTTCAAAACTATTCACTTTACAGTTCTCACAACAGCCACAAAACATCACAGGGAATGTAAGGCTTGAAGGTGTGTTCGTTACGGGTGTGCTGAGCTGAACTGCAAATACAAGACAAATCCATTTAATATTTACGAGGTTATACAAAAGCCAATAGAAAAAGAACAATCCAAAACTCAAAGAACACCAAATATTTCACTGTTGAAAAAATCAGAGACATCATCTATTACTTGTTACCTGAAACACCATTTTTGCCTAATACACAGTACTTGGTACTGTCACTCTATAAATGTATTCTACCGTTCCTTAAATATACAAGCTGAATTCATATATACATGTTTGAAATATATAAATATTAAAGGTAAAATTATTAGTGTAAAATATTGTAAAAGGGCACTTTAAAAGTGATCCTCTCTGACCACAACAACATCAGGGTAGCACGGTCTCAACAAAAGCAAGCAAAACCACATTCAAAGCAACAAAGCTGGTAGGAGCCATTTTAAAATCAAGAGCAAGGAGAAATCAAGACGACTGTATTTGTGTATCAAACCAAACCAAAATTGATGATTACCCCTATATAGGGGCTTCTTGTGATGCAGTGTCAATACAAGTCGTTTCAAATGTCTTAAAGGGGCTTATCATTGAACAAAACCCAATCCTGTGCACATCCAAAGTGCACAAAATTTGGAAAGATTGTCTATTACGATGGTTTGGACCACCTTACCTTCATTAGTTTTCCTCATCTTGACGTGGCCTTGAACAACAACTTGGCCGCCGGATGTTCCTGAACCACTGGCGAAAATGATTCTGCCGACGCCTGCCACTCTTCACCGTCTTTTCTTCACTTTGTCCTTTGGCCAGACTGCTTTCGTCAAGGTCTGATGTTGGGGGAGGACTGGAAGGCATCGACATAGATGTTTCAGTCGGGTTTGCTGGCAGAGCATCTGTAGGAGTGGGCAAGGCCACAGGCTGTTTCTTCTGCTTGTTTACCTGTTTCTCCAGGTGCTTCTGGATGGCCGAGCCCAGCACTGCCACCTCCATCACTGCACCGTACACCTCCCAAGTCATTCCCTTTTCGTCCCAGCTCACCTCCTGCACAGGTTCTGGCACTTCTTCTGTTGTCACCCCGATCCGTGGTTCCGGCTCGGGAATAGCCTCAGGTGCGGTCAGAATGATCGGGGTCATGGGAGCCGTGGCGACTGAACGGAATTCCACCTGAAAGCCCACCTGCATCTCGGCATCTATGGTCTGGGACACATCTGTACTACACTTGTTGGCGAGTTTTCCAAAGGTGCTTGGAAAAAGGAATGCTCCGGAGCCCTCTGGAGGAGTCATGGGGCTGGTGGCCACCGACTGGTACATCACCTCCAGGCTAACCTGGGTTTGCACGGTCTGTGTGCGTCCAGGCGACCGAGTCAAGGTGAGTGTCTCTTGCAAAGGCCGTCCGGCATCCTTGGACTCCGGTTTCTTCAGTTTTACTTCCACATCTTCAGGCTTTGTGGGCTGATCTTTCAGACTGCAAACTTTCACTTCCATGCCTGTGCTACTTGCATCTGTTTTCTGCGGGGTGCTTAAACTTTTGCTTACAGAGTTTGTCTCGTTGCTACTATCCCCTGAATCTCCGGGTAATCTTGGTTCTTCATTGGTGGCATTCTGCTCAGTTGATACGTGGCTTATGACGCTGGTCTTCTGGACTTGACTGACTTCAATCACGTTCGCCACAACGATGGAACCATCGAGACTCTCTTCCTCAGTCACTCCTTCACCTTTAACCGAAGAGACAGTCTCGGGTTCAGCAGGGCAGCTGGAAGTCTTCTGCTCCCCAAACTCCTCATCCTCCTCATCCTCTAAAGTACAGTCATGGTTGGTCACCACTATGGTAATCTCCTGATCCAGGTTTTGTTGGCCAGACGGCGAGCACATCTTATCTGCTGGTTCCTCTGCTTGGTTAACACTCGTCTCTTGTTGGCACGCTGCCGCAGGTGGTTCATCACTTTCGACTGCTGTTTGAGTGGAAGATAGATCCTCTTCTAATCGCTGTTCATGTGGAATTACTGACTCTGATGTAACCTCTTGGTCAGGTTGCTCCTGGATACTGCCACAGATCTCCTTTTGGACTGCGGTCCCTGGGTTTTCATCAGTTACGTTGTCGTTCATAAGGGGCGAATAGTCATCAGTGTTTATACTTGTGCTGGTCCCTGAGCCAACTTTCCAAACTTCACTTTCTGTCAGAACAGGACCCTCCATGTGTTCAGAGATGGGTTTGTGTTGATCCAGGAGAGGGGGAGTAGAACGTCTGAGCTTCACGGTCTCACGCCACTGATGGTTTTGCTGGAAAACATTCACATAATTGCATTAGTGCATTAATGCAGGTGCAATGAATAAAAAAAAGCACTTGACATGCATTAATGACGGCACACACACAAAAACAGTCATTTTTGAAAACACTACATTAGGTACAATTCATTTCAAGTCTGATTGTTTTGTAATGATCTCAGGCACGGAAAAACAATCATGATTTATATTCTTTAATTATAACATAAAATTACACACAAACTTGTCTTACAATACTTACAGGAATACAGTATCGATTGCCAATAAACTGATTCCTCTTTTATCCCCAAAAACAGAGATCCAATTATGGCAGCTGTCTGCTTCAGTTCATCCACACACACACATATACACACACACAAAACTTGTTTAAAAAAAAAAAAAACTAGCAGTACCCTCTAAAAACAAAACTACGACGGCACACAGTGAGACCACTATAGAAAAACACCCCAACGACACATACCTCAACTGTACGACAGATCAAACGCTGTATCCATATTTTCAAAGATTTCACAGCCAAAGCATATCTTCACACTCCAAGCTCCTCTTTTAGGTGCTGGTAATGATAATAGGCAGGCTGTAGATGGTTTGTTTTCCAGAAGAATCTCAGTGGATGGTGGTCCTTGGATTTCACTGTGGCTGAGAGTACTGAAAGCTTCTGATTTTTAGTTTCCCTGGAAACCAGACTCAACCTGGCAGTGAGTGGTAATGAAATGACAAAGTATCTGTAGCTTTTTAATCAGAAGCAAATGATGGTGATTAAAATCCATGTGTCGAAAAAAAATAAAAAAATAAATAAAAATAAACAAGGCTCTTATGTAATAAAACCTCAAATGGAATACATTTACTATGGCAGACAAGATACTAAAAGGGTGCACCAGTAATGTCTTTGTGATCTCTGGAACAAAACATTTGATAGAGTTTAGTTTTTCTTATATAACAGAATGAATATATATAATGAATTCACGTTTTTATCGTTTTTTTTTTTCTTTTCATATGAGACAGAGAATAAGCTCAAGTCGTTGAATGATCTCACATTTTCATTTTTTTTTTCACGATAGAACAAAATTAGTGTAAAGTGGTGGATGATGTAGGTCACTATACTGCTGCAATTATGTAAAATACCATCTGATAAATATTCTTTCTGAATTTTAGTGAACTGAAGGCTGAATGGTAACTATAATATGGCTTTTTGGACTCGTACACTTGGTGCTCGTACACTGGTCCATTGCACCTCACCATGCCATAGAGTGCGTTTTGGAGAGCTGTATTCTATCGCCTATGTTCTCACCATAAAAATCGAGGGCTTTTGCCAATCGTACGCTCCCACAGAATATTTGTTGCCTAGCAACCAGCCATGTACATGCAGGGGGGTGGAGTGACTGTGTTCATGGTAATGGTGTGTATGGGGGGGGAGGGGGGGGGGGGGGGGGGGTTAGACAACACATGTCATATTCTGAAAACAAGAGGGTGCTGCTTGTCATTGCATGCAAATGAGGAGGAGGAGGTGGAGGTGGATAGGGATGTAAAGAGGATGGGGATGTGGAGGTGGAGAATACGGGGAGAGGGCCAAAAGTGCTGGAGATCAACTGTAAATTAAGTCGCGGTGAGTAACCTTTCCTCAGGATGACAATGTTTGACATTTGCGTCTACCACAGACATGAACACTAATGGGTATATCTCGACTGCTTATATCTTCAATATACAACAAAATTATATATTTATTTATGAAACACAACCAGCAAAAACAGTTTTTTTCATGCATCGGCCAATTTTGAGATTTTTGAGATTTGGGCAGTAAATATACTGTCGACAGCCAGAAAAAACACCTAATATATATATATATATATATATATATATATATATATATATATATGTGTGTGTGTGTGTGTGTGTGTACAACCCAAATTCGGAAATTTTGGGGCGTTTTTAAAATTTGAATAAAATGAAAACTAAAAGACTTTCAAATCACATGAGCCAATATTTTATTCACAATAGAACATAGATAACATAAATGTTTAAACTGAGAAATTTTGCAATTTTATGCACAAAATTAGCTCATTTAAAATTTGATACCTGCTACAGGTCTCAAAATAGTTGGGACGGGGACTGTTTACCATGGTGTAGCATCTCCTCTTCTTTTCAAAACAGTTTGAAGACGTCTGGGCATCGATGTTATGAGCTTCTGGAGTTTTGGTGTTGGAATTTGGTCCCATTCTTGCCTGATATAGATTTCCAGCTGCTGAAGAGTTCGTGGTCGTCTTTGACGTATTTTTCGTTTAATAATGCGCCAAATGTTCTCTATAGGTGAAAGATCTGGACTGCAGGCAGGCCAATTCAGCACCCGGACTCTTCTACTACAAAGCCATGCTGCTGTAATAGCTGCAGTATGTGGTTTTGCATTGTCCTGCTGAAATACACGTCATCTGGAGGGGAGCATATGTTGCTCTAAAACCTTTATATACCTTTCAGTATTCGTAGACCCTTCCAAAACATGTAAGTTGCCCATACCGTATGCACTTATGCACCCCCATACCATCAGAGATGCTGGCTTTTGAACTGAACGCTGATGACACGCTGGAAGGTCTCCCTCCTCTTTAGCCCGGAGGACATGGTGTCCGTGATTTCCAACAAGAATGTCAAATTTGGACTCGTCTGACCATAGAACACTTTTCCACTTTGAAACAGTCCATTTTAAATGAGCCTTGGTCCACAGGAAACGACGGCGCTTCTGGACCATGTTCACATATGGCTTCCTTTTTGCATGATACACTCTCAGAAATAAAGGTACAATAGCTGTCACTGGGGCGGTACCTTTTCAAAAGGTACATGTCTGTACCTAAAGAGTCCATTGGTACCTTAAAGGTACATATTAGTACATAAAGTGTACATATTAGAACCTAATAGGTACAAAAGTGTACCTTTTGAAAAGGTACCGCTCCAGTGACAGGTTTTGTACCTTTATTTCTGAGAGTGTAGAGCTTTAGTTGGCATCTGCAGATGGCACGGCGGATTGTGTTTACCGACAGTGGTTTCCGGAAGTATTACTGGGCCCGTTTAGTTATGTCAATGACAGAATCATACCGATGAGTGACGCAGTGTCGTCTGAGGGTCCGAAGACAACGGGCATCCAACAAAGGTCTTCGGCCTTGTCCCTTACGCACAGAGATTTCTCCAGTTTTTCTGAATCTTTTGATGATGTTATGCAGTGTAGATGATGAGATTTGCAAAGCCTTTGCAATTTGACGTTGAGGAACGTTGTGTTTAAAGTATTCCACAATCTTTTTACGCACTCTTTCACAGATTGGAGAGCCTCTGCCTCTCTGAGACATCCCTTTTATAGCTAATCATGTTACAGACATGATGTCAATTAACTTAATTAGTAGCTAGATGTTCTCCCAGCTGAATCTTTTCAAAATTTCTTGCTTTTTCAGCTCTTTGTTACTTTTTTGAGACCTGTAGCAGGCATCAAATTTGAAATGAGCTCATTTAGTGGATACAAGTGTAAAATTTCTCAGTTTAAACATTCATTATGTTCTCTATGTTCTATTGTGAATAAAATATTGGCTCATGTGATTTGAAAGTCTTATAGTTTTAATTTTATTCAAATTTAAAAAATGTTCGGAATTCAGGTTGTATATATACATATATGTATTAGTATATTAGTTATGTATGTATGTATTCATATTAATGTTTTTTTTTCTTTTCTGGCTGTCGACAGTATTTTCTGATTTACAGAGAGATAAAGAGTGATAAAGACATATCAACAGTGAAAAAAGAATTTTGAGACTGGCTTCATCCAGTGTTCAGATTTTTGTTCTTAAAATGTATGCAAATGAGTGCATATTTTAGATAATGCATCATTTGCATATTTAAATATAACATTTCAGAAAACTTGTAATAAAAAATGTTTGCAATTCTCAATGTAATCAGTCCATTAGTTAATTTTTTAACCCTATTCACTGGGGATGTCTTGCTTTTAAAAAAGAGTTCAGGATATTTGTTTCCATTTAATAGCTTTTATAGACACCTACACAATCTGGCATCATATATTGATTTTTTTTTCTCAATTTTACATGCCATAAATGCAAAATAAATATTACATTATATAGCCTATAGTCCTATAGATTATTCTTACTTGCAGCTGCCTGAAATCATACCAAGTCTGTTCAACACCTTAGACAACACATGCAATATGGACTCAGCAGCTGCTCTTATGGCAGGTTTGACATAAAGTGCCTGACACCAAGCATATCTGCTCCTGAACTTTGCAGGAAATATTCGACACATTGATTTAATGGTGAGAGAGAGCTTATTCTCAGCAGGTTTCCATGCATGAAATATACAGCGAGTTAATCTATAGGGCTAATGCATCCATAATGAAAATGTCAGCTATGCTTGTTACATTCTGAGTACTCTTTAAATTTCAACTATATATTGAACTTGATGCCCACTGCAATTCTTTGTTGCAGTTCTTCTGAATTGAACTACACTAAATTGATAAAGATTTTAAGCTGTGCAACACATTTGAAACAGGATGCACAAGTAGGTGAGTAGCAGCCAACATATGGCAAGTTATTTAAAGGGTTATTGTTCGTAATCAAAAGCATCATCTCTTGACATCCACAGGAATACTGAATAGCAGGATCTGCCCTAAGGCACTTTTGAATGAAAGTTCTTTCACTGTGGTCTAGCTGTGTTATGTTGCCATAGCAACATATCACTGATTACCCTCCCTCCGGTGACGTGGGAGCAGAGGATAATAATAATAATAATAGAAGGGGTTTTTACTAAGAAAGTGGACGTGTTCTTGCATACTCTATATCCTCAAATCGTATTTCACTAGAATAGAAAAGCACGTAGGATGGCCATAAAGAGACACTGCAGCAGCTGAACGGAATGTATCATGTATTTTTAAGCACAAGCATCTTTGAACAGACTTTGGAATATAGGCTGATCAACAATTAAACTGAAATTAAATCTTTCTGAAATAATCTGCATTGGAAGTGCAGATGAAATCGAGCTGGTACATTTACAAAGTTGCTAGTACAATTTTTTACGATTCAGTTCACAAGGTTCAGGTTGAATCTATTCTGATAACAAGGAATGTCAGATTGTTTGGGCAGTGCAGCATTTATTTGGAACTCAATTTGTGTCCAAAATCCTTAATGGTGTCTGATGCTTTCTCTGCAGCTGTGCCTATAGCAGACTGTGTTTGTCTGGACGCCTCCTCAGCAGCTGTTTGTATATATATATATATATATATATATACACATACACAGAAACAGAGACAGAGAGAGAGAGAGTTCCTTTAGGGATGTATTTGCATATTCTTCATGGTGCAACATACAAATAAACTGATAGAGATAAGGAAAAGCAATGCAATCAAATTTTAGATTAAATACATTAAGACAATGCATACACTAAAATGCATACACTAGTATGCATACACTAAAGTACACTTTAAAAGCTGTGAAATCATGCACATCCACACTTAAATGCATCTTTATTTCTGTACAGCTGTATTGAACAGACTCTTTCTCTCACCTGCACTGGTGGTTTCTTTGGAGGACTCTGCCACCTGCTGCACAGCATCTTGCGCTGCCTGAACTAAAATAACATTATCAAACACACTGCTTGTTTTTCACATTCATTGGCAAAGGTCTCTAAAAAGCAGTATCAAAAATGTTGTTAATGCATGGTGAAACGGACTACACTTTAATTAAATAGTATATTCAATATACATTAAACAGTATATTGTTTAATTATTTAAATATGCTTTGTCAAGTATAAAATTAGTTAAATTAATGCCAAAGTGAAGATAGTTTAAAACTCAAGTTATGTACATATAAACATCACACCTAATATTTACAAATATTTTACAACTTGTAATACAATTACATGTAAGGTGCAATACAATAAATACGATTACATCTAAAATACACAAGTGTAAATAAATAATTTTCAGTGATCATATATTTGGCTCATCTTCAGCCACATTTTCAGTTTTAACATTAATAAATTGGTAATAGTACTTTAAAATGAATTTTAATGGAATAATTAATTCTGAATTCACAATATGTATACAAAAGTTACTAAATTATCATCATTTACTTAATTTAATTTGACGGAAATTTGAAAAGAAATACAATCTTTAAAAAAAAGACAGCATCTATTTTGTCTATGTAAAATTTTAAAACCAAGTATTAACCAGCCAAAAATAAATAGTAATAATAATAAATATTATTTTAAAATAAATAAATAATCATAAAAAAACATCCAAAAATATAAGATAAAATGATGAAGTGTATTTAATGTTAAAATAAATTAAAACATTTTGTTGGACAAAGTTCTTTCAAATCAGTCCATGGCACAATAATAAAACACATATGAGGTAAAGTAAGGCTATTCCTTCAAAATATTTTCCAAATATACAAATGCAAGCCCAGATGAGCAGTGTGTAACCATTAGTACCTGCACTGTCAGTGACGCCTTTAGTGGCTGACTGTGTTGTGTCCTTCAGCCCCTCCAGAGACTTCTTAAAGGAAGCCATGATACTGAGCACATACACCCACAGTCCTACCGGCCCGGCGTAAGCTGGACGCTGCCAGCGGGGGTCCTTAAATACCCTCTGCTGCCGGAGGGCACCACATTCCCCTGTGACTGCACATGCTAATCCATCAATGGTGCCCGGCTTATGCAGGTATGCCAGCTATTGAGCCACGGCACTGCACTCATTCTGCTGTGCTCAGCATGTCTGTAGAGCACTGTGTTCTGTTCTGGAGACAGCCAGACATCCTGTTGATAAGAGACTGGAGGGAGGACGTCACTCCCTCCGCTGGTTTCTCTGCTCGTAATATTTGTCTGGATGCCAAAGGATGGACACATTTAAACAAGATGTGTGTCTTTGTATTGTATTGCATAACAAAACAGTGGTAGATAATTATTATAAGCACTTGTTTTGACATGTTCTTACGTGTTTGTGTAAATAGTACATAATAGTGTTGCATAGACTTTACTTTTAGGGAAAGAAAGAAAAAGAGGACTACACATGGAGACTTTTTGTTTGTTTTCTTTATTTACAGAGGATTCACTTGTCTTGAATGACACAGAAACCTTAATATTGACATTTCCAGCATTGTAAAGCACATGTTGACCTGACATCCATAAACATTTCAAGACACATTTACACTAACTTTAAAATCTCCAGTACACAAACGCATACATACACACATATACAAATTGCCCAATTCTAACAAACAATCCACTGGAATGATATCACAAGCAACTATAAAGTTACAACGTATAAAACTCTTACTTTGAAAACATTAAATAAATAGTTTGCTTCAATATTAAATTAAAAATGAAAGTAAAATCCCACAAACAGGCATTGCACACAGTTATATATAATATCATATTTACCCAAAGATATTTTATCCCCCAATATGTCATTGGAAGATCTGAAACATCTATTACACAAATAGAAATGCAGGTACACAAGTACAAAGAGTCACAATAGGAAGGGCAGGTCTCGTTTCATTGGGAGGGAGGCAAGGAAACGAGACAGAGCGCCCTCCGGCAGTCAGCATAGAGCTACATCCAACACGTTACCGTCAGAACATGACATTTACAATAGATCATAATAAAAGTATATATCTGATAGGAAGAACATTTCTCGGCAGGATTAACTGGAATAGATATTTATGTTTTTCAGTATTTTTATTTTTTTTTGCACTTTTTTTGTTTTGTTTTTTTTGCAACAGGGTTTATTGTGTTTAGGATTTGTACTTGTTATTGATATAAACTTTTTGTGCTGCTGGCTGGACTTGGACTTGGAATGTGATGTTTATGCCTCTGGCTCATAATCTTGGTTGTCCTGTGAGCAGAAACAGAAAAATTAAATATGTTAAAAATGAGAAGAAAATGATCTGAAATGATTTGTTTTTGTGATGTTTTTCTTTTCTTTTTTTTGTAAAATCTACATGTAAGACTGTCCAGATAAATAACACACAGACACACACACACACACATATATATATATATATATATACACACACACATATATATATATATAAAATTCAAATAATTACTCAATTCCTTTTTTTTCCTATACAATTTTTTTAAATACAATTCTTAGCTTAAAGGCACACTTTTTAATATGAAAACCTGACATAAATATTTAACATATATATATATTTTTTTATAAGATTAGAAATTATTATTATTTATATATTTATTTATTTTTGCCTTCATTAAAATGTTCTACTGCTTATAAAACAAAAACAAAAAAGGCAGACTTTTTCCCCACATAGTTTTTTTATTGTTTTGGTATACACACCATTTTTGTTTGTATTTTTCTACAGTGTACTTTTTGAGTTAAACTGAACCCAAACACACTGTACGCAAACCTTTAGCTTTTGATTAGCCCAGAGAAACATATTAAGACAAAATGTTATCTTTAAAATGATTACTATTATTTTTACACAATATACAATAGGATCCCACACATAAAGTCAATTTAATCCGAATATGACGATTAACTACATCTCATCGTGATGCTTTTCCTACTGTATTGGTTCTGTTTGAGGTCTGTTGCAGTGCCTCATTTTCCCCAGCAGGTGGCAGCTGATGCTTTCAGAGCATAAGCATCTGATTTATTTAATGAATATAATTGCACATCATGCTGGAGCTATATTAGTAAGGTCTGAAGATCTGAATCTGAGGATACCCTACATCTTAAATGTCAGTATCATTATATGATGGTCCCGGTTTCCCTGTGTGAGAGAGAGAGCATCTACTGGAAGAGCTCATCTCCTCAACAGGGCAGGGGGAGCCTCCAAAACTACCCACAATGCAACAGGGCATTTGACGTCACCACCACTCCCATGCAGGCATAATCAGCATGGCAGTAAGGTAATGAGAGGGAAGAAGCAAACAGAAGGAGGGGGAGGGAGGAATAGAGGAACGTGAGGAAGCAGAAAAGATGTCACACAGGGAATCCCACCATATCTGTGTGCACCAATGGCACGTTTGAGAAATTCATGTGTTAATAATAAATGTCTGGGGTTAAATTAGATACATAATTCGGTGAAGAATCATTAGTATTATAACCCTGGATCAACACACACACAATTATGTAAGGTTTAATGTACAAATAGCTGGGTATTATCGTAAAATAAAAATTGATTATCACCCTGAAGGGCATTTAGATTTTATATATCGCAACATTGTTAAAATACCTAATAAACCTAATAAAGAAAAAAAATTAATTTTCAAAGAACATCTTGAAAGAAGTTTCTTGTGCTTACTAACACCATCTATTTGATCAAAAATACATAAAAACAGTAATACTAAGAAATATTATTAGAATTTAAAACAATATTGTTATAACTTAAAATATTTTAATATATTTTAAAATGTAATTTACATTACATTGTTACATTATAATTGACTTTAATGTCACTTTTGATCAAGTTGATGCATCCCTACTGAATTAAAGTATTGGGGAAAAAATAAATAAATAAAATAAAAATAAATAATAAATAAAAGCAGTTTGTGTTACAGGCTCTTCCCTTGCCGACTTATATTAAATGTATTATATTTAATATAATATTTATTTAATAATCAATAACAATTAATAGAACGCTACTGGTTCATAAAACTACACTTCAGCATACCGGAAATAGTCACACTTTATTTTAAGGTCCAATTTTCACTATTAACTAAGACTTCTGACTCAATAAACTCCTAATTTGCTGCTTATTAATATTTAGTAAGGTGGTTGTTAAGTTTAGGTATTGGGCAGGATTAGGAATGTACAATATGATCATGCAGAATCTGTGCTTTATAAGTACAAATAAATAGCCAATATGTTATTAATATGCATGCAATAGTGAGAATTGGTCCCTGTACTAAAGTGTTACCCAGAAAACTATTAAAAGTGGATCTGAAACTCGACTTGGACTTGTGGCCATGTCTGATGTGTGTGTCAGGTAGAGTTGTGTGCTCCTGTGAGCGCTGATGTTCTTACCTGCTGATTGTTGTCATATGTCTGTCCCTCAGGGTCCATGAGACCTTCTCCCATTGGCTCCTCGGTGGCTTCTTGACCAAACTCAGGCTGTGAACACACATGTGAAAGTGCATCATGTCTTCAAAATCCAACAATAACAAAAGATTTGGTCATGCAAAGGCAATTTAAAACACTGACATGAATTATACTGACATGATTGATTTCTTTTTAAAGCATTGTCACAGACAGAGACTAAATATAAGCACTTTTCTGTGACATTTACGCTATGTGCAATATATCAGTGGTACAGACTGCTAATGTGCTTTAGTATACATGCAACAACTTCATATGTACCTAATAAATGTTTCATCAAACTCCATTTATGTCTTGCCAGAGTGAGAAAGAGTGTGAGAGAGAGAGAGAGAGACTCTCATTACCTACATACAGTAGATAGATTTTCTTTACAGTTCTGGGTCACTGGAAGGTTTATTTTTAAACTGAGCTATCACAGTCAATTAGGTCATATTCAAGCAATATACAGTTCTAATATCACAACAGCCTGTCAAACCATTCATGTCAATCAAGCTACATTGGAACAGTGCCATTAATACTAAAACATTTTAGACTTGTTTTATACCTTCATTTGAAAGAGATTACTGCTGAACCCTACATTATAGACATCTTCAAAAATTCTGAGTAGTTATTTCCTATTTCTATATCACATCTGAGACATTACCCCCTTAAAAAATATTACATTGATCTTTCAGACATATTTAAAAGTGACATCATAATTTTTTGACCAATTGGTTCAAGCAGAGATGTTTCTTTTTACAGTCTTTATTACTATGTTTTGTATTATTTGATATTATTTTGAGACATTATGAGATAAATGGGTAACACTTTATTTTAAGGTGTCCTTGTTACATGTTACATGTACTTACTATTATAATAACACTTAATTATGCGCAATTACATGCAAGTAATCCTAAGCCAAACCCTAATCCTAACCCTAATCATATATATATATATATATATATATATATATATATATACTTAAGTACATGTAATTAGTTAATATTACTCAGTACTTAAATGTATAATTGCACTGTAACAAGGACACCTTGAAATAAAGTGTAACTGATAAATGCATAAAACACTTTTAAAGTAAACACAAGCTAAAAATACTATATTTTTAAATGTTATTATTTTTAAATATTGATATTTATATTCAAAAATGTTTTACCATTGCTATATTCAGATGAAAAACATATATATTTAAATTTTGTTTAAAAATAAAATGAATGCTTTAGTTGAAGTTATTTTGAATTACATGATAAACTGTTTAATCTCATAAAGTCTGTATTTGTTAATTAGATCAGTAGTAAGACACACAAAGCACAAGTGGCAATGAGAACGTTTCCTGAGAACGACCCACAATCAGACTAGACTGTTCTAATCTAGTACAACAACACATACACACACACACACACACACAAATGGCTCAGTCCAGTTAGCACTGACCACCCACACACTTTCACGTTTCAAAACCGCTAAACTACACACTTAAACCAGCCATCACAAATTTTCCTTATGACAATAGCTGCACTCCAAATCATTTGGATGATGACGGCTTAGCCGAAGCACTAGAGCTTTAAAATCGATGACAGTGGCATTGTGTTTTTATTCTTCGGCTCCAGCAGGCTTCATACACACACATAACTGTAAACACCACAAGCACATATGCTGCAAGCTTCTTACACTGATTTTCCCTCTAAGTGATTTATGAGATTACTGAGTCACCACAAAGGACGAGACTCATTTTTAAGCCCGGTGGGGAAAATCCGTGGAAGACCACACATGTAAATCTGTCATGAACACCACTATTGCTCAAAACCCAGAGCACTCTGAAATCAACAGTTTGTTTAAACTGAAGCAGATCTGCCTAAGTTTGAAAACTGGCTGACTTCTCCTCCCATAGTGCATTTTTAAAGTACTGTGCTAAGTGACCTTGGGCAAGGTCGAGAGAGAGAGAGAAAGAGAGAGAGAGGGAGAGAGAGCGAGAGCGAGAGAGAAAGGGGGGTTGACAGAGGGGGCTCAGCAGGACAGAAGCACAAAGTAAGACACGATATTCCCCGTGGGATGAGCAGCCCTCTGTTATGTGTCATGACTTATGAGGTGAAGGTGAGTGTATGAGGTGTACAGCCCTCTGATATTCATCTAGTCACTGAGACTTTATTATTTTTCTAGTATCATGTATTTCTCATGGAATAATCCATAACCATGTCTGATGGTCATGTCTTTGAAACAATTTTCACTCAAATGAACAGCAAGTAACATAGAATTAAATATGAAATTCTTAAGTCGAAAGACTGAAATTGTTTTTTGTAAAACATACTTCAATAATTGTTGTTTTGTGTACAACTTCAAAGAATCTTTTTTTAATTGTGTAGCATTCACTACATTTTCTATCCTATTAATAAGTCAAATGTGTTTCAATGTTAAAAATGTTTTGTCAGGTAACCTAAAATATCAAGTCAAAAAATACAGGTGCATCTCAATAAATTAGAATGTCATGGAAAAGTTCATTTATTTCAGTAATTCAACTCAAATTGTGAAACTCATGTATTAAATAAATTCAATGCACACAGACTGAAGTAGTTTAAGTCTTTGGTTCTTTTAATTGTGATGATTTTGGCTCACATTTAACAAAAACCCACCAATTCACTATCTCAGCAAATTAGAATATGGTGACATGCCAATCAGCTAATCAACTCAAAACACCTGCAAAGGTTTCCTGAGCCTTCAAAATGGTCTCTCAGTTTGGTTCACTAGGCTACACAATCATGGGGAAGACTGCTGATCTGACCGTTGTCCAGAAGACAATCATTGACACCCTTCACAAGGAGGGTAAGCCACAAACATTCATTGCCAAAGAAGCTGGCTGTTCACAGAGTGCTGTATCCAAGCATGTTAACAGAAAGTTGAGTGGAAGGAAAAAGTGTGGAAGAAAAAGATGCACAACCAACCGAGAGAACCGCAGCCTTATGAGGATTGTCAAGCAAAATCGATTCAAGAATTTGGGTGAACTTCACAAGGAATGGACTGAGGCTGGGGTCAAGGCATCAAGAGCCACCACACACAGACGTGTCAAGGAATTTGGCTACAGTTGTCGTATTCCTCTTGTTAAGCCATTCCTGAACCACAGACAACGTCAGAGGCGTCTTACCTGGGCTAAGGAGAAGAAGAACTGGACTGTTGCCCAGTGGTCCAAAGTCCTCTTTTCAAATGAGAGCAAGTTTTGTATTTCATTTGGAAACCAAGGTCCTAGAGTCTGGAGGAAGGGTGGAGATGCTCATAGCCCAAGTTGCTCGAAGTCCAGTGTTAAGTTTCCACAGTCTGTGATGATTTGGGGTGCAATGTCATCTGCTGGTGTTGGTCCATTGTGTTTTTGAAAACCAAAGTCACTGCACCCGTTTACCAAGAAATTTTGAAGCACTTCATGCTTCCTTCTGCTGACCAGCTTTTTAAAGATGCTGATTTCATTTTCCAGCAGGATTTGGCACCTGCCCACACTGTCAAAAGCACCAGAAGTTGGTTAAATGACCATGGTGTTGGTGTGCTTGACTGGCCAGCAAACTCGCCAGACCTGAACCCCATAGAGAATCTATGGGGTATTATCAAGAGGAAAATGAGAAACAAGAGACCAAAAAATGCAGATGAGCTGAAGGCCACTGTCAAAGAAACCTGGGCTTCCATACCACCTCAGCAGTGCCACAAACCGATCACCTCCATGCCACGCCGAATTGAGGCACTAATTAAAGCAAAAGGAGCCCCTACCAAGTATTGAGTACATATACAGTAAATGAACACACTTTCCAGAAGGCCAACAATTCACTAAACATGTTTTTTTTATTGGTCTTATGAAGTATTCTAATTTGTTGAGTGAATTGGTGGGTTTTTGTTAAATGTGAGCCAAAATCATCACAATTAAAAGAACCAAAGACTTAAACTACTTCAGTTTGTGTGCATTGAATTTATTTAATACACGAGTTTCACAATTTGAGTTGAATTACTGAAATAAATGAACTTTTCCACGACATTCTAATTTATTGAGATGCACCTGTATTATGATAGAATCAAACTGACTACATCAAAAATCATTTTTAAGAGTTTGATAAGATAGAAATAGCTAAATAACAACTGCACATTTTTACAATCGACTTTTTAAAAGATAAAATGGTATATAATAATATGTAATAATAATGACAAAAACATACATTCATGTCACTGGGGAACTCGTCTTTCTTCACCAGGCCGGTGGCAGCAGCGATGTTTCCGGCTCCAGACATCACAGCTCCTCCCAGCTGAGAGGCCTGCTCCTTTGTCTTCTCAGCCACTGACCAATGATGAAACACAGCACGTTTTTAAACACAGACACAACCCATTTTCAACAGAGACACATCACTCTAAGTCAGAAATTCAATATTTATTTGGCAACACAAGAAAAAAATTGGGAAATTATCTGAGGCTATTGTCAGTGCAACACATTAAACGTTATTGGATTTTATTTTATTGAATAAAATCAGTTTATGGCGATATTATTATGACAAAATCAACTGGCTCAGATTAGATTAGATCAATAAATGGCCATTTGTATTAAATACTGTCATCAATTTAGTTATGATTAAACCTTGCTGTGAATGTACTACATATGAAAAAGACATATTACATAATATAAAAATATAATTATATTATTATAGTTTTTACAACTATTATTTCATAAAAAATCAGAATCACAGATATAATAATAGTAACAATTATTATTATACAAATTTTATTCATGAAATTTGTTGTTGATCATGTGTTTTATATTAATATAATGTACAATATAACTGCTTAAAATTAAGAACATACATTAGTAGGCATTAATTAGGAATCACTTTATAATGCATTATATACAGTATACACTGTACATTAGTATAATATTAAAGTTTTTGTTAAAATTCTAAATTAGATTTTTTATATTTTCTGTTTCCATTTAAAATGTAGTTAACGTTTTAGTAATTTTGTTGTGTTTTGTAATTTTTTATAAAAGTTTTTGTTTTAAATATGCCTATGTAGTTCTTATCGGTTTTTAATAAAATTTATTTTTTCTTATTTTAGTACTTAAATTTAAACTAAACTAAAATAAAAAAAATGACACCTTGGCAACTAGCTGAACTAAAATAAGTTTAAGTTTTCATTTCCAGTTAAGATTTTATTTTATTTTTCCAAGTAATAAAATGTGTTTTTTTTATTTATTATTTTTTTTTTTTTATGGGTTTATTTTATGTTTTATTTTCTTTAATAACCCTGGCTCAAGCTAGAGGCCAACAGTTAATCATACTGAAAAACATTCTGACTTTTCTAGTTTTCCATCTGCCCTAGACAAATAACCTTCTGAAATATCACCTAGGCACAGAACTATTTGTCTCGGTTCCACTTACTGGCTGTAAGCCATGCCCTTTGAACACATTAAATGAGACATATTCATTATTTACAAGACTAAAGACTAAAGAACAATTTGCAGAATCACCTTACCTGTTGCAACACTATCTTTGGTCTTGTTGCCTGCAAGCACACAAAAGAATATTGTAAAAAAACTTACACAGCCCATAACAATACGGAAACACACATTAAATTAGCCCCTCTGAAGGTTCTGCGATAAGGTTGAAAGTAGGTACATGATACAGACAGGTAATGAGTAGAAAGACAATGTGAAATACAAGCCTGGAACTCCCAGAGTAGCTTCATTTAAAGGTTCACTGAAAAATCATTAGAGCTAATAGAACCTGTATCTCAGACCTGTCACCTTAACTGCCCTGCTTGAGTGAACTACAGCTCAGAAACACTTCCTAGGAAAGGAGTTACCATATACTGTGATGGCAAATAGCACTCTGTGTCTGAGTATGATTCATACAAGAGAAAGGAGAAATTACTCTTGAGCAAAAAGATGTATTAACTAGAGTCATTCACCCGTGACTCATTAGAGCTGATGTGTTTCATCTACAGCACTTGAGTCATTATAACAAATTTGCTTCTTAAAATGGGAAAGACTTGCTCATGAATGCACAGTGTAACAGAAGTATCATTTTAGATAAAAAGGGCAGATTGTAAGTGCTTTATCAGGACTAATTTTACTACATTTTTCTGAAATGTTGTTGCCAAGAGCTTCAAGACTCAAGACTCCTCCCATCCCCATTATGTTGCTAATATCGTGTTAGTTCTATTTTATGTTTTTTTTTGGAATGGGTTTGGAATGCAGAATATATACAGTACACATTTTAAAAATAAATTAATACTTTTTCTTTAGCAAGTATGCATTAAATTTATCACAGCAAGAGTAACAGTTAGTAAAAGAAAAGACAATTTACATTGTTAGAAAATATTTATATTTAAAATAATGCTGTTCTTTTGACCTTTCTATTGATTAAAGAATAATGAAAAGAATGCAGCAGCTTCCACAAAAATATTGATCAGCTGTTTACAACTGTTATAATAATGTATGTTATTTGAACTTCAAAATGGCATATTAGAATGATTTCTGAAAGATCATGTGACACTGGAGTAATGATGCTGAAAATTTCAGCTTTGTCACCACAGGAATAAATTACATTTTTAAATATATTAAAACCGAAAATATTCATTCAAATTGTATTGATTTTTGTAAATGTTTTATCAAGATTACTGTTTTTATTGTAATTTTGATCAAACAAATGCAGCCTTCTTTTGAAAAAACTAAAAAAAAAAAAAAAAAGCTTACTGACCCCAAACAAATATTATTTTTGCATTCCTCTTTGCACAAACAGCAAACTGAAAAATGCAGTATTGCATCACATTTTCAATTTAAAACATAATATAAAACATTATTCATTAATAGTAAAAATAAACAAGATGTATGTGTCTCATATATATATATATATATATATATATAAGATTTTTGTTTAAGATTTTTTTTTATAGTAAGATGGTGTGGGGGCATAATAAACATTAACCAATAACCACTAAATATACAGCAGGGAATATACAGCTCGATATGAGGATGATAAGCCAGTCAGGAAATAAATGTGAAACGGACAGGAAATTAGAGAAGCATAATAGCAGTGGGACAAAACGAGCCAGTGTGACATTAGCAGAAGCCTCTTCCTCTTCAATCTATCCTCAGATGGGTTGGTGGCGCATGTGCGTGAGAGAGTGTGAGATCTCGCAGCTGCTGTCCAAGGTGGAACAAGAACCTATCAGCTACCCATCACCCCTCCTCCACGCACTAACACACACTCCCATAAGCCCGTTCAAGCATGGCGTCCCAGGTCACCCCGGTTGTCCGATGTAAGTGAAACCTTGTGTTCACCGCAAAGGAAATGACGGCAATTGGACAAGACGATCTGCAAAGCAACCGCAGATGGGCTTGAGGTATCTGGGTTAACTGTCTCTCTCTGGGACGCTGGTGGCACAGATGTGAGGTTTTTATGTGAAGGGATTCTATTATTCATTCATCCCAACATCAAAACAGAGGAGTATGAATGAGTGTTTGCACTGGGCACTTAAACACAAATGCCCTCTCAGTCTCCAATTACAGCAGGTCAACAGACTAGATCAACGTCTCGTCTTACTGATCAAAGCACACAGCAACAAGATGAGCAAGCTAGAATCATTTCAGACATGCATGGAAAGACAGTTTTCCTTTCTTTCAGGTCTATATGCTATTCAATAAAAGGATTGGATTGTCACTCCCGTCTGTTTTTTTATACGGAGAGCCCTTTTTCACGGGCGCTGTTCGTATAGAGGTATATGAGCTCATGGAATTGTGTGACATGTGGCCCGTAAGGCTTTTTTCCAACCCGGTAGGAGATCGGAGAGATGCTGGACCGGCTCCAGAAGTCAACCATCTCACATGGTGTTATTTCACTCTCAAATTAGCGTGTACATTAAGAATCCCCTTATAAGATCAGATTACATGAAATGGATTTTCTCTGTACAGTTTATGCTATACTAGAATCAATATCAGTCCAGTATCATGAGTGCTTTTAATTTTCCAGATGTAAAATCCATTGATGATTAAAGAGCCCATTTCAGGAGGTTGTGTGCTAAAGAGTGATGACAACCACTGAAATGAGTATGCAAACAGGACTGTCACAGCGTTCGTTGTGAGAAATATTGAAAAGATGAGTGATCTAGTGTGCACAACAAACCATGTGGGGTTTGCAAACTTTTGACAACTTTCCATCCCAAGGACCCTTGATATAAAAAGATTTTCTTGGCAACATTTTACATTAACTTCTATAATCACTATTTAATTAACTATATTGGAAAATAAATATCTAATTTCAAAATTTCAAAATATTTTAGGATATACCCTATTGCTAAAAAGTTTGTTTCTATAATTTTATATGCTTCTATATTTTTGTAGAAATCACTTGAGTAATATCATTATAACCTCATTACAGAATTAACCAGGGGTTTAACATTTACTTTAACATTAACCTTTATTATATTCAACATCAAGATTTTAGGTAAGACATTAATATCAGATAATAAGCAAAAGTTATATTTTTCCATGTAAATGTTTGATTGCTAAGGACCCCAAATATGATGATACTCTTGGAAAGGACAACCTTTTTAAATAAAAAATGCAGCTATATATTTTAATGCATAAACCTCCGTTTATATTGTTTGAGAAAGGTAAGTGTTATGTCTAAAAGACAACATATTTAAATAAAATTAAATAAACCAAAATAAATTATTGAAATATTTGAAGATATTTCAATTAAATTTCAAATTTATTTGTAGAGTGCCTTCCACAAATAATTTATAAAAAGAATTAGAATGAATTTTATTGTGTTTAGTCTTAATATGAGGCCAAACTGTATTTATAAAAATCATCATTCTAAAAATTGTATCTAATGTTGTTTAAAATAATTCTAATGGTCCTTAGAGACCTTAGAGATGTGAACATGTCCAAAAATATCCACAACATACACAAGAAATGTGGCTCTATATGGTTCTTTAAGAAAAAAAATTCAATAGGACCTAGTAGACGTAAGAGGCCTGGAAAGCCCCACCCAATATCCCAACCAATCACAAAATTACACAATAGTGGCTGAACCTATAGCAATGCTCTGAGAAGCGACAGTGAAACAGATAGCAACCCCCTCCTGGCCCTCAGGCTCTGAGCTTCATGGTCCCTCCCACTCCCACTGAGCTCACGCTTGATTCGTGATATGCATGCATTAAAAAAAAAAGAGCATTATACGCTCCATGCCTTACCCACAAACATCACGCCTTCCTTGGTCTTCTCTGCAGCCACCGCAACACCTTCCTTGGTCTTCTCTGCAGCCACTGCCATACCTTCTTTAGCTTTAGAAAGCCCCTTCATAAAAACATCCATCTTGGCCCCTCTGCATCCAAGAGAGCAAGTTATGTAGCAGTGCACAATGAAAAACAGTGTTTGTGTTGCACTGTATATGACAAATATGGGTTAATGTGCAATTGAGAGCAAGTGTGTATGTGTGTGTGTGCTAATAGCAGGCTGTCAGTCGTACAATAAGGAGTCTAATTTCCCTGAAGATAAAACGCCCATAACAAGCACACACAATGAGATGAGAACATTCACACCATCAGCTGACGTTATTTTTTCTGCTTTAACAGCAGGAGGTGTCCTCGAGATGTTCCCAAACTCATCAATTATTACTCAAACGGCTTTTCCTATACTGAGCATCTATACGGGTTCCTGAGAGACATAATTTATGGCTTGTGTAAATTAAAAATGGCACATGCATTTTTGCTTTATATAGTCGATTTAAAACATTTTATAGAACAAATGCATTGCTATAATGAAGAACAATGTGTGTCGACACATTACTAACTTAGTGTTTCAGAAAATTTCATTTTAAACGCAAACAGAAGATGAATTTTGCACTTCTCCCATACAATATGGTGCCACCTCTCCAATGTCCTCACACTGAAGAAGTGCTGGACACGACACGGATAAAATAAAACAATTGCGTGTTTAATCATCAGGTTGCATTCAAAATTCAGTATGCAATGTTTTAATTTGCACACAAGCTCGCGAATACTCGTTTCCATCGAAGTGCACGGGGTTTTTGTGTCCTTACGAGCACATCGTTAGTATTTTCACACGATCTCTGTTCATGCTGATATAAACAACTGCGTTTGAGCCTCGTGGACATGTAATAAAAATTAAAACGTACCTTTTAAAGCACCTTCTTTGTCCTTATGCTTCAATTGCGTAGTAGGTTGAAATATCGTGGAAGGAAATTTTACACTACGATCTTGAGGTGGGCCTTCCTCTGGATGCGCTCAGCCAATGAGGAAGAGAGGATGAGACGATCGACGCAGCTCATGGTATTGATCATGGGGGTGTCAGACCCCGGCTGTAATGGCCTGTGACGCTCTGAGACTAATGCTGCATCCTTAGCCAATGAAAAAGGTGACTGAGATCGTCAGGAGATGAGGCAAGTGCGCTTAAATTGCACATCTGCTTCATACTGTACTGTCAGGTATTATTTGATCATTTGCACTCACAGAGGACGTGTGATAGCTGGACTTTCCTTCACATAGTGTTTCATATGACACTCAACCAAGCTGCATCTATCTATGAGGGAATCCGTATATATATCACACATAAATATAAATGTCACAAATGAAGCCTCTATGTAATAGGTAATCTATCTATCTAACTTGAGAAGACCTCAGTTCATACAGGCAGTATTGTGTAATGTTGAGAAAGTACAATCATATGTCTCGCCATGACCAAACACAAATGGAGGGATGAAGTCGATCCATATGTTTTTGCGGTCGCGTACCGTCTTCTGTTTCTGGGGCTTAACATTGAACTGAATGTTACAATCAGGCTGAATATCTAACCGTAAACTGTATGGTAATTCCACGTCGAAATGCTGTTAACATTAGACTTGCTCATGCATATCTTGTTGGGATTAACTGCAGACGATGAGTGTCGTGTCCACTGTCCATCTGCCTGAAGTGGGCGCATCGTGACATCTGCCTCTGAAAGGCAATCGAATGACCAATTGATTTTGTCCAAGCGTGTTTAAAGTCTTGTAAAGACCAATCCCAGCTGGTGATTTGAAACTTTCCGTTATCGATAACTCCTTATGTCGAACGATCTGTGTCGGAAACATATTTTCATGTAGACATATGTTTTGATCAAGTAAAATTAGATTTCACACGATGAAACACATTATGGGGATCGTTGATTTCTTGTAGTGATGTAGCTCTCACACCTATGACATCAGCCTCCCATCAAACTCCCATTTCTATGCTTCTTGTGCCATCTGCTGTTTTATACCAGTATAACATTGTTTAAATTATTCAGGAATATTCGCTAATTCACTGTGATCGAGTGGTGTGGCCAGAGCAATCAATCATGCAGATTGAAATTCTGAATTTCAGCACCGCGGACAGCGACCTATGAAATACACTGGGCAGCAAAGTCTCAGGATATTAAGCTTTTTATTCTTCACAATCAGCCGCGCTTTCATTGTCATTTCAGAGTGGCAAAACGTTTTTTTCTTTCCCCTTTGGAACCACACTTACATACAGTATTATATATACACTGTATATATATGGTGGTCAGTATCAAAAGTAGCAGCGAGTATCTTGTGTTTCCTCCAGCTGTGCATCTGTTCTTGCTGTGAGATGTTACTCCACAGGCACTTGCAAGTTCTTGAACTCGTCTAGGGGAACATGTGGTTGCAAGGACGATCAGCTGTCCTTCCTGTCTCCCTGTAGCACTCCTGTAGCACTGTCTTAGGTGTTTACAGAAATTGCAGTTTATTGCTCTGGCCACATCTGCAGTTCTCATGCCTCCCTGCAGCAGCAGGACTATGGCATGTTCACAGAGGTTATCAGTAACCCTGGGCATCTTTCTTCTGGTGTTTTTTTTTTTTTTTTTAGAGTCATTAGAACGTCTCTTTATTATAGTTATTATAACTGTGAGCTTAATTACCTGCAGTTGAAAACCGTTAAGTCCACAGGTGTGTGTGCAATATTTTTAACCCTAAATATTGTAGTCTGTTACTGATTCTAAATTACATGACAAAAATTGTAGTTAGCAACATAATGTATTACATTACACATTTTAGGTAATATAATCGGACTACTTTTAGATTGCTTTTAGATTACTTTTGACCTATCTGGTTTATTACATTGATTTAAATTGGATAATCCTGTACCATATTGATAAAAATACAAAGAGTAAGAAAATATATTCCATTCATTGTTATTAACAACAGTGCATTAAACATTATATTACGTCAAGGTTTCCCAAACGGGGTTTGTGAAGGAACTGCAGGGGGTTTATGAGTTTAATGAAAAGCTGATAATTAATTAAATCATAAAAATGTTAAATTAAAATAAATTATTTTAAAACCAGTCAAAATAAAACACTTACATTTGTTTACCTGTATGTCATGTGGCCATAACCAATGCCAGAGAATCATGAACATGCAAATGTGATATTTAATTATTAAAATATTTATTTAAAAATCTCAGGAGTACTTCAGGTAATTTTATCAGGTGAAAGAGGATCAGATGACGACAAAAAAAAAAAAAAAAAAAAAATTGACTAACTGGAAGACTTTCTGAATCTGTATAAGCAGTAGGTTATTTTAGAATAGAAAATTTAAAAGATGAAAAAGAGAAACAATCAAAAGAATCAATAAATTCTGAATAATTTATTGCTATTGTGTAAATAATATGTAATCAGGTGACCCATAAAAAGTAATTGCAGTCTGATTGCAAGTATTTTAAAATGTTATTTAATCTAATTAATTCAAATTACATAATCCATATATATATATATATATATATATATATATATATATATATATGATATCACAGAGATCAGATCTCTATGTGGAGCACTGGCTGTTGTCAGACTGCTTGTGCAAACACAAATCTCACTGGATTATTACAATTAATGGCAAAATGAATGTTTGGAAATGTAACCTGATATTTCCTACTGACACACTACAGCAAAAGATAGAAATAACTGACTGAAAACCATTTTTAGCTGCTGAAAATACTAGTGTTCTAATCATTTTGCCCACCACTGTATATTCATGTTGTTTTTCAGATTAATTTGGTAACAAAAGAACAAAATAATCCTGTCTATTTATATATATTCTGAATTTACAAATAAAACCTTTATAATCTAAGCATGTAGTGGCTAAAAATATTTATTAACTAGTACTAGGATCTGTATCTAATCATTCACATTATAGAGACTTACAAATTATATAGCATTTTTACTACATTATTTGTTTAATTTTTTACTTTTTTGTTTTATTGACTACTGCACTTTAACATATTTTGAGTGTTCATGTGATGTTCATGACATGGAAATAAAGAGAATGAAATCAGTTTTATTTAGTACTTAGTGCTTAGTTTTTGTATAGAACTCTTTCTAGGGCAGTGAAATTTACATTAGCTTGCATATGATCTTACAGTTACTTCAATTGGTTTCAAGCAATTACTACAATAACAACAGCTATGGCAACATTTTAAGTTGTAAAATAATGAACTGAACTAATCATTGTATTGGAAACATTATCAAAGTGAGCTGCAGATCTGACATCTTTTGCAAATATCCATTTATAGAACAAAAATGAAGGAAATTGTAATGCATTTTTCTTTGAGTAAAATGTTTACAGAACTAGACTCAATCCCACAGAGGCATTATGTTTGACAATAAACATTTACTTACCGCTCAGTGGTTCCTGCAATAAACTTGTTGTTCACAATTTGGAAGATAAGCCCTGAAGCCCTCTGACAGAAGTGCAATATCTGAGAACAGGAAATGACAACAGTCACCTATCAGTCTGTGTTATTTCACAAAAGCTGTATTGAAGTCGCTCTCCACAAATGTATTTCAAACGAACTTAGGGCTTTGAAATTCACTTCACTCACTTTTCTATTTTTCCTTTCATTATTTGATGTTTTAGTGTGCTATTTCTCATTATTTTGACTTTGCATGGTGCTTGATTTACAGCTTCAGGCTCTAGCTTAAGTACTGATCTCTCAATACATCCAGACTGAGCTTTCATTCTTAATTCTCTGATCTCTTCCTCCTCACAGATCTTCACTGAAAACTTCTGGCCTTCTCTTACAGCTTTCAACTGAGAGAGTAACCAGATTTAACTCTGGGCTCCACGCCTGTCCAACTTGATTTCTTTAAGGTCCTTTATATTTCCCCAAGATCCAAAACAAATCAGAAGAAGACTTCTGGCTTTGTTTTGCTGTGTGATCTTGTTTGCGGTCCAGGCTTCAAAGCCTGAAACTTCTTGAGTCAAGGCCAAAAGCAAGAGAAAGCTATAAATCTGACTATATCTGAAGTATTACTGTGCTGTTGTTTAAATGTGGCTACCATAGTGAAATGTTGCACAGAAAAACATCTCCTCTCATGGCTCTGGTCTGCACTGATGTTAACACAGAAATGTACAAATGTACAAATGATAAATGATCTTAAAAAAACAAAAAAAAAAACATAAAATCCCTCATTGTACAAGCATTTCTTTGTTTAGTGCATTTCATTTACCAGAATTATAACCAGGTAACCAGCAAACATTTATGACTTTTATGGAGTTGCATGACTTTAATGGACTTAACATGTTGTGATTTGGTAATGTTGCGGCATTAGTATGAAACTGAAAAATCCAAATTAGAAAATAAATTCAAACAATTACTTTTGAATGCTGAATGAATTATTCAAAGAAAATATATTTTCTTATATACACTCTCAGAAATAAAGGTACAAAAGCTGTCACTGGGGCGGTACCTTTTCAAAAGGTACATGTTTGTACCTAAAAGGTCCATTTTGGTACCTTAAAGATACACATTAGTACTTAAAGTGTACATATTTGAACTTAATAGGTACAAAAGTGTGCCTTTTGAAAAGGTACCGCCCCAGTGACAGCTTTTGTACCTTTATTTCTGAGAGTGTATTAGTGATGAAGCAATCAATATATTAAATTATATGATATTGAAAATATACAGAATATATTGAGGTAATATATTAAAATATTGTACAATCCATAAAGTATTGCCACTTTTCATATATTATATGCAACTACATACATTATATGTGATTCTAAATAAATACATACATACTGTATATGAAATGCAATATTATGTGCAAATTATATGCAAACAATAAAGAGAGATAAGTTTATGAATATGATTTTTGTCTTCATTGTTATATTTTACATGCCTATGATGTATATGGAAGCACTAGTCCTCCATATATGTAAATATGTTATTTAATGCCAAGGGAAATGCATTAAAATATCCTTATTACAGGACAAAACCAGCAATACAGTATCATCGCCGCTGCATGGCGGCAAAGACCATATTTTTAGTCCAACAACGAATAATTTATTCTATCTTCTCCGCAGCTGTTGCTAAGCTGAAACTATGCAGACAAACACATAACATGAAACATAAAAATATGAAAAGATTTTCAGAAATGTAATTTCAGTGTAAGGTCCGTACTGCAGACTTTGTCTCCCGCCGGCTTAATTAATATCTGGCAACATTAGCGGCAATATGAAAGGATGTTTTTGACCATAATTTTTTATAATTACTGTGTTGTATTTCACAAATCTTGTCAGTTATGTAAACTCATTACAGTTGGCTGGCTACCAACACAATTGGCTGCTATTAATGTTAATGTTATTCCACAATTACGTTACATAACATGCTTATGAAAACATTAAAACATGATAACGGCAGGGAGGGGGCAGCAAATACAATTAATAAATGGACACTGTCTTGCTGCGCCAAACCAGTTCTCTCTCTCGCTCTCGATCAAATATATAGCGTCTATACACAAGTGAATTGGCTCGGCAGTACTGTGATTGTAAACACTGCCTGGTATCCCATTATCTTTCGCTATAAATATAGGTAAATATCCCACGCAGCTGCCATATATCTGGATGGCAATAAACTGCAAAAGCTATAAACTGCCATCAGTCAGACAGCAACGCATGACTATTAATGTGCAAATGTTATGCGTACGTGCTCGATCGACAGCTCTGCATCGGTGAAGCACTTCATATGAACTTGGGACATATCAAGAGACGAGCTTCCCAAGGGTTTTGCAGACTGCAGTTGCCAAAGTGGAGCTACTTAAGACATCTGCTCGCTGTGATTGGAACTTCAACTCTGTGTTCAGAAACAAGGCTGCATAATGAATGCAAACTCAGGACTCCTGGAGAGATAGTGTTAGCGCTTTGTGAATGCTATTACCATGCTAATAACAAACTGACTTTTCCCCCTGGGGAAAAATTACCGTAACAAAAAATGACTTTGCATTGGTTTATGAAATTACCGGTAGCTTTTTTTTTTTTTACAACCCTGGAAGTGCCACCAGGGGGCAGTTTAACTACGTGTTGCAAAATCCTAGCTGCCTGAAGCATTAACGCAGGATCTATGGGTTTATCTGTAGGAAGTATCTCACTCAGGGACGCTTTGTTTTCAATATTGCGTTTTAAATCAACTCCCCAACCGATATCTGAGAGAGAAGTGGCGGAGGAAAGAGTTAAGAGACAATAAACAGACGCATTTGGGTGTGTGGATGAACACAGGCAGCATTTGTGAGTCCAGTAATAAAAAGCAAATATTTACCAATTTTCATCTATAGATTAGACACCCTCTGCGTGGTCACAGTCGAGTTGTAAACTAGCAAATGTACACTGGGGTGAAGTAAGGGGACAATCTGTTCTACTGTGATAAGTCAAAAGGGAATTTGCGAACAAGGGCATAATTTGCACTACAAAGAATATGTTTTCCCCAGAAAGCATGCGAGCGTAAGTCACTTTGTAGTAATAGGTCTTCAAATTTGTTGCTCAGGTTTTTTTTTTTTTTTAAGCGATAAAAGCACATTGAGCTTATTTCCGGCAACATGCCCCAAAACCAATCGAAGCCAATTTTGAAACAAGTGAGAAGTTTAAGCCTCATGTCTTGCTGTCATTTCAACAGATCACCCTTTGCTCTCTAGGGTCCATGATGGCGTATATCAAATTCCCAGTAAGTGTACATCCTCATTCCAGGAAAAACAAAACATGAACGCATATTAAAACTACACACTCATCTGTGCATAATCTTTCATTCCAGCCTCTCCTCGAAATCGAACCGGTCGATGCGTTCGTGCACTTGTTTAGGCGAGCTGAGCCACAATTCATGATTTGCAGTAAAAGGAGTATGTTAAACAACCTATTTCTTAACTCATTCCCCACACAGCCGGCAGGACACTGAAATCAGAACGACTTCTGGAGACAGCTGTGGCTTTGAAGTACAACAAATAAGTGCTATCAGGCAACTGGCGAGCAGAGAATTGCTCACCATATTATGTCCTTCGACTGGGGGCCGCTAAGCTAATGAGTTTGCTCGTCTATCTTCTTAGGTTTGTTCCTGCTTTTGTGTCCAGGCCTTTGAGGATCTAGTGTGCCAGGCATTGTAATACTGTTCCCATTGTCACCGTCTCAATCCCTATTTCTCACTTCTGGAATTTAGGGAATCCTGCCGCACAAATTTTCACATGGGAAAGACAGTAAGGCCTTAGAAAGTAAAGAATTATGTATAATGCTGCAGACAATGAAATTAAAAATACATTTTTATCATCAGAAATGGGGCACAATGGGTAACATACTGTACATACTTGGGAACTCTAGTCAGTCATTTCACAGTCCCATTCTCCTTCTCTCTCTCCCATCACTCTGAATCTATATTTAGAGAAAAAACTAAACAAAACAGTTAACTTAATATTTAAATAAACAATCCTATTTTAAAGCATTCCTAAGGGATATAATTGCAGAAAAAGGTATGTGGAATTTCTGCAGAAACTGGTCTGATTACACAACAATACTATGTCAAAATAACAGACAGATGTACAGAATGCTTAAACAAATATCATGTTTTTATACATGCATTCACAGAGCATTTGAACCCTCGGATTTAATAACTGGTTGACCCGCTTTTGGCAGCAATAACCTGCACCGAACGTTTCTTATAACTGCGGTTAAGACTTACACAATGGTCAGGAGGAACCATTTTTTGCACCATTGCTCTTTGCAAAATTGCTTCAGTTCAGCAAATTTTTTTGGGATGCCTGGTGTGAATCGCTCTCGAGATCATGCCAAAACATCTCAATAGGTCAGGACTCTTCCGGAGGGTGTGCTTTTTGCAGAAGCTATTCTGTTCTTGGGGGTTTACATGCTTCTTGAAACTGTCTGGGTCTGGGTCTAAAATATAAGCCAAATTCACAATCCTAAAGCTATCCAAAAGAAAACGGTCCCACTTTATATTAGGTGGCCTTAACTACTATGTACTTACATTTGAATTAATCATTTGGTACAATGGACTTATTGTGTACATACATGTTTTTACATTGTACTTATATTTAAAAAAAAATACCTATATGTAATTACATCTGTAATTAATTTCTGTAATTACATTTATAATTACACTGTTGACCCATCCCTTACACCTTAAAGGGATAGTTCACCCAAAAATGAAAATTCTGTCATCATTTACTCACCCTCAAGTAGTTCCAAACCTGTATGAATTTCTTTGTTCTGCCGAACACAAAGGAAAATATTTTGAAGAAAGTTTATAACCAGGCTGTTTTGGGGCACCATTGACTTCAATTGTAGGGAGAAAAAAATACTATGGAAGTCAATGGTGCCCCAGAACTGCTCCGTTTCCCACATTCTTCAGAATATCTTCCTTTGTGTTCAGCAGAACAAAGACATTCATACAGGCTTGGAACTACCTGAAGGTGAGTAAATGATGACAGAATTTTCATTTTTGGGTGAACTATCCCTTTAACCCACCCTTAAACCTACCCATACCACCAAACCTGTCCCTAACCTACATGTATCCCACCTCAATAGCAGCAATAGTGTTTTGCAATACAGTATGAACACAATAAGTACATTGTACTTATTTTTTGATGTAAGTACATAGTAGTTAAGGCCATCTAATATAAAGTGTAGCCGAAAACATTAACTGGATAAATATACAAAATATTTGATCTTCAATGCTGCTTATTTAGTCATAACACATGGATAACTTTGAATGCTGGTCTTTGGAAAAAGATGCTTTTTGCTGTCAGCATCTACCAGCAGGGCGATGCTAAACAGCCAATTTGGGGAGACAGACACCCTTAAACAAGGTTTTAGTCTTCATCTCATGAAATATATCCTGAACACAAACAAGAAAACCACTTTGCCCACAACTCTTTTCTTCTCTTTTTTTCTATTATGAGGTGATTTGCCTTTCCCCATCCATGACCATCAAGTCTGGAATTCTGCACTTCATAATCCAGGAGACGGCAGCTATTTTCAAAGCTTCTTTGCTAAAGCAGTGGACTTAGAAGCACTTAATGTGATCAGATACACAAAAAGAGCTTGAAGTGGAGGGATTTAGAGAGGGGATCACAGAATGTTGAAGTACTCAAGAGGAGATCTTCTGGCAGCTTTCACCTTCAGGCACAATGGTAACATTGATTCAGCTTTCACAAATGAGAAATGAAGTGTGTTCTTCTTTATAGGATAGCACGGCTGGCTCCCTTAATGCATGTTCACGTTGGTGCCTGTTTATATAAGGCCACATTAATGTGCCCCTAACTGTTTTTTTGTTTTTGTTTTTTAAATAGAAATAAACAGAAAAAATTAAAACAGGAAAAAATATTTTCCTTTTCAATATTTAAAGAAATGGTTCACACCAATATGAAAATTTGCTGAAGATGTACTCACCCTCAAGCCATCCAAGATGTAGATGAGTTTGTTTTTCATCAGAATGACTTTAAATGTAAATGTAGCATTACACCACCTGCTCGCCAATGGATCCTCTGCAGTGAATGGGTGTCGTCAAAATAAGAGTCAGACAGCTGATAAAAGCATCACAATAATCCACAAGTATCCACATGACTCCAGTCCATCAATTAATGTCTTGTGAAGCAAAAAGCTGAATATTTGTAACGAAATAATCATTAAGATGTTTTAACTTTAACTGTAATTTTTGGTTTACGAGTCTATAATACATAATGCTTTCTCCAGTGAAAAAGTTCATCCCCTATGGTCCTCTCATTTTAAAATCCACCAACATATTTGTTTAGTAAGCTTTGCTTTAAACTGTTTTCTCTTAAACAGTGCCTGATAAGTGCACATTTCGCTCCTGATATGATTATTATTATTTTCTTACCAGAGTAAGCAATATTATGGATAGAGGACTCGTACTTTAGCCAGAAGCAACAGTTTGAAGTTAAGAAATGTTATGATGGATGTAACTGATACAAGATGTTGACTGATGTACTGGAGTCATGTGGATTATTGTGATGTTTTTATCAGCTGTTTGGACTCAAACTCATCTACATCTTGGATAGCCTGAGGATAAGCAAATTGTTTGGCAAATTTTCATGTTTGAAAGAACTATTCCATTAAGATTAATCTAAGCAAATTGGTGACAATGATCTTCTGAATGGACAAAATGCTTTTTGAATCATTCTCAAATTGATCAAGTTTTACACAAACTTGTGGAGCTCATACAGCTTGAGTGCTTCCATATTAAAGCAAAAGGGGGACAAACCAAATGCTAAGCTATTCTGAAATTCATCTGCATTTTATAAATCACATTTTTACTCAAATGGTAGTTGTTTATCCAATTTTAAAAAAAGAAGCGTCTTCACTAGTGCATGTACATAGTGGTTTATGTAGTCATCTGTATATTCAATATGTGGCATGGTTCCCTTCTTAGCATGCATAGGCTCATTTGATGAGTTTGTGGTTGATGTAAGAGAGTATCACACTTACAGCTGTAATGAAGCTTTTACCACTGTGCATCAGCAAAAGCTGAGCTGGCCAATATCAGCAAGGCGGTTCGCCACGCTACGCTTGGGGCTGCTTTCTGGTTAAGACTTCAGCCTTGTCCATTCCTATTTATTCAACCATTAATGCCTTGGAAAAGACCACAGGGAAATAAAATAAACACTTCTCACCGCATCGTAGCAGCGGGACTCCTTGCATCTCTTTGCTGCACTGATCTGCCGCTTTTGCACAACCTAGACTGTCCTGTGGCCAGACCCTCCAAAAAACAAATTAACTTGTTTCCCTCTGCTTTAGCTCATGTATCACTGACACTTTAAAGGCTCTTGAGACTACTTCTACCTTCGGTGCCACTAGGGTAGTGTTTTTTATGCCATACTATGGTGGCAGTCTAATGTTTGATATTTTATAGATTAATATTTTCATTCAAGCATTTTATGGTCACTGTAGTTGAATAGGAAAAGTATATGCTCATGATCCAGACACGAGCTATTGACCTATAGTGTACAAACACACTGATACACACACCACTTCAGATGTGCAATCAAGGCTCAAGGTGGCCGTCCTTATCAAACATATCAAGTTAACCACTGATGTCATTGATCAAAAAGCCAATTCCAGTTCTATTTTTGTGTCAGCGGAGAGAAAGATTATAAAATGACTTTGTGAAGTGTTCCCACTTGGTAAACATACCTAGGATCCATTAGACCGAGAGGAGATTATCAAGACTGAATGCAACAATTTGGGGGGATTATTTTAGGCGACCTTCCTCCACACTTGAAAGGCAATGGGAAATATGGCAATGAGCCATTATGCTCACCTTCACTTTGATTATAGCTCAAGCATGCTGGTACTACATTGCCATGTGCCCGTATCTAAAAGAATCATTTATCCTTATCGATATCCCTTGTCTCCTGATAAAGTCCAGCTGTAGCACAACCCTAATGCCCCCCTAGACATCGCTCTTGGCTCTTAATCATGCCATCTCCACTCCATTAAAGAGATGCAATATCATGCTCCGTTCTCATCAATAATACGGGGGAAGAGTTGACAAAGTTTCCTTATTTCTTCTGCCAGAGCTGGCCTCTGGAGGTTCGGTGACCTCTGTTGAAATATTCACTGATTTTTCAATGTTCTTCCAAAAGCCCACAGCATATTGGCTAATGAGCCCCCTCTGTGATACAAATATTAATGTTGTTTAGTTGAGCATACATTTGGTGTTAATGATGACTTTGATAACGAAAAAGCCTATTAGTTAATGTTTTACAGTTTACACTATTTAATGATAGGTCTGTTTAATTGTCTGCAGACAGGAACAATAGTAAATTAACCATAATTTCTTGAGATAATAATATGTACAATACTCCTTTTTAAAGTTCATTAGCACTTTCAATAACAGACAAGGCTATTGTAATTTTTCCGCTGTTGTGAATATGTATGTTTAATTACAGGTTGTCACATGAACAACCAGTCAGTAAATAAACTGATTTATCTCTCAAGGTAAAGGTTGCTGGTTAATTTCAAATCAGGCTTAAATGAAAATGACCCGCAGTTCTATGGGGGAATCATTTGTGAATTCTGTAACTGCTCTGGGCTGCGTTTACCAAAAGCATCGTAAGCCTAAGTTGATCATAGCTCCATTGGGTTCAATGGGTCTACGATATACGTAAGCTTACGATGCTTTTGGGAAATGCAGCCCTAAACGATTCACTAACTGAGTGACTCAGATTCAAACAAATCACAAATGCATAATGATATCCTGATTATTATTATTAATATGATTGATGAGGTGTTGTGTTGTGAGGGGCCAACCGGGGCCCAACATTTGGTGCTACGCCCCTGCAAATATCAAACATGTTTAAATGCTCTGACTGGATGGAATCTTAGTCAGAAGCTTAAAAAAGCCTTTGTTCATCATACACTAGTATGTGATTTTCTGTAAAATCATTCAACCCCTGACTGCCCAAAGTAGACTGGTTCTGACTTTCAATAACTAACATCCAGACTGTAAATCAGAGCAAAAGTCTGTGCCAAAGCCGCGTAGTGTATAACAGCATTAAATCATAATAGGTGATGTTCTACTGTTTAACTATAAAACAGTATGTGCTAACCGCTTAATCTGCAGTACTTTTATACAATATTGGACACGGTGTTGATAATTGTTACTTATTTAATCATCCCACTTCTAATGTAATGTCTCTTACCTTATCTTGGCATTATGTTTATCTTTAATTAATTAGTTGGCAGTTGATTTTTTTTTTCAGAAAGATGATAATGAATATAGAAATGCATTAGCATTATCCCTTATGATGCATCTCATATGTGAGTCTGCTTTGACCAGCAAGTTGTCTTCCACAGGGACCTTACTCTGCTGGGTTGTTAGATTCACCCTCTGACCACAACACACACACACACCGACCGCCTGCTATTGAGTGACTTGCCCAACACTGCAAACTTGGTTTAATAATAATCCTGTCCTAAACTTGGCTTTGCATAAAGATGAGGAGAGCTCCAGTGCCATGTTTCTTCATTTCTATCAGATCTCTGGCAGTCCCTGAGAAGTTGGACTGCAGGAGAGTCACACACTGACTATCCTGGTGTCTTCAGCTCAGGCAGAGATCCAGGGATACGTTCTTGAAGAACACCCCCAGCTCTCTGCCTCTGAATCTGGCAGCACTGCTGCTGATGGCTGAAGCTTCTCTGATGTCTGCTGTATGTCAACCAAAACCACACAGCAGTGCTGGAGCAAGAGAAACTGGAAGCTTGTTTGTGGAGATGCTTTATTTGGGGGAATATTTATAAGGTGCTTCTACAAGAAACATGCATTAGCATTTTCCTTTTAGTTTGAGTTGCATTCGGAGTCATTCGGTGTCTTGAGACTCTAGGAAAAGTACCGAATAACGAGCAATTCATTAAACTCTTACTATCCTGCATTTCCCTCGCAGATGATCATGAAATCAATGGGCTCATCTAACGAGCAAAAAAAGCCAGTGCTGTGAAAAGAAACGAGGCTGAAAAAGTCAGTCATTTAGAACGCTTGCTTTTCAACTAATAATTATGTTATTAGGGTGCATTTTGTGTTATATAATGCCCTAAACCTTCGAAATGTCTGTTTTAATTTTAAAGATTAAAGTCAGAATATGTTCACAGTGTGGCAGTGGCTGTAATCATGTAAACACTCACTGTAATTTTAAACCAAATACTTGATTATGCATGTAGTGTTTTTAATCTTTATAGTCAATAACTAAAACTAACTGAAAGTGCTTTGCTCCAGCTCCATTTTCCACAAAAATCAAGTCGTAATTCTGCCTTACAAGATTTGTTTAACTGCCTGAGGCACATTTAAAGTTGGATGACTTTCTCTGGCTACATGGTGATTGCAAAGTAAAGCTAATTGGTAGTAGTCATCACTGTCAAATAATAAATGAAATTACATATTCTAAAAGCATCTTACAATGCTGATGCAAGGCTGCTCTGAGGGGCTCCAAATTCTGTGTAAAAATGAAATGGTGCATAAAAGTGGTACTAAAACATGCTGCTCTGACCCACCGAAATGATATGCCGTGCAGTAAACTTTGTCGTTGTCATGACAATCAGTGCCGCTTTGTTTCCCGTCAGTGCACTCGGCTGTGTGCCAGAATCAACAAGCAGTTGCCAGAACAAATAGTCTAATAGCTTTGTTTGTTTTGAGAAAATGTCTAGCAGTAGGGGGAACAATGATTGTAATACTTTAAAAATCATAATTTTTTTAAGTGTTTGTTCCAAGAACAATTTTAATCCAAAAAGAAGAAAAATATCAGTAAAACATAAGACACATTGCACAACAGTCTGTCACATATTTAACATTTGTGAGTGTGATGCATAACACACTGAACATTAATCTATAAATTCTTCTTTTTAAAAATGTCATGTTTCTGTATTGATACTTTTATTCTGTGGCAGATCCAGGATGTTTGCATAGGGGTCATCATTTTTTACTTAATTTGTCAAAAATGAATTTCAACAGTTCTATCATACCTAAATAGAACTCAGATCACAGCAATAAGGCAAGGGCGGAGGCTAGCAGCACATGAATGCCAGAATTATTAGTTAATTTGTGCACATTTAAATGTTATCTCTGCACATCAAGCTAGGAGAGAAAAAATTATTTATATTTTTTTATAATAAAATGACAAACTTCAAATTTAAGCATTAATAATAAATAAAAACAACAACAACTTTAAATCAATATAAAATAGGAAATTATAATTTAATGTTAAGCATGTCATACACAATTATATGCCTTTATTTAATCCAGACATGATTACTGTGATTCGTAATATGAAATGCCTTTGCAAAGCTTCTGATTGACACCACATTACATTTCTGATGCTCGTCTATGGTCATAAAATAGCCTATTTCTGTCTGTTCCCAGGTCCTGTTTAAAATTTAAGGGAGACTGTGCCGTCTTCGGTTTGCAGTCTCATGCCTCTGGAACATTTTGCTGCTTCTCATGAAATCCTTTCCCAATATTAATGATTTAATGGTTTAAAACTCATCTTAAAATAAAGTGAATTGCCGTTCACAAACCCTTTTACTGTGTAATGTGACATAAAATGTGATGCAAAGTGAAACAAGATATTCAACGAGAAAAAAAATGGTGGAACTTGATTTTATCCAGTTGACTGGATAATGAAAAGTGCTGCATTTACATACGAAATGAAGCAAGACCTCATGCTTAAATAGCTATTTAGTTACTGGTTAACATTACTATTAGCCTGTGTGACGTCAGTGAAAAAGAAAGGTCATTTAAGGGTCTAGTTTTTGTTTAATATGGAAGTGAACCTGATTTCAATTCTCAATGATGCAATAGCAGTTTTGCTGCACGTTGCATTCAAAAGCCACTTGGCTCTGAAATCTAAGTGTGAATGGGCATGACGCGTCTGCAAGTAGCTGCTAGTTTCAGCATCGTGATAACAATCTGTTAAGTGGCCTTGTCTCTCTGTGCCTGAGCTCAACATCCTCTTAGTGATGAGGGGTTAGATGGGAATTGACACTCTTCTGTTGAACACTATCATGGGAGTCTATCGTTCATGCTGTGTACTTCTATACAAGACGCTTCTCAATCTCTGTCCCTGTGATGTTTTGAAGCATCTCAATTTCACTGTGGTCTTTGTACAGACCTGCCATGATAAAAGAAGCCCCATTTCATCTGGAAACTTGTTGAAGCCACAGAGTCTTTGTAGTGTACCTCATACATGACACAGTAAATGAGGAGGTCTCAAAGGAGACGCAAAGCTGTTTGTTGGAACAGCGTATTTATCTGTCTTATTTGCTTCCTTGTTTTGGTTGTTGCTATAGCGGTTGTGATTTGTTGTTATCGCTGTCTGTGTTGAAATAACGAGTGAGCGCAAACAAGCATGCAGTTTGAAGTTGATGTTCTCTGTTGACCTGCGGTAAATTTCAGCCGTCTGGAAAAAGGCCGTCTGCGTCATTGCTCTCAACCTTTTCTTTTCTGTCGAGGCATGATTGACAGGTGGAATATGCACATCGTTACGATCTGCATCGCTGTGACGGGCTCCCAGTGGAAGTGCGGTGTCACCTCGCCTGACTTCTCCTCTGACCTTTGCTTCATTCTTTGATCAGACTCTGGCTGGGTCTTTCAAGGATGACGGCTCAGTGCACAAAGGAAAAGCAAAGAACGAGAATAGTTCTCCCTGAAAATCTCCTGGGTAAATTCATGTTTTAGAGACGCACTTGGAGATTTAAATCCCATCTGAATCAAACAATTCAGTTTTTTCCTCTTACAACCCCTAAAAATTAAGAAGCAAATCACCTACAAGGATCTGAGTTACTCGTCTGGAATTAGGAAGCTCAGTCTTCACTTCTACTGTATATTTATCATTCAAGTTAATGGCATATATTTACAGCCTTCTGTGAGAGCAGAACAGCTTTCATCAAGGCTAAGTGAAAGAGTTTATTGTTCTATTCAAACCCAGACAGGATATCTGTATAGAGGCCTATATCAAGCTGACTGTGTATGGAAGGGGAGATGAGAGAGACGAGAGAGATCGTAATTCTTTTGACATTTATTTACATAATCTTTTATGGCTGGAGTTCATAATAAAACAGCAGGACTGCATATACTGGGTTGTGACGATGAGTGTGTCAGCAAAAGATACAAATCAGGTGCTTCATGTCAATTCATTTATCAGCAAGAGTTTAGTTAGTCAGCAAGGCTAGAATTGAGGTTAGGGAAATCAGTGTTTTCTTTTTCAATTGTCATTTCTAAATGCATATTTCAAAATGACATGCATTTTGCAAATAAAATAAGCCTAGACTGAAATATTGAGGGTGATTTATCAGGTTTACCTGTGTTTGGAGGCTGGATTGGAGCTTTTAGCGATATTGCAAACCAGAAATAGCAACTTCAATTTGTTTTTAGCAGTTACTGCCAACAGATAAAGAGATCTGATAACAAAAGGTTAATATATGTATTTCTGGAAACTGAGCACAAATCATCGGTCATCTCGGACAAGTCCCAGACTGATCTGCACCAGAAAATGAGGAGCTTTTAGCCAGAAGGAGAAGAAGCTCTCAAGTTATATTTGACATTATGAAATGTAGGATATCTTCTGTTTGACTTTATATAGAGATTGATTTTAGCACAGTATATCCACAGACAATGCCACTGTTTTGTAATGCATGTAAATAGAACGATGATTCATACTCTTTTACTCAGCTTGTTAGACCTTGAGGCAAAAGACAGTTATACAAACTTGAGATACAATAGCGCCCTGGAGTTTCTACAGACAGCAATCTAACACCAATATCCAGGCTGATATTTCTACAACTCTTGTGTTAAAGAAACCTGGGACCACTGCCTGCCACCTAACATCTCGTCCATCGTGGCCCCAGGCAGACCCAAAGAGCCAGCGTTCTTCTCCTGTGGAACGACAGCTCTCACAATATTAAACAATTGTGTGTAGATACATGGAGAGAAAAAGCAGCAAGTGTTTCTGTGGAAGTCTAAAGCACCTGCACTGCTTCAAGATGTCAGACTAACAGAGCATATGGGAAACTGCAGTACGGTTATGGAGAAAAACATTTGCTCTCAATGAATAAGTGATGAAAGAAAAAGTGGCATGCAGCATTCATTTTAAAAACGAATTTCACACTTTCTCTCTCACTGTGAAACAAGTTTTTACTCAATCTTGTTCCTCAGGGCAGGGCATTACAGCTCCGAATAAAGCAACACTTTAAGGGAACCGGTCTGAACCTTTTTAAACATATTGCATTGGCCCATGTTTGCTCTTTTTTTTTTTTTCCTGTGTGTTATTTTTCTAATCTCTCTGTTTTGGGAATGTGCTTAAAATCATGCATGTTTTTATAATATATTATAATCCCTTAAATAAAAAGACATGCATGCAAATTAATTTTTCATCACACATGAAGATGATTTAATCCAAAATGACAAATGCACACTACATGTGATTTAAATATGAAGTCTTTAAAGGAACAGTTTGCTTAAAAATAAAGATTATGTCATTATTTACTGACTCATGACATTCCAATCCTGTGTGATTTACTTCTCTGGAATAAGAAACTTTGAAGAATGTAATTAGTTTATCTTTTCCATGCATTTATAACGGGGACTGAAGCATTTAAGCACTATAAAATATAACATTGGTTCACAGGACTTCTGTGCTCTATCTTAAGAAATCTTTAGAAGTCTGAGATTCACTCACTAGTCAATATTCACTGTAAATCTTGAAGTCCACCCTGGATTTTCTTGGAGCAGTTCTTGAGAGACATCGTGACGAGTAATTTGTGAATTAATCATTTGATTGAGTCAGAACCTTTAAATTAAATATTGTTTTATAAAACTAGCACATACCAAAATTTAACAACTTCAAGCTTGAAGTTCTTGACTTCAGAGGAATATAGTGCATCAGTCAAACTTTTATGGTTCTGTTGTGTCCTTTTTGATCCTGTTCATATTTAATGTAATTGTATAGGAAGGAGTGATTGATCACCTTTTCTAAGAAAGAAAGTCATATTAATTTTGAACGATGTGAGTGTGAGTAACTAATGACAGACTTTTCCTTTTTGAGTGATCTATCCCTTTAAATAAAATCCTATCTTTTATGAAGTTAAAAATATGTATATTCTAATGAAACACCGATATGCATTCCAACTAATTTTAAGAAAAATTAAATAAGTTAGGACACCTATGAAGCCTGGAGTTTATCACTTGAGACCTCTTTGATGTTTAATCCTTATAGGTGATAGCACCACAAAAGCATAATCTGGGCGTACCATGGAACCAAAGGTAATATAACCCTCATAGGTTAATACGGCTAATCCAATACATCCTGATAAGCTATCAGTCTATTTAATTTCCCCCCAGTGATAATTTCCGATGCATTATTTAGAGCGGTGCATGAAAACCATTTGCTTGAAGGGCTTTGATATGTAAGGACATGGGTAGGCATAATAACAACTACTCTCCCTGGCAAAAGCTATATTAAATCAAATAAATAATGCATTTCACGTCTTGTCTTGAATTTAATAACTTACTACAGAAAAACAATAAACATCAGAGCACTTAAGAGCTGGTTATCATAAATCTAATCTACTTGGACTGGAAGTATGCTTTGGTATCTGTCTTACTCTATAGGATCAATTCTCTGCTAGAGTGAAATAATTTAAGCTTCGCTTTGCTGAAATCTAGTGGCTTTCAAAGCACAAATATATATGCAATGTGGGAATATATATATGGGTGCTGTTAGAATGAGGTCCAAAAAGCTGATAAAAACATCACAATAATCCACACGACTCCTGCCCATCAATTAACATATTGTAAAGTAAAAGGCTGTATGCTTATAAGAAACAAATCCATCCATGTGTTTTAAATTTAATCCATCACTTCTGGCCAAAACACAAGACGTAATACATAATTAGAACTGTTTTGGACTGTTTTTGCTTGTAAACACTGCTTGAACTTTGCATATTTCTCTCCTGATTCAAAAGAGACAAATTTTTCACTAAAAAAAGCAATATGGAATTTTTAGCCAGAAGCAATGGTTTGAAGTAAAACAAAACAAACAAACAAACAACAACAACAAAAAAATGTTTTCATGGATCCTCTTAAAAACGTTTCACTTCACATTAATTGATGGACTGGAGTCTTGTGGATTATCATGATGTTTTTATCAGCTGTTTGGACTCTCATTATGACGGCACCCATTCACTGAAGAGCATCCATTTGCAAATTGTAATTTTTGGGTGAACTATTCTTTTAAGTCACTGCTGTTGCCATTGGGTTGAGTCGATGAACTGAACTTGAGAACCTTATCTATCTTATTCCTGAATGAATCATTCAGGCTGTTGTAAACCTGATCAAGCAATTCATTGAAAAGATTAACAAACCAGCCTGATGTCACAACTTTGAGCAAACAACGAGTTAATTTCTGTTTGTTTGTCACATAAAGCTATATGGCTTTAAAATGACACTTTAATGGTGCTTTTTCATTCCTTTTTGAAGCTTGAAAGCCTCAGTCCCCATTCATTGTAATTGCATGGAAAATACATACACAGATGCTTTTGGTGCGGAGTAGTAACAGATGCTTTTTGAAGTGTGAATTTTGTGAATGTGAGGAGCAGAAATGTTAAGTGGATGGGAAGCAAAATGAAGCTTCAAGAAACCGACTCACTAATTTTGAAGTCACGGCCGGTCGGTCTGCTTTGAGAGCTCCTAATCACACGGAACGTCACAGTGTATCTGCAGAGGGCTGGCAGGAGGAAGCAGTGGCACAGCGATGAATGTGTTATTTACAGCAGAGAGGATGCATGTATTCACAGAGGAAGAAATGTGGCATCCTGGTCCCAGCATCACTGCTGCTTTTCCCAAACCCGAAGAACGTCCTAGATTTAACGCAGTTTCCTGTTTAAAGATACCAGAAATGTACCAGAAAGGTTACTTGAACTCACAGCGAGGCAAAGAAATGCCTGATAAGAAATAAAGAGACATCCGAACATTTAAACATTTATAACAGCCATGTCAGATTTGTTTTCTTTTTTGTGCCTGTCCTTAGCTCAAACGCCCCATTTTGCTCTTCAATACATCATAAAGCATCGAAGTAATTTGTATTCTGAAGTTATTCCATTAACATGCGCTGCTCAGAAGCATTCAAATGTCAAGCTGATGATTTATGCATTCCAAATGCATTTACGCTCCAACGTCTGGTGCGACGTTCATTGCATATGAACAGGAACTACAAAAAAACAGGTATAATCATGTAATAGAATGTCATCATAAGATTGAATGTAAAAGAAATGCATTCTTCAGTTACTTACTTACTTCAGGGGTTGGGGTTTCAAACTTTCCACAGACCATCAAATACAGAATGACGATCTCTTTGCGACGTACCCCCTTCCTAAAATATAAAAAAAATATAAAAACGTACCCCCTTCCTATATATTTTCATCTATAAAGACCCATTTATAATGTGAAAGATAAAATATTAGGTAACACTTTCTTTACAGTGTCCTTGTTACATGTACTTTGTGTAGTAAGCAAATTAATAGCAGTAAATTATGCATAGTAAAATGGACTAAACCAAACACTAATCCTATAGTAAGTACATGCTGTTAATTAATAATATTCAGTAATTAAATATATAACCACAGTATAACAAGGACACTTTAAAATAAGATGTAATTAAATATCATAATAAAAATATTATATTCAAAATATATGTCAAATATATTCTGGAAATGATTTACTTTTTCTATATTTTTTCCTAACCAGCACTAAACCATCTAAACTTGAAAATAAAATTAAAACTAAGGCTGTAAATAAATTCAATAATTTTGATTTAATCATGATTGCTGACCAGTCATTACATTTAAAAATAAAAGATGTTGTACTTTGAACAATCAAACGGCAAGTAACACACTAATTTAAACATGCAATTTTGAAGAATGAAAACTCAAACTGTATTTTTGGTTACACTTTATTTTAAGGTGTCCTTGTTACAGTGTAATTATATATTTAAGTACTGAGTAATATTAATCAACTACATGTACTTACTATATGGTTAGGGTTAGGATTAGGGTTTGGCTTAGGGTTACTTGCATGTAATTATGCATAATTTATTGTTATTACAAAAGTAAGTACATGTAATATGTAACAAAGACACCTTAAAATAAAGTGTTACCAAATTTTCAATCTTTGTTTTATTTACAACTTCTAAAAATATTTTTTATGGTGTAGAATTCTGTCAATTTTAATATATTTCATATATATTATTTATAATTTTCTAAGTCCACTTTTATTAAAGTGCACCTACTATTGATTTTTGAAAATTACCTTTCATGCAGTAACACAGCTCTAAGTGAATGAAAACATCCTGCAAAGTTTTAAATCTGAAAGTGCACCATGTATAAAGTTATTGTCTCTAAAAAGAAAGAGTTGACTCTGAATCATTGAAACGAGTCATTTTTAAAACGAATCCCAAGCCGTTTCATGTTGAAGTCAACATGAAACAGTAGCATATTGCCGGCCCACTTGTTGGTTTTTTCTGTTGGTCTCAATGAAAATGCAAATTCATTCTTTGCCACAAGGTGCTGCTTTTGGAGCCGCTGTACACAAAGCAGCATTGCTGCTCACAAATGCTGCTTTAGGCATTACAGGCAAAATTAAATGAAAATGAGACCAATGGGACCAATCACCACAGAATAGCGTCACGCAAAGGAGGGGTTTGGAAAAATGAATCGTTGAACGAATCGTTTGGGAGTCGCTGAGCAAATAAGGTAAAACATAAATGCATATTATAAGACAATGAAAGTGTTTTTTGACCTTGCATGCATGACAACCTGATGGGGACTCCCAAAACCAAAATATGAACCTTTCATAACTGGGTCATTCCTGTTATACAGTGACTTTTGTGTCTCTATGATTTACTTACTCATATTTTCTCTAAAATAGTCACATATTTATAAGAAATTGCTTAAATTATACATATTAGGTCTACTTTATCACTTAAACAGAGATAATAGACATTTTTACACACCTTTTTATTGATACATGCGTTCAGTTTTATTATGTCCTCAGTGCAAAGTAATCAACTTCCACTAGAAATATAAACCATGAAATGATAAAAACCTCAAAATATTTTTAAATTATGTTATGGATAGTCTAAACTTAATCTAATCATACATCTAAATCATGTGAAACTATATATATATATATATATATATATATATATATATATATAAAACATTTTTTTTTTTTTTTTTTTTACAATTTTCTTCATTTACCGTGTCCCTAAAGTCATCTTCCACCCTGTTAGTATGTACTCCCTCGCCTTCCAAAATAGACTACAATTCCACTGAGATCATTTTCAGGAAGTGATATTGTTTATTTTTTTTCCACTGGAATTCAACTGTACAAATGGAGGTAAATGTCAACTCTCACTCTCAAGTTTTTGAAATGTTCTCCTGCTTGTCACACTCTTAAAGTTCCACCCTGTTAGGCTATATTATGGAGAATGTTTGTCCGATCAAAAAAAAAAAAAAAAAAAACATATCTGACATAATTATAAAAGTTATGTTCATCTGTAGAAGGTTAGAGAGCTAAATGTTGATTGCTCAAAAAACTACAGCTAATTTAGCTAAAATTTTTGCACCCTGTTAGATTCCACCCTGTTAGATCTATAAACCTAACAGGGTGGAATGTGAAACTAACGGTGGAAATTCTAATAGAACAAATAGTATTTATTGTATACTGCAAATTAATCTATCTCCATAAAACTTTTGAGTGGTAATGTACATTAACGCAATTGTATACCGCTCAAAAGTTTTAGATTTAGCAAGAATTTTAATGTTTTTAAACGTTTTAAAACTAGTAATATTGTGAAATATTTTTACAGTTTAAAATAACTGTTTTCTATTTGAATACATTTTAAAATGCAATTTATTTCTGTGTTGGCAAACCTGAATTTTCAGCATCATTACTACAGTTTTCAGTGTTACATGATCCTTCAGAAATCATTCTAATATGCTGATTTGTCAACCTGGTCTCATAAAAATATGTACCTCTGCCCACTTTTTGTGCGACACCGTTTTACGTACCTTGCTGCACGTTTCGCCGCAGTTTGAAATAGAAATGTCCACTGAGTGGCGCTAAAACACAGGTTCAATATGTGAACCCTGACACGTTTTCATTACATAGATATTGGTACCTATTGCTGTTTTTTTATTACGTTGCTTCAGATACGTATTGCGGCGGTTCAGAATTCAAATATCCGAGGACTGTCGCTAAAGGTTAATGCTCTATGGTATTAAAAATATGCCCTACACCAAATCCAGCCCTAAACCTAACCGATAGTGTTAACAAATGCAAAACTGATATAAAGACGTATTAGCTGATGCAACTGTGTCATTTGAACTTCCTTTCACACAGATTTTAACTGCTTTGTCGAACTGTAGTCACATGGGATTCAAACCAATGCTTCTCGTCTCCTAAATCCGTCTCCGTACTCCGTGAGCTACCGAACAAACCCATCAGCTATGAAAACCCATAGATATGAAGCTGGATGTGTGCGGTGCTAACGTTCAAAAGCATCAGTTTTCAAATCTCCCAGCATATTAATATTGTTTTGAAGTCATAGCATGATATTCAATAATTGTGCGAAAATTACGCTTTATTACTCGCAACTCTGTAAATTTGTGTGAAAGTGTTCATTTATTTTGGAAACTGCAGTGATATGTACTTATTGGTACGTATTTCATGTCACGCTAAAAAGTGCACCCAGGTACGTAAATGCCATGAGACCAGGTAGCGATTTGTTGATAATGTTGAAAACAGTTGTGTACATTTTTTTTTTTTTTCAGGATTATTTGATGAATAGAAAGTTCAAAAGAAAAGCATTTATCTGAAATAGAAAGCTTATGCAACATTATAAATGTCTATACTGTTACTTTTGATCATTTTAATGCATCCTTGCTGAATAAAAGTATTCATTTCTTTAAAAAATAAAGAAAGACAGAAAGAAAGAAATTCTTACTGACCCAAAAACTTTTGAACAGTAGTGTTAATGTTATAAAAGCTTTCTATTTCAAATAAATGCTGGTCTTTTGAACTTTATATAAAACTAACTGTTTTCAACATTGATAATAGTAATAATAATAATAATAATAATAATAAATGTTTATTGAGCAGCAAATCAGCATATTATAATGATTTCTGAAGGATCACGTGACACTGAAGACTGGAGTAATGATGCTGAACAAATGTAGCCAAATGTAACTAATATGTTCCTTCTTGTGATGATTTTTGTGTTTTTGTTTGTTAATCTAGTTAATCAAAATGAATTACAGCATCTTTATTTTTATCAATTATAAAATGTCTGTCCTCTCTAATTTGTTATTATTTCTCTAGCCACCTAAACATAGATGTGTTTTGCCACTTGCCATCATGATTGATTGTGATAAGGAACCACATAGCTATTTTTTGTGTCCCTCCCCCAAAGGAAATCTGGATTTCATTTTTTGTATTGTTTTGAAACAATATTATGTAGGTGCAGTTCCACACATTACAGATGGCAAACCCACCCTGTTATGCTCCATTCCACCCTGTTAGACAAATAATTAAAAATAACAATTTGAAAGCAACATTAAATGTTTGGCATACCTTTGTCTTATTTTGTGAGGTGAGGAGCATTACCAGCATATATATGTTTTTGAGCAAAACTTTTATATTATTAATCATCCTGTTGGCAAAAATGGGCACAAAAAAGTACCCGTTCTTAATAATCAAGACATATTCTATTCATTATTATTATATTTTTTTTCAAGAATAAAAAATACCATTATGGCATAAGGGACATATACTATCTTATTATTGCTCATTATTGTTTAACATTTACATTATTAAAATTTCATGATGTATATGTCCCTAACAGGGCGGAATACATTCACAGTGAGTGTCTGAACAATATAACCATAATTATTATTTTTTAAGTCACTGAGCTTGACCAGTATGTGTTCCATATAGTTAAACATGTCACTATTTTGGTAGAATGCTAAAAACATGAAAAACATGTAACTTTTTCTCCAAAAACTATGAACCCAAAATGTTACCGGATACCAGGAATGACCCAACCAACTTTAATATACATTGTTTATTATCGTTTTTCTGTAAAGTTCCTATAGCAGTAGCCTACTCTGAAGGTTTGAAACCCCCCCTTATTATTAATTATTATTAGCTTTATGCATTCATGACACTACCTCTATATGCCATAATTTACAAATCATACTAAGGTAAAGGCTTTGCTCATGAATATTGAGAATATGTTCTTGGAAGTTTACCAAGAAATGTCTACACAACCCAATTAATAATCACGCACATGCCTTGATTTCTTGCTGTATGACAATTTAGCACAATTTCTCCCATCATAATCAGCGAGGCAGTCTACACTGAGATTGCGACGCAACGTAGCATTAGTCAAAATTCTATCAAGTGTCACCGGTGTGAAAATAATTTTCCATATTCCCTTCTTTCATCTTTCTACACTCTAAAAAAAGATGGTTCTTTAAAGGTTCTTTACATGTAGTAACGGTTATATTTAGAACCGTAGCATCCTGAAGAACCCTTTTATGCTGAAATGGTTCTTTGTGTTAGAGTTTAGGGTTCTTTGTTCCCGCCCTTTTGTTTTTCAAATCTGTAACTGTCAAAGCACCTCATTACTGATTTTCTGGAGTTCAGTGATACAACTACACAGACTGTCAACACACTCTCAACAGGTAAATGATTTCATTCTTAAATTTAAATACAAATTTAAGTTTAAAATTTTAACTGGTTTCCAAACAAACATGTGACTTTTCTCTTTTTAGTTTTTTGGTCACATGTAAGTGTGAACAGCTCTTTTAAGCTGAGGATACTTCTCTCCTCTTCTCCACTAAGTAGGTAACAGAGATATTGAATTTATAATCCATACTGTTAGAATTTTTTTAATTATTACTTGGTTTTATAAAGCTATCCCATGACTTTATATCACTTTTTTTTCTTTTAAGATTGTGAAGGGCTCACATACTGTCCATGTTTTGCTACTTTTGGCCTTCGTGAACATAATTGTTTTTACATAAACAAACGGACACACTGTAATTCTAAACTCAGTTGTGTATTTTTCAGATGCATCACATCCCGCAACCTCATCATCTGCAGATAAACTGTCACTCAGTCACACCATAATGATGGACTTAAAGGCATATGAAGATATTTCACTGGAATTGGTCTTCATCACATCTATTTTTTGTTTTTATTTTGTTTACTTCTTTGTGTATTTATTCATGTTCATTTTCAACTGTAATTTTTTAATGTATTCAGCTAATAACTGTTGTTAAGAGCACTGACATTTTTGCTACAATATTTCATGTCAATAAAAAAGTACCCAATCCACACAATATTGTTCTTGTTGTTGTTTTAATGTAAAACCCTAATAGGCTACACTTTATAATACTATTATAACTATTATTATTACTTGGGTTTATGCATAAACATACCCAGTCACAGCTATCCCATGACTTTATATCACTTTGACCTTCATAAACAATTGTTTTAAACAAATGGAAGGAGAGACATTGTAACTGTAAACTCAATTGTGCATTTCAGATGCTGTCACATCCTACAACCTTGTCATCTGCAGAGAGAAACTGCCACTCAATCACACCAAAATATGCATAATGATGGACTTTGAGGCATCATAGTGGATTATGAAAATATAGTATTTCACTGGAACTTGGTCTTCATCACACTATTTTCTGTTTCTATTTTGTTTTACTTTAAGTATTTATTTATGTTCAATGTCAATTGTCATTTATTAATGTATTCTGCTAATAACTGTCATTTTTGTTACAATTTTGCATGTCATTAAAAATAAATAAATAAAAGTACCTAATTGACATGCTATTGTTGTTGTTTTATTATGTAAAACCCTAATAGAGGCTACAAGATAATATAAGACCAGGCAGACAGAGGGATAAAAAACTATATTAATAAATCATATATACAAATAATATTAATAATACTATTAAAGATATAAATATACTAATGTACCAATATTAATGAAAATAAATTATCATAAAAAAAACATTAAGGTCCTATATAGCATTTTCAAAGCATGGTTCTTTATGGAACCCTATAAAAAGGGTTCTGCTATTGTTACAAGCTGAAGAACCCTTTTCTGGTACTGTTTAGAACCATTTTTCTTAAGAGTGTACCTCTTTCCTGAATACTATTCTTGGAGCTCCGGCAGGATTCCAACAGATGGCAATATTGCGTCTTTGGAATCTCCTCCTGCCATGACTCACCTCAGTGTGAGAGAGCAGCTCTGTAAACCCCAAACAAATGAAGGCTGAGTTAATCTCCTTCGAGCGAGGTGGTAATGATCACGGCTAATTGTGAGTGAGTGGGCAGCACTATTAGAGCAGGACACACAGCTCTGGCATGCCCATAATCAGCGCAGGCAGGGGGGAGAGAGATAAGCCCCCATCAGGCTGCCTGTGGAGTGAGGAAGAAGTGTGCGGCGTGCAGCTGAGACTGATACTTTTATTCGGGCCGCACGGGTTCATCTGGGTTCGATCTCGGTCTTCCAGCATGCACATCATCCTTCTGCTCTTTTCCTAGAATCACATCGATCGATCTTGGTCTGTTTTTTTGGCTTACAAAAGTCGAGCCTTGTTTACATGCTGAGGGAGGAAGAACTGGGACGTTATTGTTGCATCAGCTCTCGCTGACTCGCTCTCCCTATCTTAAGAGGCCAATTACACATCAGAGAAACACTCACAGATAATCTCTCTCCCCCCCCGTCTTTTTCTTCCTCAACTTTCCAATAGCATCCTCCGTATTTAAAGGTGAAGAGGTTAATTTCTGTGTCATTAGAGTCACCAGATGAAATTGCACAAATAATGACTCCCCCTCCTGCCAAGTTTTGGATCAAGGTCTGAAGTTTTAGTTGTTGAGCAGCACTTGCTCCTTGTTTGGGTTTCTCCGTTGACGGCCATTCAAACTTCTGATAAACAGTATCACAAGCAACATATATTACACTCTTATTTCAGCATATTATAGTATTTATTTAGTCATTTATTCACCAAACCATGTATGTAGGCTTTATTTGTTTGTTTGTTTTTTGTTTTTTTTATTTGTCCATCTATCCGCACATTGTCCAAAACTCTTATCCTATGTAGGATTTATGTATTTATTTAGACAAAGCAATACATATTTTTACAGTTTTTTTCAACTGCTTACACACATTTTCAAAACTATGCCTCTCTTTTTCAAAACTTTACACACAAATCCATGAATTGCACACACAAAATGCAAAATGCCTCACATCTCTTGCAAAATGAAGCACTGTATTCAAAATATCACGAACATATCTCAAAATCAAACATTTGTCTTACATTGCAAACACTTTCGCCATAATACTATATTTTTAGATATATCATATACACACAGTTATTCAAAACATAAAGCTCTTCTTTCATGAGCTCCTGTGTACATTTCTGTACAAGATTGAAAGTAATTGGCAGAGAGATTGAAAATTTCATGAAAAATTCATGGTAAACATGAACGCAAGATTGAAAACAAACTTTTTTTTTTAAACTGTAAGCATTCGTGGTTCTGAATACACAGTAAGAAGGAAATGAAATACATTGTTTGCATCCAATGTTCAAAACCTACAATTTTTTTTCGTCACTTTGGTGCGTTTCTCGAATTATCCTTACTGTAATACTGGCAAAGAAGTATGTGCATTTCTCAAAACAATTTGTGCAAACAGCACCACACAATGGATTACCTGCAAAAGCCTGTAACTTACTCAAAATCTTTAGTTCATCTCTCAAAAGTAAGTATTTGTCAATGAACATATTAGTGCCATCAGAACAAAAAGTCCTTATTTCATTGTTCACAAACAAGATGCTTAGTCATGTTGTCAAAATAACACTGCACTCTGTTAGTATTACCTGATGTAAACTATGGCAACAGTTTGGATGACAGTTACTGTATTGAAATGCAGAAGGCTGAGTTTCTTATGTATGCCATATCATTTCAAAAGTACAAATTTACACTACTGTATGTGTGATATTGATTGAAAGAGACTGGATTGAATTCACAGTTACACTTTTACTAGCGGTCTGACTTGCACAGAGAACTATATAATACATTTTGAGCAACATGACATTAGCAACTGATAATGTAGGAAACCGCAGACAAATGTACATAATCAGTTGCATGAATGTACCAAAGCAATCGCAACTTGTTCAAAAGAATGAGAAACTGCTGTTATGATGTACACAAGTGACTAGATGATGTGGAGGTTGAACAAAGTAGTTTTGAGAATTTCGTTTTTGATCTGAGAAATGCATCAAAGCAATGAAGCAAGACAAACTGTATAACTTGACCTGTGGCCTACTTATAGGTCTATTCTAAAGCCATGATTGGTTGGTGTTAAATAAAGCAATGAGTGTTTGTGCATGTGAGAAGTTAGTGTGAAGCACTGATGCATTAGTGTGGCATTTTAAATGGTTGTGTTTGAAAAAGGAAATCAAGATACTTCCTGTTAGATTTTTGTGTGTTACATAGAGAATTGTGTGTTGTGTTTTACAAAAAGTGTTTTCTGAAATTGAAAACTGAGTCAAATGCCGAGAATTAGTGTAAGGTTTTGCAGATTTGGTGTGTGGTTCTGGTGTTTGAGTGTCAGGTTTCAGAAATTGAGTGACAAGTAAAGATTTTGTGTGTAAGCAGTTGAAAAAAAAACTGTAATATATTTTCATAATACTGAATCAAACATTGGAAAAAATCAATCAATCAATCAATCAATCAATCCTACATAGGACAAACAGATTGAACAATGACTGGATGGACAAATGAATCAAAGATAAAACAACAACAACAACAACAACAACAAAAAACAAAACAAAAAAAACAGCACAGATGGATTTATATGCTACAAATTAATTTATGTACCACAACTTTAATACACATATGCTGCAAGTTAAAAATTCAAATTTATTACATTTTTCATGCATTTTATTTAGTTTTCATGAGTTCTGTTGACATAATAATGTTGATCATTGCATGGTGTGTGTAATGTCAACTCAAATTTCTGTTAACTGATTTTCTTAAAAATATATACAGCCTAAGTTGTACTAACTTAAAAAAAAATAGTCTTGTTAACTTTGGAATTTGGCCAGTGAATTTCTGTTCCCCAGCATGCCTTATATATGACAAGAAGAATAAATGCTGAAATTAAATGTTATTTTATGTGAACTTTTTTTTGAGTAATCAACTTAAATTGTTTATGCTAAAAATTTAGTTCCTCTAACTCCATGTGGTTTGCTGATTGAACAAATTCATTTGAGGTTGTCATAATGCAAAAATACAGATTTGTTTTGTTTTGTTTGTTTTTGAGCCAACACAATATATATATATATATATATATATATATATATATATATATATATATATATATTGTGTGTGTATGTCTGCAACATGAACATTGGATATTCATTTTAGATTTGCCTATGTTCAGAGAAATCAACTGATTTACACTATGGTAAATGCATGTCAACTAAATCTATACAAGTTCAGCTGTCAATGGAATTTCATTGACTTGAGTGAAGTCATGATGACCTGTAAAAATGTGGTTAGAACTTTAAAGGTCTGAAGGAATGCAACTGAGAAAGAGCACAAATATTCAGTTTCAATAGCACTCAAGTACAAATTCCCCAAAAGCTAAACTTAAGTATAGTAATGAAGCACAATTACTCAAGTACTCCTCAGCCTGCAGCCACATTCCAACATCGACTGGATAACCTTCCTAGAAGAGTGGAAGATACTCAAGGGATGGATTACAGTTTTTCTCGATTGCTAACACACAATTCATGAAACAATTCACCATTTTCTCACAACTATAAACACAATCTCAAAATTACACACCAACGTGTGCAAACTTCAAACTTCCAGGTCAAAATCAAATAGTTTAGTCAAAAACATGTTCTCTTTTGTCAGACTCAAACTTTGGCCTCAGATGATACACAAACCTGTCAAATACTCAGACTACATTCCTGTCTAGAGAACACTAGTGAGATCAATTCAAAACACTGTTACAAAAACCTCCTTTTGGGAAATAGGAATCCTTTTGCTAGTCAATGTCTGTTACAGTATACAGCATAAATAAAGGAGTGCAGATACAGTAAAATTCAGAAATAAAGTTTACTTTTATTACACTTCTGTAAAGATATCTTACAGTAGATGAAAAGCACTAGAAGAGAAAAGTTCAAAGAACAAACAACTGAATACACAGTAAACACACACTGGACTATACTGTCAGTTACTGTGAATAAATAAATAAATAAATAAATAAATAAATAAATTCATTCATTCATTCATTCATTCATTCATTCATTCATTCATTCATTCAGCATCCTCAGCCAAATTGCATTACAGTATTGGTAGTATCCTTATTTGGTATAGCGGTTTCTTAGTCTTCTGAAAAAAGACTTCTCTGCCTTCCCTGGACAGTCGTCTCTCAGTTCTGCAAAAAATAGAGTACGTGTAAGGACTACTTGGCTACAAATCATTTCAACAGTACAGTAATGAGTTTGAGGGTGTGTGCTACAGTATTTACTGTACATAGACTAATGAAAGTTCTCTCATCTGAAGTGCTGCTGCTATGTACTGTAGTTATATTGTATATGTCAGTAGTATTGAAACCTTGTAGATGAGCCTGTAGGCCATCTTCCCTCACGGTCAGTCCATGCAGAAGAACGTGGTCAACTATAATGCTTTGTATTTCATCAGGAACAAACGACCTTTGACTTCATCCCCTTAATTTTTTCTTTTCTCCTCCTATTCCTCTTTGTCTCCCACTACCAGTATTCATTTTCCAAAACACATAATCACTTGTGCTCTTGTTCATATCATTCTGAGATTCTGACCTGTGTGTCATCAGTTTTGCTACTGAAAGTTCACACACGGATAAACATGTGCTGTTTGTGTTCATTTTTTGATGCTTGAGTTAATTATATTGTGTGTTTGAGTTTTCTAAATGAGAGCATGGTTAAACCTGTGCAAAATTATGGCATTTTTGTGTAGAGTTTTGAAGAAAACACTGAGTAAATTGGAACGTGTGTGCAAACAGGTGAAATGTGTTAAAAGTTTTGAGAAACATGTCTTTGTTTTGAGAACTGTATGAATGGTTTGGAAAAATGGGCCAAATGAATCAGTTACAGTGTGTTAGCAATCGAGAAAAACTGTAATGCTTACATTTAAAAAATACAGACATCACCTTTATATAAGAAGAGCAAATCAGCTAATCTCAGGCTCCGTCTCAGTCAATGTCATGACTTTATAAATGCGCATTGCAGATATGGATCATTGGATGGAATATTCTTTCCTCTTCCTGGAACTGATCAACACTGCTGTCGAGCATTATCACTCGAGGAGAGCTGTGTCATTTGTGTTGTGTGTCAACACGCAGACCTGCTTTCATTGCACAGATTAAGGAAGATAAGGGGGCAAAATGCTTCTTCGAACAAACAGACACACATCTACAAGTCCCACATACCGAGCAATCAGAAGCGTGCTCATTGTTTACGTTAAAGGAAATGAAAACACACTGTCAGACTTTATCAAGAGTTTCATTTTTACCACAGGAGGTACAGGTGAGTGACGCACTATGCTGGATGTCTGCAGACATTCATATTCAGCGATGATTCATCGCAGACTTGGTCTTGCGTAGCCAGACTTCCGACTAACTGCATAAAGCCTGATCCACAGCTAATTCTGGCCAAGAACCACCTACTTATACAGGAAGAGACAGTCAGGAAGAGAAGATGTAAAGCAATAAATCACAGTTTGTTTTGTTTTTATGTGCGGTTGAGGGGTGTGTTTATCTGAAGTAGTTGACACTACAATAACAGACTGGTGAAAAACTCATCGAAATAATTGCACAGCAGTGTCGGTCAGCAATCAGTACACTAAAGAAATTAGCAGAAGTGTGTTTAGAATTAGTAATCAGATCCAGTGGTTATAAGTACAGATTATGTAATGACATTACCATTCAAAAATGCTAAGTTTTTTTATGTTTTTGAAAAAAAGTATCTTATGCTTACCAAGGATGCATTTATTTGTTCAAAAATACAGTAAAACAGTAATATTATTATGAAAGAGTTTTACATGGCAAAGCTGAATTTTCAGCAGTCTTTATAGATTTGGTGCTTAAGAAACCTTTATTATAATTAGTGTTGAAAATGGTTGTAATGCTTAATATTTTGTATTTTTGTGATATTTTTTTTCAGGATTTTTGTGTGTGTATCTAAAATTATTAATCTGCACATTAAACTTGAATCCGAGAGGGTATTTTAATGTTGAAATGATTGCACTGTTCATCTTTAAATCAACTGAATATTTTAACATCAATAATTTTAACATGCATTTTTAATAACTATAAAAACACTGTAATTCTTCTATTGTGTAGCCACCAGATGCAATGCATCCAACAGAAATAAAAATGAATGCAAAGCAATTCAAAGATTGAATCAATTCTGTTCGGCCATACTGATTTCTTTCTAGACCCCGAAACAACCATGTGTTGTGGATACATCACAGTTGTACGAGGTTCATTGATTATTAACCTCGGAAGAGATGTTTGTGATTGGTGTCAGGGTGTCACGCAGCAGAATTCACCTAATCTCACCCTGTTCAGTGCTGCCTGATCTGCTTTTATAATGTGCACCTGTGCAGCTACTTGAAGGCACCATGACAGCGGATGTGTCCAGAATCTTCTATGTCAAAACTGAATGTGAACCTTTACATTACAGAGAATGTTACCTACCATCAGAGCTGTGGAACAGTGGCGGTTCAGTTACCCTCCGCTTTCCGCTGTCCTATACATTGAAAGAAAAATAGACTGTAAATAATAATAATAAAAATCAATTAAAAAATCACCATTACAAATGCTCATACTTAGGGTTAAGGATTTTATAAATCTCAAACTCAGAATTATTCCAGCTCAAATGCGTACACTGTTTATTATATGGACATGAATAATACTTCAAATCATGCAGCTTCAGAGGCGTGATATTACTTTTTTACACGATCAGACAGACATTTTTCACCTAGCAGACAAAAAAGGGCATTAGAAAATCCCCACAGACTTACATTAGAGAAATATTCAGACTTATAAGTTATATTTTATTATAATGAGTTAATAAATAAATTATAGTTTTAATTTATAAGACGAATTTTATAATATCTTTCAAATAAACGCTGTTCTTATGATCATTCTATTCATTAAATAATCTCGAAAAATTACAGTTTTCACAAAAAATATTAAGCATCACAACTGTTTTCAACACTGATAACAACAAGAAGTGTTTATGGAGCACCAAATCAGCATATTAGAATGATTTCTGATAGATCTGATAGATCATGTGACACTGAAGACTGAAGATTGAATGACTGTTGAAAATTTTACTTCCCCATCACAGCAATAAATTACATTTTTTAAATAATATTCAAAATGAAAAATTATTTTATATTTAAACAATTTTTCAAAATATTGCTGTACTTTTGATTAAATAAATATATCAACATAACAGATATGTGACCCTGGACCACAAAACCAGTCATAAGTCACACAGGTATATTTGTAGCAATAGCCAACAATACATTGTATGGGTAAAAATTATCGATTTGTTTTTATGCCAAAAATCATTAGAATATTAATTAAAGATAATGTTCCATGAAGATATTTTGTAAATTTCCTACCATAAATATATCAAAACTTAATTTTTGATTAGTAATATGCATTGCTAAGAACTTTTTAAATGCGATTTTTCTCAATATTTCGATTATTTTTTATTTTTTTAACACCCTCAGATTTTCAAATAATTGTATCTCGGCCAAATATTGTCCTATCCCAACAAACCAAACATTCAGTGGAAAGCTTATCAGCTTTCAGATGATGCATAAATCTCAATTTTAAAAAATTGACCCTTATGACTGGTTTTGTGGTCCAGGGTCACATATAAATGCTACATGAAGCAATATGCAATAGAAAAATATGCTTTTTTTAAAAAAAAATTTCATCATCATAAACTATCTGTGTGTGTGTGTGTGTGTGTGTATGTGTGTGTGTGTGTGTGTGTGTGTGTGACAGAGTTATGCTAATTGCTAAATCTACAGCTCTAATATTTATTTTTTTAATGTTTTGACATAAATTCAATTCATGCTTACTGTAGGAGAAATTCACTCAACCCTAACCTAGATGATAGTATAAAATGATTGCACATATTTTACAGACGACCTAGCGCTTGCAGGTTTTACTCAGAGTAGATCTGTCAGATTCAACTGGAGCAGTCAAGCGTCCTCTTGTTACTCTGGCACAATTTGGTGCCAACACACCTGAATCTACTTACCAGACACTTCTCCAAGCCTTCATTAGCAGACTCAGGTGTGTTTGTGTCAGACGGGGCACTCAATAAATCTGAATACACTGTCACTTCTTGCGGAGAAGATCACTGGTCCCTGGTGCTTGAGGTGTAGGCCTCTGCGGCGAATCCTGTGCGAGGTAAGTACGAGATTTCTGTTGTTTGACTGGAGGAGCTGTCTGTGCCACTGAATGTAACACATCCACGTGAGACCTGGCTGTGTTTCAGTGGGCCTGGTGAGTGTTTGTTTTTCCAAGACAGAGTGAGGCTAATGAGACAGTTGGTGGAGAGCCAAAAACACGTCTCGCTCTTCTTTCCTCTCTTGTTTTCTTGCCGTTGAATAATGCATGTTTGACAGTTAGCATCACATGATAGTCCTGTACGCTTCCACAAAGAGCCATTTCTCATTTGTTTGTCGTCTTGCAGAGGATGCGTTTTCCTTTGATCCGGCAGTGGACAGTCTTGCGGAACGGACGAGTGCTGTTTTAGTCGACCTGTCAATAAAACACAAAGCCATAGAGGACTTTTGAGGAGACTTTGTGATGTTTAGATCTGAATCGTTAAAGAGAACGTCAGCTGTTTTACCCTCCTACTCTAAACGTGGCTGAGGACTTCAACAGAGTTGTGTTTTGCTTCGAATCAGGACATTATTATGCAGTCTCACATTGCGCGACTCCATTCTGAAAAGGCTCCTCTCTGTGTAACTATCAATGGGATTGACAAGCACTATAACAAAACAAGTTGAGAAAGCCATTAACTGTACATTAATAGGGTTTTCAACCTTCAAAACATTGGGGAGGTGAATTGAGGACAACCGGTTCCTGCTAATTTGGCATTAAATGGTCAAGCCACGCGAAAGCAGAGCACCGACTTCACAAGGTGTTCGAAATAAGCTTGATCTGAGTGGACGAGGAGTTGACCTCCAGGCACTGGCACTTCACTCAACACTTTGGATAAAAGGTGACATATTGTATGCCTTAAGTGTTGCCCAGGATGGAGAAAATAATTGGTTTCAAAGGGAAGACTGCAGCCAGATTCCTGGCCCTCGATGTTTTTTTTTTTTTTTTCCTGCTAACAGGCCTTTGGAGAGGTACCCTCATCAGTCTAGCTGATGACAGATTGTTGAAGTATTCCTTTTTGCTCTCTGTATTCAAATAACAGCTGTCATTGTAAGAATGCTTCAGAGTGTTCTTACAGGAAGCTCATCTGTCTTTCAAACATTGGGTCTCATGCCAAGTTCCTATTTCAGTATGGTTCAGGGTGTTGACTCGTGTATTTCCAATGGAAAAGAGATTTTTTTGAAACTCCCTCTTTTTTTTTTTTTTTTTTTTTTTTTTTTAACTGAGAACGCCCTGTTGGCCTTTTGTATATTGTAAGGCAGAGGGTCTCCCTCTGTTCTACATCTCTGTAATCTTTCCCTCACTGAATCATTAAGTTTTTATTTTCCAGACAATATTCATTCATTTATTTATTTATTGGCTATTTGCTTTTTGCAGTTATTTTGCAAGGCCTTAATTAGCAAAAAAATAAAAAATAATAAAAATAATAATAATAAAAATAAAAACACCAGCCAAAATGTACCTGCACTTTATACAAATGAAAACATTTTTGAAATGCTATTCTGGTAATAACATTATACAAAAAAAAAAAAAAAAAAAACTGAATGTTTTAGGTCCAAATATACATCTGCAATATTCTGCTTGTGGGGAAAAATATGACATGTATTCATATTAACCGGTCTATATATATACACAACATAATTATACTTCCTTTTAGTGATTTTATGTAAAGCACTTTGAATTACCACTGTGTATGAAATGTGCTATATAAATAAACTTGCCTTGCCTTCCTCTATTATGAAAAAGGTCATAATGGAGGAAGTTAACACTCCTATATACTGGTGTGTGTGTGTGTGTGTGTGTGTGTGTGTGTATATATACATATACATACGCACACACCACTGAATTTTTGTGCTTTCTGACATTATTTTTAATGGAAATTAAGTTAATACTGCAATACAAATTATTAATAATAATAATACTTAATCTTATAACTTCTAACCGGCAAAGGAATCATGGCACAAAAGAATAAAAAAAAATGTTAAGGGGAAATAATGAAGTTTTAGGACCTATTATTTTGTTTTGTAATATTATTTTCATGACAAGTAAACAATTTTCCTTAACCAAGTTCTCACTATTGTTATTGAAATACTGTAATATGCAAATAATAGAATTTAAATTTGTGGACCTTAATTACCCCCAAATCACTTTCTATTTTTCATTTGCATTTGAGTATTTAAGTTCCAAATACACATCTACATTTTTTTTCTGTGTGTTAAACACCTAGGCTGATATTTCCTCTGTCTAATGCAGACAGGCTATTATCTGACTCTGTGCTTTTTGTACCGGATGCTGTAGTTTTTATAATTATATCGCAGCAAACCCATTTCTTTTACTCAGATGCAAGTAATTATTCATCCTTGCACAATGCTGATTTGGGTCTTTCGAACCGCACCACTACCTTGATGTTTTACGCCTTTGGATAGCCAAATCTCTTACTTATATTGATTTTTAAAAAGCGCTAGTCTTAAATTCTTCTCTTTGTAAGCCCTGATATCCGGTGTCCTTGTTTTGGCATTGTTTCAGACGAGCTGTCGGAGTCGAGGAGTGGATCAGTCAAAGACATTAGAGCAAGCATTCATCAGCCACTTAATTTACACCTGTTTCTGCTGCGTAAGACAGACAGCCAAGAAACACAGTGTCACATCAATCTTCCTGCTGGCTGACTTAAGTGTCCCTGCGAGCCAGAGGAACATCTCCTCTCCTTTCCTCCCTCCAGCGGCGTCTTCCCTTAAAATTACCCATGTCGCCCCAAACGAGGCCCCGCTGTTATCGATGAACTCTCTAGCAATCAAGCAGTGTCCCCTTAAGTCTGAAACAGAGAAAATGTTAAGTGGATTACCCCAGTTTGCCTGTCTGAACATGAGGATGGGGCTCTTCTCCAGGCTGGAAAGTATGCCACTAATTTCCTGTAATATGACAGGGCTGGTACCCCACCAGCAACACCCCCTTGGTGGCCGTATGGACCCCCTTTTGAGTCGCATCACACTTGATTGGCCAACTTAGCCTTGACAGAGCCATCCGCTGGAAACGGGCCACTTGAGGCACTGACGTCTGCTTCATTCCCAGTGAGAATCCAAGTGTGTGTGGGAGTGAAGCAACCTGGCAATCTGCATGAAGGACTGCCTGAAGAACAGTGTCGGGGAGGGCAAGGTCTACCTTCATTTCACATGTATTCTGCTTGGTTATCGATTTTTATAAACTTACGTAACTAAAGAAAAGATTACATGGATTTCATTTTTTCCCCCCCATCTGCTCTAAGACACCTGGTCTGGGGTTGCTAGGTAACACATTGTACCGGGATGTTTGATGTGTGTGCTCTTTGCAAATTGCTTTGATCCCCTAGACACTGACAGTCTCATCCTCAGAATTGCCTTCCCTGGGTGCATTTGGCACTTCATCATTCTGTGGACGTAACTACATTTGAAAGCTGAAAGTGTGATAAAATAACTACCTTGTTAGGCTGGGAAAGAAGGGAAAAGCATGTAGGAAAAGGAAGAGTTGGGTTGTGAACAACGTGGCTGCTCATTAATGAAGTGCATGGACTGTCACTGATTGGCTGCGCCACACGTCTACTTCCAACCCAACTTTCATCTACTATCAGAAAACATGCTTATGTGTCATGTCTGTGAAACTTGGATGCAAATCAATGCATAAACATTGTGCCCCGATCAAACAGAAAACTTTCTTTGAAACTTCGAGAGCTTTGGATATTATCGTGCTCCACAATCGGTGCTCTCTTTTTCTCTCATCTCTCGATCTTGCGTCACATTTTGTACTTGCTCTACTCGACAAAATGGGACATTGAAAACATGTGAAATAATTCTGCCTCCTTCCCACGGCTTTTATCTGGCTCTCACTCTTGAAAACATGTTTTTAGGCATTATTAATTTTTTTTTACTAATGGAGCCTAGATTAATTTACGAGTGTCTTGTAGAACACTTCTTTAGATGTATCATCTTTGTGTGAGCTATGCTGCCTGCTGTGAGCATCATGCAGGTTTTAACAGGTTTTTTTAAATATAAAAATTATTGAGCATTCTTAAAATGCTCCCCTGCAGATAACCCGGAGATAAACAATCTTCGAGGGGGGGGTCTCTGCTAAATAGCATGTTGTTATTCATTGTTGATTAGGCTGCGTTAAATGCAATACCTCATTAAGACAATTTATTAATTCATGGGATTGATGTTTACAGGTATATTTCACATTATATTTTCTGCTGTGGCTTTGTTTGCCAGTAGCTGGCAGCATGTAACTGCCTTTAAGACTGAGTCATTAAATCATTCATAAATGATTCAATCAAATCATTGATTCATTTAGGAGCTGAACAAGTGACTCTATTTATGAGAAAGGCATTGAATTATCCAATCTGTTTTGGTCCAAACTATATTGATGCATTTAGGAATGATGTGAAATATGCGATTTATATAATTCCTGTTTCCTAATAAATTCATATATTGTATAATACAAAATAATAAAATCTCTCTCTGTACTGCAATATAAAATAAATCTATTATTAAAATTTGTATGACTTTATGCTGATTTAAATTACAGTATTTTAGATTTTCATAGTCTAATTGTCATGAAAATGTCTCGCTATAAAAAATATTTTGGACTGCTTTTCATGCTTGTATCTCCGTTCATAAGAGCTTCTCACAGCACTTACTATGAAGATACAGTGAGCAGAAGTTTCAAATGAAGGATTCTGACAGACCCTCATGCCAGCAGCTGGAGTCTACATCTGCACCTAACAGGCAAATTATAAGTGCATTTCATTTCTCCAGGTATCAAGGGAGGTGCAAGAGGATTAAGAGCAAACCTAATGAAACGCTGATGAAAATAATTTCCTGCCACTACGGAAAATGCCAGGGCAGTTTAACGATTCAAACCATTTTGCCATAATTTAGTTGAGAGCTATTTCTGCATATGCTTCGCTTAATCAATGCTGGTACAGTTGGGACTCCACAGCAGTTGGAAACCATTTTTAATAAAGAACTGGCTTTAAATAATGACGAAAGAGGGTGATTAAATCAATGATGCACTACCAGTTCCTTAGCACAACAGTAAAACTGCAAATTGCTAAAAATAAAACTTGATCTGTATGTTTAATAAAAAGATAACGTAGGACAGGAAATTAACAAGATCAGAAAAATGTCACAAGCTGGATTGGAACTGTGCTTTCAACATGAGCACCACAGCTCTAGATGTTTTGACCAATGAGTAGTGTGCTAACATATCCAATACTAAAACCAAAACCTTACCGATTTCATAATCCTCAATTTCACCACAAAACAAATGATTAACTTCAGCTGATCAACAGTTTGAATTTTTTTTTTTTTTTTTTAAAGAAATCATTATTCTCATTGGTCTCTTATGCTAACCAAGGTGGCATTTATTAAAAACAGTATTAAAAACTACAATACTGTGAAAGATTATTAGAATTTCAAAAATTTATGTCATGGCAATTTTCAATTAGAGTCTTCAGTGTCACATGATCCTTCAAGAAATGTATTATTATCAGTGTTGAAAACCGTTGTGGCATTTAATATTTCTGAGACAACATAACTTTTTCAGGATTCTTTTAACATAGTCTTTACTGTCATGTTTGATCAATTTATTGCATCCTTATTTATTAATACATGGGATCGATGATTACAGGTATGTTTCACATTCTATTTTTTGCTGCAGCTTTGTGGATTAATTAACAATGGATTAGAAGTGGCATTATACATGTACTGTACCAAATCCTTGTTATTGTACAAAATAAAGTGTTTAAGATTGTACATTTTACATCCTAGTCTACACTTTAATATTAGAAACAGCCTATTTTATTAAAACTCTGGATAATTGATTTTTAGAATAGAGATCACGGTTCTCCCAAGATTCTGAAACAAAACATTAGACAAATACAAAATATGTAGGCTAATTCACTTAGGTTTCTTACAAAATGTTTTATTTAAATGAGTGTTAAAATAAACGCTCTTTTAAATGAGCCAGTTAAAATAAATATGTAAAATATTATTTGAAATATATGAACTTGTTTCGTTTTTTAACTAATCTCTTGATTGAATGAATTAGACATCAGATGCATTTTAACAGTCACTGTTCGCTACCTTCTGGCATAACGTCACATTTATAATCGGGGCGGCGCCAGAGAATTTTTACCGCAGGTGCTCAGAGGATGCTAGATCAATGACAGGGGGAGCTGGGCAATAGTAAATATGACCAAAACAGGTTATTATTATTATTATTATTATATTAATAATAAAACCGATGTAGGTGCATTTCAAGTATTTATGAGGAGTGTAGAAGTAGGCCTATTATCGCGCTTAATTTAGGACATGGGGGCGCCCACGCAATCTTATTTATTTTTTTATTTTTCCTGCGGAAAGAACTTAAAATACTTATTCATTTTTTGGATGTGCTTTCTGTCGTCTCATGCAGTCTCTGTGGATGGAGTGCGTCGCAACAATGAACCGGCTCACAGACATAAACTAAACTGAAACAAATCTATAAAAAGCTTTAAATGTCTACTACGAACTAATTCAAATAAAAAACAAATCTTCTCTAATTATGTAGTCCGTATGAAAATGTGCAGGTCCGTTAGCCTACTGTGGAGATGGAGTCAGAGCCGGCGTTTGCACTCGACACTAACTGAGAAAGCACTAGTTTAGTAATAAATAATTAATGTCTTATTTTTCCCCGATGCATTCATAATTATTAGCTATTTTTGCCGGTGCTTTGCAGCAAGATTTATGCGCGCGCTTGAGCGCGAAATAGGCTACAATACGCCTAATTAAAAGATGGTTTAGTAGGTTATTATATTAATCTATTTAATATAAACGTTCGACTAGTTTACTAGAAAAATCCATAGTCGGGGGCTGGCCTAGCCTACTTGGCACAAGGCGCCGTCAGCATGGAAAGAATCGTCCCGGGTTACTTGACTGTAACCCTCTTCCCCGAAAAAGCGGGAACGAGATGCTGCGCTGAAAGCGCTATGGGAACATTCTTTGTTCGACCGGTTGTTGAAGCACGTGTGTCAAACACGCCAAACTTGGCTTAAATAACCTCGGTTAGGTGTCGTCACTCGATTACGAACACCTGGAGGTTATAAATAGATGTGACGCAGAAACATCCTCAGGTCAAAATTTAGTCTGAAAGGACGTCCAGTCACGCTTACAGTGCGGCATTGAGGCGCAGCATCTCGTTCCCGCTTTTTCGGGGAACAGGGTTACAGTCAAGTAACCCGGGACGTTCCCCTATCAAAAGCTACTCTCGATGCTGCGCTATGGGAACGAGAATACCAACGCCGCCGCACTGGAAGTGTCTGGACCCCCAATGTTGTGTAGTGTGTGCGCACAAACATGAAAGAGGTCTCAGACATGACTCTGGGATGTCGACTCAAGGACATGCGAGCCCGGAGTAACATGAACATCCAAATTATAGAATCTAACAAATGTGTGCGGAGAGGACCAACCTGCCGCATCACAAACTTGTTGCAAGGGGACACCTCTTGCCAAAGCCATGGAAGACGCAATCCCCCTGGTTGAATGGGCCCTTTCACCTAGAGGCGAAGCTTGACCACGCGCCTCATAGGCTAGGGTAATAGCATCCCTCACCCAATGTGACATAGTCTGTCGAGTGGCAGCCGCCCCCCGGTTGCGGCCTCCAAAACATACGAAAAGCTGCTCTGACTTACGCCACTGGCTAGTGCGGTGGATGTAAATCTGGAGAGCACGTACTGGGCACAGTAAGTGAAGTTTCTCCTGCTCCGGTGTCGTGAACGGCGGAGGGCAGAAGGCTTCGAGAACGACCGGATTTATGGTCGAGAATGGAACCTTCGGAAGATAACTAGGGTGAGGATGCAAAATAGCTTTGACCAGCCCCGGGGCAAAATCTAGGCAGGATGACGAGACTGACAGAGCCTGCAAATCCCCAATTCTCTTCAGAGAAGTAATAGCTGTCAGAATAACCATCTTTAGGGTCAGAAGCCTGACAGGCGCTGACTCTATTGGTTCGAAAGGGGTGTCCACTAAGCCCTCAAGCACTATAGCTAGGTCCCATGAAGGAACTGTCGCTCTAGCGGGCGGCCTCAACCGCTTAGCTCCTCGAATGAAGCGGGCAACTAGAGGGTGTTTCCCCACCGAAACCCCATCAATCAGAGCATGGCAAGCCGAGATGGCGGCCACATAAGTTCTGAGAGTATTAGGACATGTTCCTGAGGACAGTTTCTCTTGCAGAAACTCCAGTACTGAAACAATCTGGCAGTGAGCTGGGTCTGCATGGTGTGTCGTACACCAACTTTCGAAAACGCGCCATTTACTGGCATAAGTTCTTCTAGTGGAGGGAGCCCTAGCGCTCAGAATAGTCTCTATTACATCGGCTGGAAGGCCAGCATGTCTCAGATTGGCCCTTGGATGAAATCCCCTGGCTCTGAGCCACAACTGAAACGATCTCATGTGCAGGAGACCCAAGGGTATCACCGTGGATGCAGCTGCCATGAGACCTAGAACCCTCTGAAGGTAATGAACAGTAATCTTTTGGCCTAGCTTGATGTTCTTTAGGGCGTTTAGAATGGATTCGACGCGTGCAGGAGACAGCTGTGCCCGCATCGTGATCGAATCCCATACGACCCCCAAATATGTTGTCCTCTGAGCAGGAGAGAGAACGCTTTTCTTGGCGTTGAGTCTCAACCCCAGAGATTCGAGATGAGCTAGGACGACATCCCGATGTCGAAGCGCTAGCTCCTGAGACTGAGCCAGAATCAGCCAGTCGTCTTTGTAATTTAAAATGCGGATGCCCTGGAGTCGTAGAGGAGCCAGAGCTGCATCCATGCATTTGGTGTAAGTCTTGGGGTGACAAGGCTGGGCCGAACGGAAGAACCCGATACTGGTAGGCTTCGCCCCCGAAAGCGAACCTCAGGAACTTCCTGTGTTGTGGCAATATTTCTATATGAAAATAAGCGTCCTTTAGATCGATAGTCACAAACCAATCCTCTGATTGGATGTGAGAAACAATCATCTTGATTGTCAGCATTTTGAACTTGTATGTTCTGAGGTAGCGGTTCAACCCGAAGATCTAAAATCGGACGCAACCCCCATCTTTCTTGGGAACAAGAAAATACCGGCTGTAATAGCCTGACTGTCTGTCTGGCAGGGGAACACGTTCTATGGCCCCTTTGTCCAGCAGAGTTTGCAACTCCTGTGTCAACAATGCGCTCGTTCGGTTTCACGGAAGTGGAGACCACGCCGTTGAAACGCGGAGGACGATATGTAAACTGAACCCTGTAGCCTCTCTCTACAGTCCTTTCTACCCACGGAGAGATATTTGGCAGTAGCTTCCACGCTGCCAGCTTCTCTGAAAGGGGCACTAGTTTTGACACTTCGCTTTGATGGGGGGATGTTAGATGTCTGGCATCCTGAAACGTGGCAGGAGGAAACCGAACACCTAACATTTCGCTGGAGACCGCTGGTCCCCGAAACGCCAGTGGCGGCGGAGATTGTACAGCGGCCCCCTGAGGGTGCCAGGAAGGAGCCTCTATTCTCTGTTGGAATTGTACGCGCCCCTCCCTGGGGGGACACACCCCCACGGTCCTGGGCGCACCAGCCTCAGGACCTCTTTTTGGCGGAGATGATGCTCCGCAGGTCCGGTCTCTTTGAGGCGGACTGTGACGCGCGGCGAGCCGCACCCCAGTCTCTTCGAGGGGGTGCTCGGCTCGCCACACTCTCCTTCTGCGCTTCACGCCTCAAAGGAACCGGACCTGGTCGGGACCGGGTGGTCGACGGTCCCGAATCTTGAGCACGGCGGGGAAGAAACCTCACAAATGCTTCCTCATAGCGCTTCGCCTCCCGAAACCTAGTGGCGACGGTGTTGATGGCGTCGCCAAATAGGCCGGAAGGCGAGACGGGGGCATCAAGGAGGAAAGCGCGGTCTTTGTCCTTGATGCCCGTGAGGTTGAGCCACAGATGTCTCTCCGCGGAAACCATTGCAGCCATAGAACGGCCGATGGCACGGGCCGTCTGCTTGGTCGCACGGAGAGACAAATCTGTGGCCCGGCGAAGTTCCAAAAACGCCTCCTCGTCAATTGACCCACCAGTGCTCAAGTCTTTCAGCAGGTCAGCCTGATATGCCTGCAAAACCGCCATAGTGTGCAAAGCAGTACCAGCCTGACCCGCTGCCTGAAAGGCTTTCCCCACCAATGAAGATGTTACTCTGCATGGCTTGGTCGGGAGAGTTGCTTTCTTCAGTGATGATGAGGTCCCAGGAGAGAGATAGCCCGCGAGCGTCTCTTCGATCTGGGGCATCATCATATAGCCCCGTGCCTTTGCATCAACGATAGTCGAGTAGATCGACGTCGATGGCACAAGAACACGGGACGAATATGGCTTGTTCCATGAACGAGTTAACTCGTCATGGAGGTCACCGAAAAAGGGGAGAGACCGTCGCTGAGGCCCCTCCCCCCGACCACCCGACAGATATCTGTCGTCTAACTGGCGCTTGGGGACTCTTGCTCCTGCGGCCAGTCTAGGTGTAACCGATCGACTGCCCGAGTAACCACCTCGAGTAACTCCTCATATGCTTTCTCATCACGAGAGGAGCGCTCTGAGGTGGCACTCTCCACCTCCCCAGAAGCAAGAGATGAAGTCTCCTCGGCCCGTTCAGAAGAAGCGCCGAAGCGCGCTTGAGAAACGGACACGAGAGATTCATGATCTGGCGAGAGCGCAAGAGAAAGGGGCAAGTCCGTCTCACGCGCCTCGGCCAGATCAGCACGCGATCCCCACGAGCTTTTAAAGAAGGCGAGGCACTTTGATCGAGAGGAGATCGCAGTGCTCGCACTCGCCCTCGAGCCCGAGGATCGCGTGCTCTTCCCCCAAACACTCAAAGCAGAGAGCATGGAGATCATCGTCAGAGAGCTGCCTCTGACAAGGAGGTAAACAACTCCTATGCTGATCCGCCATAGTGAGCAGCTATCTTTATATATAAATAAATATCTATAACTACTCGCTTCCTGCTTTGCCTTTTTTTTTTTTTTTCTCTTTTATCGTGCTTTTTTCCTTTTCTCTCACACACACGCACACAACAATACGGTCCTTGAAGACAAAAGACCTGAGGATGTTTCTGCGTCACATCTATTTATAACCTCCAGGTGTTCGTAATCGAGTGACGACACCTAACCGAGGTTATTTAAGCCAAGTTTGGCGTGTTTGACACACGTGCTTCAACAACCGGTCGAACAAAGAATGTTCCCATAGCGCTTTCAGCGCAGCATCGAGAGTAGCTTTTGATAGGGGAACGGCTTTCGAAAGGATCATGGGGCCCGAAGTGTCCATAAGTTGTACCCTTCGAAATCCTTCATTCCAAAGGGCCCTTTGAAGTGGCCAGTTTTGAGCACTTTGGTTTGGAACAACCCTTCAATATGGCAGCCATGATTGTTTTACTCAAGTGCCCTTCGGAGGGCGATTATATCCCGTTTGGAACGCATCGTATTTATGAGAGAGGCATTGAATCACCCAAACTCTTTTGTTCAAAATGACTGATACATTTAGGAATGAAACAAGTGACCATCTATATGAGTGATTCGTTGATTCATTCAATCAGACGATTAAGTATTAACCTGTTGTGTATGTGTAAAATAAATATCATATGATGCGATTTAAAATAATTCTTGTTTCTGAATAAAATAATAAATTGTATAATGCAAAAAACAATCTCTCTTTACTTATATTTTAGTATTTATTTTAGCTCTGCCCTTTTTTTTTTTTTGCGCAGTATTCTTTGAATAGATAGGTAAAAAAATGTTTGTAACATCTGTAAGCATTGTCATTTTTGATCAATTTATTGTATCCCTGCTGAATAAATGTATTAAATTATTAGGTCCCACTTTATATTAGGTGGCCTTAACTAATATGTACTTACATTTTAAATAATAATTTGGTACAATGCACTTATTGTGTACATGTTTTTACATTCTACTTATATTTTTAAAAATACCTATATGTAATTACATCTGTAATTAATTTCTGTAATTACATTTATAATTACACTGTTGACCCATACCTCACACCTTAACCCACACTTAAACCTATCCATACCACCAAACCTGTCCCTAACCTTACCCCTATCCCACCTCAATAGCAGCAGAAGTGTTTTGCAATACAATACGAGCACAAAAAGTACATTGTACTTATTTTTTGATGTGAGTACATAGTAGTTAAGGCCACCGAATATAAAGTGTGACCAATTATTAAACCAAAATAAATAATTTTGCAAGCTAAATATAAACTGCACACAAGGATACATGTTTACTTCTGATTGTTAAACAATGGAGAAACATGCATTTGGCCACATTATAATGTAGTTCTAACAACTAACTAAACAACTAATTCTGCATTCCCTTAAAGTACAAAAGTAATTTTCCCAATTTCTACCATGAAAAGTGCAAAGAAATGCTGCTTAAATTCAGATCTCCAACTTGGAAACATTTAACATTTACACAAATAAAATCATTCAAGGTACTGATAATAAAACCAGATACTTTCTGTTGATAATCAAACCTTAAGAACAACAGCCAGCACTGCATAACATTATTTTTCCTCCACAATACAACTGCTATGAGACGTCTTTGTTGACAATCGAACACTTGCAAAACTAATGTTAGTGTTTCCATTTTGTTTCTTAATATGTGAGCTTCTGAACACCAGGCAACGGAACGTCTTTATGTCTTGAAGGCTAAGATATCAAGTAATAATATCCCACATCCGACTTTGAATATAACACTGCATAAACACCCTACAGCTTTTGACTGCATTAAGAAGAAAAGGCTTGAATTGTCTAGGGGCTGATAGAGTCTTTTGGGGTGACGTTGCTTCCCATGTTGCTGTCTTATTAAGATATTACCTGCCTAAAACAATCTAAGTCTGAGCGGTGTGCTCTGATCATTAGCTTGCCACTGACAGTGAGGTTGATGCCGTTTGTAGTATGACAGCTCAAAAAAAATCTCCCCAGTCGGGAAAAACATGATTGACAAGTGCTGGGATTACACACAAACTCACAACACTAAAAGCTGTCGTCAATAATTTGCCCAAACTAATACACCGACTAATCATCAACGTGGGGAAGGCACCGTTCGCTTGATTGCTGGTTGGGTCTGAATAACAAATTGGCTGCAGACTCTATTGCCGAATCATTGCTGAGGGTAAGAAGAAGAAAATAGAAAAAAAGAGGAATGGCTTGCAAGGTTGTTTCCATGCAATATTAATTCACATCTGAGAATACAGCAGCTTCAAGTTGTTTTAGATCAAAAGCTTTTTTTCTTCAGCATCAGGGGAGAGTGTGTTTGAGTGTGGAGGAGGACTGCGCAGGCAGCTGTCTGTCTTTGATATTTCGGTGCATATCAGATGGCAGCCGTGTAGACTGTGCTTTGCATATACTCTTATGCATGTTCTGTCTCCTGCTCCGAGAAATCTGCCTCTGTCAGCTACCTGGGGGCATAGTACAGTATTACAGTGAGCTTGAATCCAATGTTCATGTCACCCAAAGTGCCTTGTGTATTGTACATTGGCAACTGCGCACATGCTTTACACGTAGCCTCTGTCATTCTTCGCTTTCTTTTCCTCAGCGCTTACATAATCACTTAAGTGGTACGCCATCTTGACTCCCTATTTAATCTCAGGTTATAATTAAATAATCTCTACGCAATCTTTTGTCTCCTACGGTTCAGAGCTCGCAGATCTTCTCGAACACCGAAACAGATAAAATGCTGTTTGCTTATGTTGTCGTCCTGATGAGCGTCAAAACAAAAGTTTTCTCATATGCAGGGAGAAGATTGTTTTCCTTCTAATTTTCAAAGCTCATCCGTGTAAGGTGAAAACCAACTGAAGTGAAATATTCACCACAGCAGACACATTAATTTTCCAACTGTGCATGACACTGGCATTGCGAATGGCACATCCTCTGCATACTGAGACGGCACAAACAGATGACTATGAGACAGACACAATGGCATTAACATAGGCGGAGGGTGAACCAACTCCAGGGTAAGGCTAAAAGCAGCCAAATGTATTAAACATTATAAACCCGTTTAGGCAAGAACCAGACATGGGTGTCATGTAGGCTAATAAAATGTTTAATGGGACTGAATCTGTATTTAACGTGATTACAATTTAATAAAAATATTTGAAATTGATAATTATATAATGTTTCCTTTCCACGGTTATTCAAACAGCAAATCAATTATAGGTGTATATAGAAAGTGACATTATCAATAACTATCGCGAGTTTAAGCACTCTCGAAAAAAAAAAAAACTATCATAATAACTGAAGCTGTATACACTGTGAAATGAATCTCTTACTCTTAATGAGTCGCACACTCAAAGCTGATGAGTTTCAACGATGACTCATCTGAACGCCTCTGATTGGCCATTGCATTCCTAAGCTCAACAGAATTGTGTGTGATTTGTTAAAATGCGCAACACTTTAAAAACACCTCAAATGAAATGACATGAGCAGACCTTAATTTAATGCCACAATCGACACTGTCTATTCATTTTTACTTTGTTACCAACAAACGTAATAGATTTAATTTGTTTGTGCAGGGGCATTTTTGTCCCAAGACTAAGCCTTCCCCAGCCTTACATACGCTCCGCCTATGGGCATTGACATACATTCAAACTCTAATGGCCACCAAATACATCATGACAGAATGTAAAACACTTACCCAAATAAATTATAAACCTAACGCACCAGTTTTAACAATTAACTATTCCATTATGGGCCAATATTCCGCAAATCCAATGGATCCACCACTTATTAGCTCTACAAATAGAATGCTAAGAATGAATGGCAATTACAAATAAATTCGGAGGAACTCAGTAGGTATTATTTCAAGACCCAACACAGCACAGCACAAACTGTAAATGTGCACAACACAAACTGTAAATGTGCACAACACAACACAAACTGTAAACGTACACTGCACAACACAACACACAACACAAACTATAAATGTACACTGCACACAACACAACACAAACTGTAAATGTACACTGCACAACACACAACACAAACTGTAAATGTACACTGCACTCAGTAATTCACAGTGACTTGTAAATATAAATGTAATATAAATTTAACCCCTTTAAAGGCAGGGTAGGTGATTTGGTTCAAAAACATTTTTTTGTTAATGTTGGTTGAAAGTCTATTCATATCCCGATAGCAATCACTAATTTGCAGTTTTTTTACAATCGCTATGACAATTTTTCCAATACTTCTAACAATTTTCCTGAACTCTTAACACAGTTAGCACAACATCCATCTGTGCAGGCTACACAATTAACACATTTCTTGTTGCTTTGACACAATGCATACAGTTAACACAAATTTAAAATGCTTGAACTTCTTTCACACACAAGCTCAATCAAGACCAAAACAATGTAATTTTACTGCCAAATTTTCAAATGCTTTCACACTGTATATCAGAACAGATAACATCATGTTCTAAAACTAACTTATAGGCTAAAGTCAAAGTGAACAGCTGTTCATATTGTGAATTGAAACACAAATATGTCCCTTGTATTTTATTCCATTGCTAATGAGAAACAGGTGATTTGAAGCTATGCAAATATAGAAATTACAGCTGATTCCCATCTAGGAAACACACTTAGGTGTTGAGGTTCTTTCAGTCACAATACCATATGATATACAGTAAAAGAAGACCTCTTTGGGCCGATCTTGTGGGGAAAAGTGCACTCCTGTTTAAATGTGATATTTTGAGCCCGGTCTCATGAAAGTGCGTATAAATAGTATGCCAAATAAAAATGAAAACTCATGGTATTGATACGGAAAAATGGACTTTGGTGTGTATATATATGATACAAACGTGTTTGGCGTGCATATAAAACGCAGTTTTCAAATGCATATAATACGCATCTACCCCACATCCCTAATCCTACCCATCAATACCACAAGCTTTCATTTTTATTTGGCGTACTATTTATATGCACTTTCATGAGATTGGGTTGGATATTTTAGAAGATCTGCACCAAAGACTGGTGCCAGAGAAAGGGGACCGGTGGGAGACCACTTGCCAATATATGTGATCACATGGAACAATGTGGCATTCCACCATTCCCAGTGCAGTCAGAGCCTGGTCTGACACCCATTCGAGAATGATGTCTCCTTTCCTTGCCCCTTACTCCCCTTTCCTCAACCCCATTGAGAAGTTTTTCTGAGCCTGGAGGTGGAAGGTTTTTGACCATCGTCCACAGGGTCAAATGTCCCTCCAGGATGCAATGGATGCCGAATGCCAAGACATCACAGCTCAACAATACCAGGAAGGATAAGGCATATCATAAGAGAAGATAGCTTGAGAAGATATCAGGTGTTATATGGATGAGAACATGTGGCCAAATGCAGAAGGCCGGGCAGATTAGATTAGATTTATTCATAATTCTTCTGTGCTTTTTTCTGTTTCACATAATAAATTATAGAATATTGCATATCTTTTCTTTTCATGCATTCTTGTTTTCTTTCTTGTTTTTCTAATGTACTGTTGCAAATAAAGCCTTTACTGCAGCAATTCTGTCTCGGTCTCTTTTTCTCCCATTCTATAAAGCTACTCTGAGATGGGTCATTCAAATTTTGTATTGAATTTCTGCAGCAATAAGACAAAATACATGCATTTACTAAACCCAAAAAGAAAAACAAACTGTAGGTTAAAACACAATCTATGATCAATGCAATATACTGTATTACTGTAAGGTCAGACCTTGATCGACTAAATGTTCCTGTTGGAAGAGAACGTGTTATTGTTTTGGAATAATTTGATTTTGAGACATGTTTGCAGCGTTTAGGTAGATGTAGTGTATTGTTAGTATATTATTGTAATTTGAAAATTAGTGTTAGAGTTTAGTTCGCAGTGTGTGATTTTGAACATGAAATTAACTGTTTTGTCAATTGTGTTGTAGGTGTGTTGGTGCGTTAAGAGTTTAGGAAAATTGTTAGAAGTATTGGAAAAAATGTCACAGCGATTGTAAAAAAAACTGTAAGTGATCTATATATCATCTGTGGAAGGCGTAGGACCATACAATGTACGTCCAATCATATCCCTTGGTCCGAGGGCTATGATAGGCTGTCCTACCTGCCTGTCAACATATGTATTTGCATACCTCATCACTGGTTAGCCTCTGGTCTGCGTGTGCACGTTCATGTGTTTTGGAGGAGGTGTGGCTTTGGAGAGTGAATGCAGGGAGGGTGGGATCTTATGCTTTCAAAGCTAGTTTGCTATTGCTAGCCTCTCCAAAAAGTCCTTATGTTCTCTCTTAACAAACTAGCCTGACCTTCACTCGCCGTCGGCTGGCCAACGTCGGCTTGGTGTGTCCCAGCCTTAAGTAGCATTTCATGAGAATTTATCTTTCTGATATTCCAAAGCATGATGCATTTTCAATGTTTTCATAACAGATGTGCAAAAGCAACCATAACCCCTTGTGTAGTGTAATATTTAATTAAAGTGTTTTGAGACTTGTTGAAAGAATGTCAAGGGGAGATGTGTTGAAGAAAACACCCGAGATGAAAGATCATATATCTGCGAAATTACATACTTAATGAAGTTATTCTACCTCTTGCTGGATGTTTTTCAGTCTTTTTCTAAATGCAGAGATTCACACGCTTCAAGCCTGCTTTAGCCAATATCCTATGGTGTTTTTGTAAACACACTGCATTTCATATTTGATTTATGCGTCCCACTTGTAGTTAATTTCTTGCTTCAAAGGAAATATTATTATTTTTTCTTATGGGTGGTAAATGCAAATATTATACTTCTATGGATATAATACAGCTCTATACCATTAAGTCCAGAACATGTTTGCCTTAAGTATTATAAACAAAAAGTAAACACTTGAGTGTTGTTTGAAAGGGCGTCTTGCAAATCTATACTTTCATATATTGGTTTACATAAGCCAGACATGGAAGAAAAATCACATAATGAAAAATATATATATTATTTTTAACAAATCTAAAACACATGGCTAATAATAAAATCTGCTACTTACAATGAATGTTCATCACTACAGTTTATAGTTGCTACAAAACGTATGTATCAACAGATTTTTCTTCTGTATTGTGATGTACATCCAAGTGAAATGGATTATCAAAAAAATAATGAAATTTAGCTTGGTGACTTGGTTTCCATGAACTGGCTGTTGAATGAATGCAATCAACATTAATTTTATTGATTGAGGCAGATCTTAATGTGAGCTTGCAGGATTTTAAGGAATGGGCAAGGTTTAAGTTGACTAAATCATTGGAGAAGTCTGGCATTTGACACCAGAGATACGTCTGTCATAGTCTCAGCCTCATGGACCACAAGCTGAAAGCCTGATCCATACGGCACACTGAGCTGGAAACACTTCAGGAGTTTAATTTATAATTAAATTATAATTTAAATTATACAGGATTTCCGGGAGACATGTGTGTAGCGTTCTATAACATTTTGCCTGGAAGACGCAGTGATGCTAAAACCCCTTATGGAAAAAGAAAGCTGTCGTGTTTACAACAGTGGCAATGAGCGCTTGTCAGGATCAACTAAATACTGTATTTTCAAAAGTATGTGAAAAATGTAAAGTTTGCGGCATAGAATCTTTATAATTAAGAGTTTTACATACCTGTCTGTTATTGAGGCGACATTTCTATGCCCATAAACATGACGCGGCACAAAACAAAACATGATAGGTTGCTTTACCTGTCAAAACAGCCAAGGTTCCCAGACCTTCTGCCATCAGTCTGAAGGTCTGGCTATGTGAGACTATGTCTGTCAATGTCAGTTTGATTAAAAATCACAATGAAGGAAACTTATGCACAGATGAACTGTTAAGAATAAGATCAATAACATGCATCCATGGATTTTTATTCATGCCAACTTTAACAAACCTACAGAGCTCCACACATTACATGCGGACAAAAATATATTTCAGATAAATTCATAATTCATTTCCACAAATTAAACATTTGTTCCCACATTTGATTAATTAATTATCTCTTTTTAGTTAAATCATGGCTTCAATTCACTATTCATTCCCTTGGTGTAATCAAGTCATGGCTGTGAATTTATTGCAATTAATTTGTCCCCTTATTTTAGTAAATTGTATCCACTGTGTATGAATGTGTGTGTGTGTGTGTGTATGTGTGTGTATATATATATATATATATATATAATATAATATAATATATCGGCACCCTTGCAATTCTGTCAGGAAATGCAACACTTCTCTCAGAAAATTGTTCCAATTGCAAATGTTTTGGTATTCACGTGCTTATTGTTTTTGTTTGTACTGCAACAACACACACAACAACAACAAAAAAAAAAAAACAGAAGAAAAGTCAAACTTGATAAAATTTCACACAGAACTCAAAAATGGACTGGACAAAATTATCGGCACCTTGTCAAAATTGTAAGAAATAATTGCTTTTCAAGCATGTGATGCTCCTGTAATTTGTATTTAGACACACCTGTGGCAAGTAACAGGTGTGGACAATATAGTAGTCACACTTGCAACCAGTTAAAATGGAGAAAAGTTGACTCAACCTTTGTGTTGTGTGTCACACTGAGCATGGAGAAAAGAAAGAAGTGAAAAGAGTTGTGGAAAAATATGGACAATCTCAAGGCTACATCTCCAGAGATCTTAATGTTCCTGTGTCCACTGTGCGCAATATCATCAAGAGGTTTACAGCCCATGGCACTGTAGCTAACCTCCCTGGACGTGGACGGAAGAGCAAAATGAATGAAAAATTACAATGAAGGATTGTTCGAATGGTGGATAAAGGATCCCAATTAACTTCCAAACAAATTCAAGCTGATCTGTAGACACAGGGTACAACAGGGTCAGCTCGCACTATCCGTCACCATCTGAATGAAAAGGGACGCTATGGTAGGAGACCCAGGAGGACACCACTGCTGACACAAAGGCATAAAAAAGCAAGACTGGAGTTTGCTAAAACTTATGTGACAAAACCACAATCCTTCTGGGAGAACATACTGTGGACAGATGTGACAAAATAGAGGTTTTTGGTAAAGCACATCATGGCACTGTTTACAGAAAAAAAGAAATGAGGCCTTCAAAGAAAAAAACACAGTCCCTACAGTCAAACCTGGTGGAGGTTCAAAGATGTTTTGGGGTTGCTTTACCGCTTCTGGCACTGGATGCCTTGACTGTGTGAACGGTATCATGAAATCTGATGATTACCAAAGAATTTTGGGGTGCAAAAAAAAAATGGCCAGCAATGAGTCCAGATCTGAATCCCATAGAACACCTGTGGAGAGATCTCAAAACAGCAGTTGGGAGAAGGCATCCTTCCAATCTGAATGACCTGGAGAAGTTTGCAAAAGAACAGTGGTCCAAAATTCCAGTAGAGAGGTGTAAGAAACTCATTCATGGTTACAGGAAGTGACTGATTTCAGTTTTTTTTTTTTTTTTTTCCAAAGGGGGTGTTACCAAATATTAATTTAAGGGTGCCAATAATTTTGTCCAGTGCATTTTTTGGGTTCTGTGTGGAATTGTAACAGATTTGACTTTTCTTCTATGTTGTTGTTTTTTTTATTTTGTTCCAATGCAAAAAAAAAAACAAAAAAACAAAGAGTACCAAAACATTTGCAACTGCAATAATTTTCTGAGAGAAGGGTTGCATTTTCTGACAGAACTGCAAGTGTGCCGATATTTTTGGCCGTGTGTGTGTGTGTGTGTGTATACAGGTGCATCTCAATAAATTAGAATGTCATGGAAAAGTTCATTTATTTCAGTGATTCAACACAAATTGTGAAACTCATGTATTAAATAAATTCAATGCACACAGACTGAAGTAGTTTAAGTCTTTGGTTCTTTTAATTGTGATGATTTTGGCTCACATTTAACAAAAACCCACCAATTCAAATCTCAATAAATCTCAACAAATTAGAATATGGTGACATGCCAATCAGCTAATCAACTCAAAACACCTGCAAAGGTTTCCTGAGCCTTCAAAATGGTCTCTCAGTTTGGTTCACTAGGCTACACAATCATGGGGAAGACTGCTGATCTGACAGGTGTCCAGAAGACCTGCAAGGAGGAATGGCAGAGGATCCCCAAATCCAGGTGTGAAAAACTTGTTGCATCTTTCCCAAAAAGACTCATGACTGTATTAGATCAAAAGGGTGCTTCTACTAAATACTGCGCAAAGGGTCTGAATACTTAGGACCATGTGATATTTCAGTTTTTCTTTTTTAATAAATCTGCAAAAATGTCAACAATTCTGTGTTTTTCTGTCAATATGGGGTGCTGTGTGTACATTAACCCTCTGGGGTCGACAAACACGTATACGCGTTTTGAGGCAGATTTTCCTGATAAGGCCGAAATGAGCTTGAATTACTCTGCCATTTTTGATCATACATATAAGAGCAATACACCATTCGAATCTGTAAGGGATCTTACACTCATTATTTGTATACACTCATAATAACAACTAAACTTTGTGCTTTTGAAGAATAAAGAAAACAAACAGGGTGCGCTCTCTGTCTTCTCCGTCTCCGCGAACTGCTTTTTGAAACACGTCACTAAAATGAACTGTAACTCAACAAATACTTCACACAGAGACATGAGAAATATATTTATAGAAAGCTTGATATGTCTACTGTTAAATGAAGTAAGTTCTACAACTTTCTCTCATCTCCCGACTGCATCTCTGGAGCTCAGCCACAGTGATCTTTGGGTTCTTCTTTACCTCTCTCACCAAGGCTCTTCTCCTCCGATAGCTCAGTTTGGCCTGACGGCCAGCTCTAGGAAGGGTTCTGGTCGTCCCAAACGTCTTCCATTTAAGAATTATGGAGGCCACTGTGCTCTTAGGAACCTTAAGTGCAGCAGAAATTTTTTTGTAACCTTGGCCAGATCTGTGCCTTGCTTCAGGCAGTTCATTTGACCTCATGATTCTCATTTGTTCTGATATGCACTGTGAGCTGTAAGGTCTTATATAGACAGGTGTGTGGCTTTCCTAATCAAGTCCAATCAGTATAATCAAACACAGCTGGACTCAAATGAAGGTGTAGAACCATCTCAAGGATGATCAGAAGAAATGGACAGCACCTGAGTTAAATATATGAGTGTCACAGCAAAGGGTCTGAATATTTAGGACCATGTGATATTTCAGTTTTTCTTTTTTAATAAATCTGCAAAAATGTCAACAATTCTGTGTTTTTCTGTCAATATGGGGTGCTGTGTGTACATTAATGAGGGGAAAAAAATGAACTTAAATGATTTTAGCAAATGGCTGCAATATAACAAAGAGTGAAAAATTTAAGGGGGTCTGAATACTTTCCGTACCCACTGTAAGGCATAAAACACAATTATTAGTGAATATATTGCTCTAATAGCAGCAGTAAATGACTGATTGTCCTTCCCCTCCCTCGTCGAGTTTGTGTGTTCCTTTGTCCGAGCGAAATAGAGAAAGAGCGCACGTTATTTTAAAACCACGACATTATTGTTTAGAGTGCTGATAAAATTTTTCCAAGATGGTTTTATAAAAAACAAAAATATCAAGTTCATTAGTTGCAATAAAAATCAATTCCTGGCACTTTGTACTCCTGCAATGGCAGACTCTGCAATCAAACTACGACAAAGGAAATCATTTACAATTTGCAAAATTTTTCTGACACAGCAAAATTGTGGCCAAAATCATATAGAGTGCACCAGGCTTAAGACTAAATAAAAAAAAATGACATTAAAGATGACGGATGGACGGATGAACGGATGACTATAGGTTGCATAAGACAATAAAATCAAGGCTGTTCAAGAAGCAGATGGATTGATGAGCTCATTGAGAGGAAATGGCATTCAGCCAGATATCTCAGAGGTCAACACTGAAGGATACCTCTCTAAAGAAATTATGCTTTTAAGAAGGCCAAGGCTGCCAGGCCAGTGTTTCCTGTAGGGAAATCAGAAAAAGAGAGTGAGAGAGAGGGGAAAATAATAAAAGGAAGAGATGCATTGTGGTGAAGAAGCTAAACAAGTGAGGGTGGGGAGCCGAGAGAACATGTTCCGTTGAACTCTGCTAATTTAGATTAAAAAATTTCCATAATAATGAGATGAATTTCACTTGCCACACGTTACAATTATGCTTCTTTTTCATGGCTAACCACTGCTAATTCATTCAGGTGGTGAGGTGCACCTCAGTGCATTTAAATCTATTTATACCTCCATTCCCACCGTCAGTATTTATATACATTATACCATTGTCAATCTTGTTTTATTAATCAAAGTAATTACACAAAAAGTGCATCAGGAGGAAGAATAATGTGACATTTTTACAGAAGTGAAAAATTCCCCCCATCTGTCCGTTATCATTTGCAGCAGTGCTATGTACAAACACTTGAGCTGTCTAATTGAGCTTTAGAGCAAAATGCCCAAATCAGATTTATGCAACCCATATGCTGCGAAGATAAACATGGCTGATGGGAAAAGAATGGGATAGTGCTTAGGTATTTCTTAAGGGTTTCACTGAAGTGTTGTTGATCTTGAGATCTTCCTCTCACATTTTGCAACTCCTGTTTTTCACCTTCTGACTCCCTGCATCACCCTGGACTGAAGGCCATGCAGCCCACATGCTACAGTCAGGGTTGAGGTCTTTGCTTTCCTTTTTATGCACCTCTTGTCTCTGACAAGGCAATAAAGAATATATCTGGAGTCTACAGGTAGCTTGATTTATGACTGATATGGAAACTTGCAAAGAACGAAGCTTAACCACATAATAAGATTTTTGAATAAAAGTTTTATGGCTTTAAATATCACTAAAGGTGGTTCATTGTCTCATAATCATAGGGGAATTAGTATCTTTGAAGGTGCCACACAGCACCTTTTTCAAATAGTGCTAAGAACCATAAGAGGAGCCCCATTCTCCTTCTTAGATTTTAGATATATAGATATACTCCAATCTCATATGTTTGCTGTGAATGGGAATTTACTACAATGGCAAAAGCTGTTTTGAATCATTTGTATGCTTTTGTGGGGTCAAGTCATCTCATGTGGGAGCAGAAGAATTTAGTAAAAGTACGGTGGCCGAGAGAGCTCAACGTGCTGCAAATAGAAAAAAACACCTGCAAATTAAGAAAACAACTTCATCAATTTGACAACACGCACTGCAAATACTCACAGCACAACCAAACAAAGAAATGCGCTGCAAATAAAATTCTTTATTTGGTTGTGTTGTGAGCATTTGCAGCGCATTTCATTATTTGTTTGCGTTGTGAGCATTTGCAGAGCCTGCTGTCAAACTGATGAAGATGTTTTCTTGATTTGCTGGTGCTTTTTCTATTTGCATGTGTTTTCTGAAGTTCTGCAGCGCGTTGAGCTCTCTCAGCCACTGTATAAAACAGCTGTTTATTAAACACTGCATACTATAGGGCCATTGCTAACTTGGCAGAGCAGGCAGTTGACCTCTGCATTATGTAGGGCCTCCATAACTGTACCACAGTACAATATAGGTAATGGCATTTGTATCATGTTTACATTGGGCACTCCCCACGAAATATTCTGATTGCTTGCATCTTGCTTTTAAGCCCATACATAATACACTCATATTAACATATTTAAAAAATCATCTTAACATTGCTGATAGGTTATCATTGCACAAATTAACGCACTCTCTACATTTAAAAAAAAATACATATAAGAATTAGAAGAGTTCTAAACTTATGCACTGTCTTCACTGTCTCAAGCACACACGTTCACTCACACAGATCACGTTGCGGCCACACACAGACATTGAGCAACACAAACTCCTTAGCGCTGCCCTGCAATTTTATCAAATTCGCTCAAGAGCTACATTATCCTTCTCAACAAGGAGATGGTAACAGTATTGTTTCTAAAGGAATTTCAGCCACATCTTCACTGTTAATAGAGAAACGCGGCAAAACTTTGGTAATTCATACATACAGTTTATCCATCTTCATCCAGGTGCGACCCTGGAGCACTAGAACCAAAAACACTAAAAGGTCTTTTATGTTTTTACAACTGATCTGAAGATTTTTTTGTTTTTCTTATTTGGGTATATAAGGGAAGTGACAAAACACTACTTTGGAATTTCTGTAGTCAGAAAACCCCATGCAGCATGTGAGGGTCTCTGGAGCTCTGCTCCAGAACTCTCGCTGCTGTGTGTCTGTCTGCTGTCAGGTATGATTCAAAATGTAATTGTGTTAAACACATTGTGCCCATAGAGCACACTGCATAGTTGTTTGTGCTACTACATGTGCACATAGGCTAGTAGTTTATTCTCTAAAAGATGAGTGCTTTGCTATGCATTTTAGACCATGTGTCTTGTTAAATTAGGATAACTGTTACATGTGTGACTATATTAAATTTGTTTGTCTCCTGCGTAGATCACTTGGCTATTTCCCATATAGCCACAGTATCTACCCAGCTAACAAATTTATGTTCTGAGAACATTTTTGTAAAGTTCTGCTTTGGTTGTGGGAACGTTATTTGGAATGTTCCAAAAATGTGGAAATGTCCAGTTTGCGTTACGTTGCTAGAACGTTATTTGATGGTTAGCATAACGTTCCTACAACGTTCTTGCAACCTACATTTCACTAAAAATATAATGTTCTATGAACGTTTATTTGGAACATTCCAAGAACGTTAAAATGTCCAGTTTGCTTAACGTTCCTAGAACGTTATTGTTTTGTTAGCATAACGTTCCTACAACGTTCTTGCAACCTAAATTTCACTAAAAATATAATGTTCTATGAACGTTTATTTGGAACATTCAAGAACGTTAAAATGTCCAGTTTGCTTAACGTTCCAAGAACGTTATTTTTTGGTTAACATAACGTTCCTACAACGTTCTTGCAACCTAAATTTCACTTACAAATATAACGTTATATGAACGTTTGTTTGGAACATTCAAGAACGTTAAAATGTCCAGTTTGCTTAACCTTCCTAGAACATTATTTTATGGTTAGCATAACGTTCCTGCAACCTAAATTTCATTTAAAAATATAACGTTCTATGAACGTTATTTGGAACATTCCAAGAACGTTAAAATGTCCAGTTTGCTTAACGTAGCTAGAACGTTATTTTATGGTTAGCATAATGTTCCTACAACTTTATTTCCACCTACATTTTCTTAAAAATACAACATCCTAAAACATTTATTTGGAACATTACAAAGTTTAGTTTAATAAAATGTTATTTTAAGATTAGCAGTATTGCAACATTTGCTTTCAACATCATTTTATTAACACAACCTTCCAGATACAAGCAAGTATATAATTACATGTGCATTTCAACAGGTATCTGAATTATTAAAGATAATCACTTTCAAAAAGTTCATTAACACATTGAACAAATTGGTGAAATTTGCATATCATGTAAAATAATAATAATAATAATATGTAGTTTAATATTTATGACAATGAACTATAACTTCACAGCTAAATATAAACTATCATATTAACATTTAATAATTGAGGACTTCTATATGAATTTGAGTGTGGGGTGTGGGTGCTGAAAAACTGTGGTCCATGTCCTGTCTCTCCACGCTCCATCTATAAAGTAAACAGATTGGCTGAGGTTACAAAGTGATATTACAAAATGCCTATAAAATAATTAGTGTGGCTATGCCAAAAAAATTATTAGGATCTGTGCTGTGAGTTCTACAAATATTACATTACTCAAGAGTCAAAGGTAGTTTCATTTGACTTGGCATATGTTACTTTCATTGACAAGCTACTTTCATAGCAGCATTAAGAAAAACGTCTTCTGAAGCATCATTAGATTAAGAAAATATAAACATTCAAATAATACATTTTCATCGTGTCATTTCCAAAAAACAATTTTTAGGTCAACATAAATTGACCTAATTTATTCATCTTGATAGGTATACACATGCACACTACTGGAAATACGTCATAATAGGGTAGTTAAGTCAACTGCAATTTCCATTTTATACCAATTTGAAACAGGAAAAATCCCTTCAAATATAGATAACATTTAGAAGTTATCAATAAAGTTATTAAATGGCAAAAGTTGCCTTGTTACATGTTATTAGCTAATAAACTGTTACATGAACTCAGTTAGGGAAGGAAACTCAGAGATAAAACAGGTAAGATTAATAGGTTCTAGTAGGTGTTTCTGGGTAGGTATGCTAGCATTGAACCATTAACTGACAGTAAGAATTTTTGCTATTAATACATCAGTTAAATTGTTAAAGAATAATTTGTAATGTTTTCCTTTAAAAAAAAAATGCTGCATGGATTAAAAAAACGGCATTGTCAAAATGGCATTGAGAGCTAAAAAAACAAGTTACATGTAAGTTGTTAGTTAATCCTTTAAATTTTACAGGTATTCAGAAACAAGATAAATAACAGAAGGTATAAGTAGCTATTATTATGTCTCAAAGCCTAAACTATAAACTTTTTGAAGCTTGAAAATAAAGACTGTCTAGACTTCCAATGGAAAGACAAAAATGATGAATGAATATCAAAAATAAAAACATTCGTTTGAAGATGAATGAAATTCATTCAAAATGAATTTGGAAAAACATGAGGGTGAGTAAACCATGACAGAATTTAAATGTTTTTTTAATATGCTGATCTCAGCTAAAAATTTTAAATATTGCCAAGTAAATATAAAGTTGTCCTGACATGTGTCCTACCTTGTGCATTTTGACAATATCTGCAGAGACTACTTTTCAGATAGTAGTAGAGCTGCCAGGATCATAACTTGAATGGCTGATGCCATTATTGTCCCTGAAGACAAAACACAAAATTAGAGAAATTTAACTCACAATTAAGCAACATTTATGGACAGCTTATTTTTATGAATCATAACAAGACAATTTTTAACCACTACAAACTTAGCATTAGCAATTACCTGACATCTTTATAAAAAAAACAAAGCAACTTTAGGATAAGGGAAAGTAGAAGTTTTATTAACTATATTAGTTAAGTATATAAATGTATAACTATAATCAGAACTTAAGACTTCACTGGTATTTTTCTGAAGCAACACAAAATACCAAAAGACTTTGACGGAATGACAGACAAACTGAAATTTAAGATGTTATTCACTCTGCCAATTCAGTCTGAATCAAATTGGTGGCACACTACATTACATCAAACATGACTGGTCTTTAGATGTCATTCTTGTGGGATGTTAGTTTGTTGTTTTTCATCTGTATTGTGTAACGTTATTCACGATTTGATCAATCTTTAGGTTTAAATTTCAATCTAATATTCACAAAACAAAAGTATACTATTGCTTTAGAAGATTTAACATTTGTGCTGCTGGTCATTTCTGGTCATCATTACATCTGCATTAATAGCAATTCATCAAAATATAAAAACCGAAGAACGATGAATTTAAATAACTGTTTATAAGGTGACAAATTACATCTTGTACAACACTAAAGCCCATCAATTTGTTTAATGTGAATACTACTTAATTTATTTTAGGCCCATATTAGTATCAGCCATCTTGTTGCAAATGACCCCTCGCTGCCTTTGCACTGAAAAGATTGATTTCAAAAGCATGACAACAATTTGTTAGTATGAATTTTAAGAAAGACAGCGCGAGGAGCAAATAACTGTGTAAAATGTTAACTAAGGTTAACAAAACAGCCATTATAAATGCTCCTCAGCCCCTTTGTTCACTGCGTTCGGCGGATTTAGAAAACTTGATCAGCATCACATGGATATTCTAGATGAAACTGACAAAGCGGATAATAAATAATGATTAACTAAAAGTTTAAACGTATTGTAATACAGAGAATATGTCTTTGCTTTACCTTGCTTGAGAACTGTGGCGCGAGTGACAGTTAGAGATGACGACATCCTGTCAGCTGTCTCTCCAGTTTGTCTGTGTCCAGCTGTGGACACACACACACACACACACACACACACACACACACACACAAATCTTAATTTATCACTGACAAACTGTTGTGTATAACACTGCATATTTAACACTTGCCGTTGATAACTTTGATGTGGTTGGTTGTTAGCTCCTTGCTTCTTTGCTAGCTAACATTACAATGATAACTGAGCTGGTTAATCTTCAGATAAAGTTGACAAAACACAAAATAACGTTCAAAAGTGCTTTAAATAAGAATACAGAAGTGAATGCTTACCTATTATTTTCCGTGACCGCGTCGCGGGCTGTGATCCAGTGACTGTGAGCTGTGGGGGATGGGCGGATGAGACTGACTGAAAAATGCGCGCGGTTTTTAAAAAATAATATTTTGTCTCGAGTAAAATTAATTTCTTTAAAAGGATTGATCTATGCTTAATATGAAGCAGATTGATGTATTTATTATATTATCTTTAGTTATGAAGGCTATTTAATTAATATTGAGAGAGATAAAGCAAACGTGACTTCTAGAAAAACAATGTTAGAAATCATGAATTAAGCTAATTTTTAGATTAAATTAATTTATACTTATTTAGATTGAGTTCCCCTTAACCTAATGAGATTTTGAGTTCACATCACAAATATATATTGAGTTGAAATAAAACATTTTTTGTTAAATTAACTAATTTAATTTAGCAATGCCACTGATTTACAGTGTATGACATTTCACTATAGGCCTATGACTTCAATAAGTTATACAAGATATATAATTAATAATGATAAAGTATATAATTATAAAAGATTCAGTGACTCATTCAGGTGATTTGCCACATCCTAATCGAGGTTGTAGTTTCATATTTAAATACATTTTATTTTTCTATCATATTCGGTTTTATTCTATTCATGTTTTATATAGCCTATAAGTTGTTTTTTCTTTTTTTCTAAAGATGTTTCTCCCAACATTATGGTAATGTTCATAAAGTAGCCTGCAATCATAAGGACATGAATACTGTTCTCAGAATGTTTTGATAACAACATAACATTTAGCATTTAATTATTAATTTAGAAATTATATTACATTACAATAACGTTCTAAGAATGTTGTTCTAAAAATGTTTTCTCTCAACATTATGAGAACGTTCATGAAGTACAAATCAAATCTTAAAGACGTTCCAAGAACGTTGATTTAAGAATGTTTTCTCTCAACATTATAAGGACGTTCATTAAGTACAAATAACGTCCTAAAAACGTTCCAAGAACGTTGATTTAAGAACGTTTTCTATCAGCATTATAAGAACATTCATCAAGTAAAAATGACGTCCTAAAGACGTTCCAAGAACGTTGATTTAAGAACGTTTTCTATCAGCATTATAAGAACATTCATCAAGTAAAAATGACGTCCTAAAGACGTTCCAAGAACATTGATTTAAGAACGTTTTCTCTCAACATTATGAGAACGTTTATTAAGTACAAATAACGTCCTAAAGACGTTCCAAGAACGTTGATTTAAGAACGTTTTCTATCAGCATTATAAGAACATTCATCAAGTAAAAATGACGTCCTAAAGACGTTCCAAGAACGTTGATTTAAGAATGTTTTCTCTCAACATTATGAGAATGTTCATGAAGTACAAATAACGTCCTAAAGACTTTCTAAGAACGTTGATTTAAGAACGTTTTCTATCAGCATTATAAGAACATTCAAGTAAAAATGACATCCTAATGACGTTCCAAGAACGTTGATTTAAGAACGTTTTCTCTCAACATTATGAGAACGTTCATGAAGTACAAGTCACCTCCTAAAGACGTTCCAAGAACGTTGATTTAATAACGTTTTCTATCAACATTATGAGAACGTTCGTTAAGTACAAATGACGTCCTAAAGACGTTCCAAGAACGTTGATTTAAGAACGTTTTCTCTCAACATTATGAGAACGTTCATGAAGTACAAATAACGTCCTAAAGACTTTCCAAGAACGTTGATTTAAGAACGTTTTCTATCAACGTTACAAGAACGTTAACAACGTTATAAGAACGTTCCAAAAACATTATTTTAATAACGTTTTGTACTAACATTAACACAACTTTTAAAGAACGTTAGTGAATGTTCTGGGAACGTTCCCTGTTAGCTGGGTATGTACAGGAACAGGGTTGCCACGCGGTTACAATGTGATTCACAATTGCATTATCCTTTCTAAATTGGCTTCTAATTGTTTCATTATGTAATTGGCATGATACAACTTTACCTGGCTAATAATGAATTGTTATATTTGATTTATTCTGATCTCTTCAGAAATCTTTTTTTTTTTTTTCTAGTAGATTAGAGTTGTAGTCTAGTGTTTCCACAAATCTGCGTCCAGGACAGATCATACTTAAGTACCAAGGAATGAAGCGGGGGCTCGTCATTAGGGATCTTCTGATTTCTGACTGTCACTGACTTAACAAGTTACAGTTTTTGTGATTATAGAAAAAATACACTTTTTATTATGTGCTAGCAGGGTGCAGCCTATTTAAAGGAATTATAGTTACCCTGTATCCTCTGAGTAAGATCAGCTGGCGAGTTTGTGCCGTGCGTTCACAGTTGACTGAGTGAATTTCTAAGCGACACTAGGTCACTAATGAACAAATAATTGAAAGTATGGGATTTCCAGAATAATCAAATATCCAAATTAATATAAATTCGATGTCTGTGATTAGTTTTTAATTATAGATATTGTCTAAATTTAATGATCACTTAGAATTGGAGTCAGATTGAGCACGGAGCTAGACTAAAATTGAAACTAAATCCAGATAAATTCAGAGACGCAGGTAAAACCTTCGACCAGGCCGCTGGATTCCGTTGTTTGGGCTAGCAGGTGGATCCTTACAGTGACAGTAGTAATATCCAATACTTCACGTCACTTTGATGATTTATGACCGGATTTATGAGCACCCTGTCAGATTTGATCGTCAGGTTGTCATATGTCAAATGTATAGACGGGTAGATATCTAACCTGATTTATGGGTATATGACCCCTCTGTCACCCTGACTGTCACGTCACCGGGATCCTGTCAGCCCTGACTGACATGACAGTAGGGGTTTGTAAATCAAAAGATCTAAAGTGGATTTACGATGTTTTTATCACTCACCTGGTGCCATGGGGTTTTTATGGCGTTCCTTCCTGGCCTGTAGCTAACGGTCAGTCTTGGAGGTGTTGGGCATCTTCCTGATTGTGGAAAAATTGGCTGAGCAAAGGATGTGTATTGCCACCTTATGTTTGTTTGATCTGTATGTTATATGTTAATGTCTAGACGGGAGGGGGTCATCCTGACTGTGGGAAAAATAGCTGAGAAAAGGGTGATGTAGTGGCTCCTCAAGAGGACCAATGTTTGTTTGATTTGTATGGCGTATGTTATTGCCTAGTCACCAATTTGTTCCTACCGGCTTGTCTACATCGGCTTCTGAATAAGGAAGGTTGTCAGGACGTCTACCTTTCCAGGTTGGGGCTAAAAGAAAGGTGTCGTGTCTGAGGGTTGTTCTTTGTTTTTGGGGGGGGATGGAAGACATCCAAACACGTTTCTAATGTCAAACCCCTAAACGGTTTAGTTCTGCTTGATCTATAGGCTAAATGTTGATAGCTAAGACATCGCTGTTTTTGATTGTATGAAAACTGAAACATAGAATAAAAGAATTCACCAATTGATGAAAATTTCTATATGCGTCTGAAAAAAGTGCTATGTCCGGGCATGTTTTTCTTTATCATCTCAATGTGTGTATGCTAACACCTCTGTAGGATCAGAACAACCTAATCTGTAGGTTGAATAGATAAACTTATAAGGCGGAGTCTTAAGTTAAAAATGATTCAAACCACCAACTATCCATTTACTTCTGACAGTGAAGGTGATTGTGGGGTCTAACTGACAGTGGACGACAGTATCCTCTTTGTGCTTGTGTTAATGGCTTTACAGCATTCACTCATATAGATGCGCACAGAATCATGCTTTAGTTCAGTTCAGTTCATTTTATTTATAAAGCACAATAAAACAACAACTGTTGACCATTGTGCTAAACAATATTGTTTAAATGAAAAGTACATAACATGATATGACAAGACAAACAAATAAACATTTTTAAATAAGCCCTGCTTTAGACAAATAATCAACACTTTAGCTGATTATTTATACACACACACACACACATACACAAATCTGAGTATACTACATTTTAAGTATGAGCAAAAATGTTGTTTTTACTTTTTGTTGTTATTTAATAAATGTTTTCATTTTAATCTAGCCCGTAGATAGTATGTGTACTGTAAAATAACAAATATACACTGTAACCGATTTCTGTAATTTGAACAGTATTTTACTGTATTATGTACAGTAAGATACTGTAAAATGTATATACAGTATTTTACTGTAAACTGCAAAGGATTATGGGAAAATGTATGGTCACTACAGTAAACTACTGTAAATTTACAGTAGTGAACTTGCCCGCGAGAAACTGACCAATGGCAAGGGAGATTTATTTTGTTTGCTGTTTGGTGGAAGCAGAGGTAAAAGGACAAAAGAGACACTTTGCACTGTTAACTAGACAAAAAGGTTAGTAGGCATATATATTATTTCTGTTTTATGCAAAACTGAGACATTTTAAGATGTTTTAACTCATTAACAGCAAACTAACATTATCCATCGTGTCATTTTTCATGTCGGGAGTTGGGGCCTTTTTTTCTGACTGAAGGCCGGATTAACGCCGCCATAACGGTGATAACGTCGACTGGTGAGTAAATTAAGGTCACCTATATTAGTCAAAATAAACCTTATTAAACCGAAAAACACGTTTGTAGGTTTGGCTGCCTTTTGATGCAAGTTAGTTCATCTGGTGAGTCATTACTTAACAACGAACTAACGTGAAATAATGTTACTGAGGTAAAGTGCATTGGCAACACCACTGTTTCAATTCAGTGGACATTTTAAACAGTATTTTCAAGTAATTCTTTTGTTTGTTCTTTTCAAATTTCTAGTCTAGATTTTGTCGACAACGTCGGAGGTGTATTTTGGTGCCTCTTCTTGTGACTGGCATAACGTTAGTTTCGATGATAACATCAACTGATAAGTTAATAATGTCAGTTAGCCGAAGTTAACGAACACAGAGAAGCATAATATCTTCTGTACACTGCCTCTTTATCGCAAGTGCAATTCTCTTCAAATGCTATTTAAGTTAGAAACGTGTGTACCAATGTTGTATGTAACTTTAGAGACGGTCCCTATTCAGTGAGAGACGTAAAATAAAACCGCGAGCTAACATGAAATACTGAGGAAAACTGAGTTAAGAAATACCACTGTAAAGTACATATTTTGTATTTTATTTTCAAGTTTGTGGTCTTGTGGTGATGTCGTCTGCATCGGAGGAGTATTGGAGTCTTTTCCTGTGATTGCAGTCGTAACAACAGGTGAGCTTTCATCTAATGTTACTAAAGTAGCCAAATTAGCCAAGTACTCCTCGCTGCAGACTGTAGCGCGGTGACGTCAGGTACCTACGTCAGGTATGTGTTTGCCGCGCATGCGCGAAGTGACGTATGGTATGTCTATAAAACGCATGCGCAGTAGCGCGGTGACGTCACGTACCTACGTTACCTATGTATTTACCGTAAATACGCAGGTTCAATAATTCACTTCCGGTACATTTACTTTCTTTTGTTTTCTTATAAATGTGCGTTTGTGTTGTGTTGGCTTTTAATTGTAAGGATGCTTTGGTCTTAATCATAGAGAGTGTCATTGCAAATGTGTGCGATTTCAAACATTTATGACATGCTTTATGATATGTGTTAGTATTCGAAGTGACAGGGATTCTGGTGCTGGTCTTTAAAAGTCTTATTTCGCCTAAAATTAGCCTTTAAAGATGTATTAAAATAGAGCAGAAATACTTATATTAATAAAGTAATGAATTGCATGCATTGGAAAAAATAAAAATACATACATACATACATATATATATATATGTGTGTGTGTGTATGTATGTATGTATGTATGTTTCTCATATTTGTCATTAACATTATCAAAAATTAATAGATACTATAACAAATTTATTGTTCATTGTTAGTTCATGTTAATTAATACATTAACTAGTGTTAACAAATGACACCTTATTGTAAAGTGTTACCTCTTAAATTTACCTTCATGTTCATATGACTTTTTAGGGACATTGTCAGTGAGATGAAATTCAGAGAAGAGGCCCACTTCATATGTCTAGACAGATCGTTCTTTAACTCCTTAACATATAGTGAATACTGTAAAAAGTATTTGAGTGTCTGTCTCTCTTCTCATCTTTCTGTCTGTCTCATCTCAACTATCTGTTTTTTTTTTTCCTGATAGACTGTATTGCCCTCAACTGTAAAACTTTCAAATTGTTTCAGGCTATGCTTTCTCAAGCCAAACCAACCTAAATTTTGACTTGACAAACTTTTTTAATTTAGTTGGTTAATGCTGATTATAAATTAAACCTCTTAGGTACTTTACAGACAAAGCAAACAACAATCTTTTTCTTATACCATCCTATAATATTTAAAAATACATTTAAAATATTTTTCTTGTATGGCTCTTTTGCCTTTCCTCAAAATGATTTAATATTGTTTGTTCTTTTATGTAAATTAGGTGTCGTGAACTGGAGTGCATTTTCTGCACAATACAGACAGGAGTGCCGGGTGCCGTATTCACTGACCCAGTGCCTACGGTGCAGTGAAATACTGTATTTAAAGACTGCACACCTAGGACTGACAGGAGGGGAGTCCTGTGTGGGTTTTATTCATTCAAAGAATTTGAGGGCTACTGCTCGGTTGATTGTTGATTGTGATGGAGGTGAATTTCAGAATGAGTAGATGCAATTTTTTTCTTTCTCCTGTGTCATGTTTATAGTCTATGGTCTTAATCTATATTTGTATATACAATTATATTTTCTGTTTTGTTCTTTGAAATAATAATTTAAAAAAAAAGATCACTGTTATCAGTTTGGTTTTTTGGAGGCACCATGCTTAAAATGGGATGCAGACACTGAAAATATACTGTATGTAGTCAACTGAATTTAAAACTACTTTATTGGCTTAAATATTTCACATGCAGAATTGCCAATGCAAAAGGAAAATGTCCAAAATTATACTAAATAAATAAACAAGAACCATGACAGAGGACAGATTAAAATAAGAAAGGCAGCAGCTATTTGCACTAAGTGATAGCAGGATTTTCTGCTATTTAAACTACTTATTGCAAACAGTGGTAATTATCTGCACCTCAGTATTGTACTACAATATAAAACAGTATTCAATAATAACTTATTGAGTGTAAATTATAATTTTAATTCAAATTATTAAATGGATATCACCTTATTGGGACAATAAAGCCCTCCCTCAAAACTTTTTGATTATTTCCTTAATTTTTATTGAAAATAAATGCTTTTTTGATGTGATTTGAACTTTGAAAAGGGAGAAAAACTTTGCTAAAAGGCGAATTCGAACCTGTGTCGATCGCGTCAAAATGTGAAATCCACGCGTTTGACCATCTGTGCCACTAGAGCTGACGACTGAAATTATCTTTTGTAATGTTGACTAGCCTAATAAGAAATATATAAGGCGCCGTTAAAGGGTAATATTACAATATACACAGTGAAGTAAAGTGCAACAGAATGTTAATAAATATACTACACACATATTACAGAATAAACTCTGTAATTCCGTATAATTTTACCTGAGATGAGACATGGTTAAAATCATGTATATGTGCTGTATTACATTTTATTGTTTTATTTTTTTTCCACCTTAGCATTCTTAATACTTTTATATTTTATTAGAGTATTCTGTAAAGTATGCGCATGCGTTTTTATGACGTGTTACGTCACGCACGACGCTAAAACACCTACCGTCACCACGTAATGCAAATTACACACGCAATGCGCATGCGTGTCATAGACATACCATACGTCACTCTGCGCATGCGCGGTAAACACATACCTGACGTAGGTACCTGACGTCACCGCGCTACAGTCTGCAGCGAGGGGTGTCTCAAATTAGCCACGGGCTGCTGTTCTCCACTAACTTACTTTTTAAAGAGAGGAACGGGCTAGCAATATATTAATATAGTAAGTTTTGCTTATAAATATAAAAAATGTGGTAACACTTTACAATAAGGTTCATTAGTTAACATTAACGTTAGTTAAAAACATTAATGAACAATACTTCTACACCATTTATTAAGCTTAGTTAATGTTAATTTCAGCATTTACCAATGCATTATTAAAATCACAAGTTGTGTTTGTTAACATTAGTTAACGCACTGTGAACTAACATGAAATAAACAACAACTGTATTGTCATTAACAAAGATTAATAAATAGTGTAATAAATGCATTGTTCATTGTTTGTTCATGTTAATTAATACATTAACCAATGTTAACAAATGACACCTTATTGTAAAGTGTTACCAAAAATGTTTATTTTATTCAAAATGTTTGTATTACTGTATGGTAGTTTTTTTCTGATCATAAACTATAGTAACACTAAAAGGGTGTTGTGACTCTGTCTGTTACAGGAGATTTCTCCAAGCAAAAACAAGATCCTGAATATGAGGGCAGAATGAGGGCGTTTTACAGAAATGCAGAATTAGGTAACCCAAAATACATTTTGTTTTACATTGCATTTACATTCATGCATTTGCCAGATGCTTTTAGCCAAAGCAAGTTATATTGTATTTAATGTAGGGGAGCACGGGACACAACCTAACACTGACTTTCTTAGCATGTGTAAATCCACGTGGGGTTCAGAGTATAATTTTTTTTTATACACTTTAATTTCACACTTGTCTAGTACAAATATGTTGCCTTGTTTCATAATTACAGGTGTATGTTTTTCATTATTTACCTCAAAAGAATGGAAGCGACAACATGCCCCGTAGGTGGGGTACATTGTAACATGTGAGGGGCACATTGTAACATAACCATATGACACCTTAAATTATTATCGGATCTAATGAAAAAATATACAAGACAAACTAAAATATTTTGTCAATAAAATAAAATCATTAACTTTTTCAAATAAAATAATGGTGTTTTTTAAGAATTAAAAATTTTAAAAAATCTAATTTTGGAGTTTGACAATGAACACATTGCAACCATGCTTGGGACGGCCCTGATCGCAACACACAGCTACATATACAGTGTAGTTCAAAACAGAGTGTGCAAATGAAGAAAGACATTCAGAAATTCAGAAATGATACACTCCCTCCACACACAGCTGTCATAGGACACAGGACACGAGAAATGCTTTACATTTCTTGAAATAACAATTTCTGAACATTAAACATCGATTATCAGTCTTTATTCACCTGCTTCTTGTGGTTTCTCATTAAAACTCATAAAAGTAAATGGTGTAAATTGCATTGCTAATGTCATAGAATAGCATAGTTTAATAATAGCTGGGCACATTGTAACAGTTTTACAACGTTCCCCATCTGTGCAACTGGAATTTAAAACTGGTTAATGTCTTCTGCTAGTTAGCGAAGCATTATAAAATTATCTAAACTGATAACAGATTGGAGATTCTAATTTTAAATGAATACTAAAAACTGAGATGACAATTCACTTCAGCCAGAAATGCATTTCTGCTTTGGTAGAATAAATATTCAGCAACATCTTCAAAAGATCTTTGAATTTTGGTGCACTTTATTCTCTATATAGTGTTGATATGGCAGCTAGTAAAAACTGTAAATTTGGTTATGCTAGCATGTGTGGAAATATTTAAACCATGTATGTTACAACTTACCCCGTGTTAGTTTGTGCCCTGCGCTCCCCTACACATTTTATTAAGTTATTCATTCCCTGGGAATCAAACAGGGATGGCACTAGGTGTGTGTGGGCATCAAGATTGAGTTTTCATGCGCATTAAAATTATTTCTATTAAACCAGCACTTAGACAGCAAAATGCAGCTGCTTCAGATATCTTTAACTTATTGTAGCCTATAAATTCATAATACCGATATCCTCATCTGACAAAATTAGATTACTGTTACTGTATAGCAACAAATATAGATTTTTAATCATGGTATTATAAGCACAGATTTTCTAGGACACACACACACACATTTAGAAATGACTAGATTATATGAACAGATCGGTTAGCATTTAGCATGGTCTGTGGCAGACTTTACTAAGTGTCAGGGCAACAAAATTCAATAAACAGGAAGTTAATATTAAGTGATTTAAATCGTGAAAAGAAATATTGTCTTTTTTCGCAAAAATGGTTCTAAACAAAGCCATGTTGTACGTCTCTGCACACAACAGTGTTTCATTACTGAAAGAATTTACCTTTTTTGAATGCCTTGAATCAGCGATTCACTGATCTATTCAAAAAACAGTTTCTTCATTCCTGAAAGAATCAGCAGTTTTTAATGAATAGATTAAATAAATGACTCAGTGGCTCAGTCATTAAGACAGTGGCTTGCTGCCACCTACTGGTAATTTTAGTCTCATTTTTAAAAGTATCATTCTATTTTTTTTTCTATCATTTACATATTTTGTGTTTATATTTAAAACATTAATTTCACAATATTATTTATGCAATTTGTAAGTGCAAATTGTAATTAATTACACTTGTTGCTTTAAAAAAAAAATTAAGCCACTTAGCCAATGTAACTTTTCAGCATAGCCTGTTTTATTTGACTTGTATCCTGTGTATTCTGATACATAAACGAATGTCTCTGGGCTAAGCCCTGGATATCCACTCACCCTAGAACCGCCCCTGGAATCAGACCCATTAATTCAGCATTCTAGCTCTACTGATTGAGAATGCATTGTACAAAATGGAGCTTTAATAATTTGAATGTGATGAATTATCAACTAATTATGTACCTTCCTTTGTAGGTGCGTTCAGATGTAGTATATAAGGTTTTATTAACATCAAAGTGCATACAGCACCAAGTTTGACAGTTGAGGCAAATTCTGTAAACACTGCTTTGAAAAATAATGTTTTTTTTTTTTTTTTTTCTTGTGCTTGCAGGTTCATTCAGATCTTTGTGGCACCAAATGCATTGAAAGTCACAGGTCAGCTGGAATTCTGGAAAGAGGGTGCAAAGAAAAAGGATCTGCCTGAATCCCATCCTGCTGTTTCTCATCGGAGAGCTTGTCAACTTTGACTGTCAAAATTACTGAAATTTAACACAACACAAACTCATTTTTAATGTATTATTTGATTTTATTTACACTACCAGTCAAAAGTTTTTGAACAGTAAGATTTTTAATGTCTTCTGCTTACCAAGCCTGCATTTATTTGATCCAAAGTACAGCAAAAACAGTACAATTTTGAAATATTTTTACTATTTAAAATAAATGTTTTCTATTTGAATATATTTTAAAATGTAATTTATTGCTGTGATCAAAGCTGAATTTTCAGCATCATTACTCCTGTCTTCAGTGTCACATGATCCTTCAGAAATCATTCTAATATTCTGATTTGCTGCTCAAAAAAACTATTATTATTATAATTGTGTTGAAAACAGCTTCAGGTTTCCTTGATGAATAGAAAGTTCAGAACAGCATTTATCTGAAATAGAAATATACTCAACTGTTATGATGATGATGATAATAATAATAAATGTTTATCAGCATATTAGAATGATTTCTGAAGGATCATGTGACACTGAAGAGTGGAGTAATGACGCTGAACATTTAGCTTTGATCACAGGAATAAATTACATTATAAAATATATTCAAATTGAAAGCTGTTATTTTAAATAGTAAAAATATTTCACAGTATTACTGCTTAAATAAATGCAGGCTTCGTGAGCAGAAGAGAATTCTTTAAAAACATCAAAAATCTTACTGTTCAAAAACTTTTGACTGTTAGTGTACTTACTTGTTTTTGCTTTTCAGTATGTGTAAGTTTGCCATGATACAAAGTGCCCAGGGGACTGTTGTGATGCCCTTTTTTCAGCTAGTTCATCCTAGAGATCAAGACTTGTAATTTGTACTTTTAAAAAGAAAATGTTCAACAATTAAAAAGAATATAATCAGAGCTAATGCTCATTGTGATTTTTATGGAGTTGGGGTGGTAAAAATTATGGATTACAGTGCTGTACCACAATTTGATTGTTTTTTACAGGTAAAAAATGTTTAAACTACATGAAAATGAACACTACAGCACTGATACTGTAAATGAAAATACGGTAAAAAAAAACTGTAAATGAAAATACAGTAATAACACTGTAAATTAAAATACAGTAATAATACTGTAAATGAAAATACAGTAAATCCATTATACTGGAAATGCAATTACAGTAATAATACTGTAGCCATTTTTACAGTAATTTACTGGCATCCAGCTGCCAGTAAAATACTGTAAAATTTACAGCAACCTTTTTACAGTGTACATTTCACTTAAAACTTCTCAGTAAAACAATTACACCTACGGTTTTAAACATGTTTAAAAAGTTTTAAACACATTGTCACTAAAGCAAGTCATGCTTTCTATTGTCTTTAAATTAAACTTTAGTTTTAATCTTTAATTTCTTTAAAACAGCCTGATGATAATGCACCCAAGTGCTTTTCTCACACGAGTAGAAAACTCTTTGGATGTGTTTGTGACAAACACACAATTTTTTTTTTGTAAATGTATGACTGAACCTTTCTCATCTGACAGACTTACGTTTTCAAATTTATTTATTTCAAATTATGTTTAACAGCCACAGGGAATACATGTTGTTTTCTAATGCTCATGAAAACTTTATTGGTGTAAATTTCTCACCTAGACCCCATTAAGTATCGACACAAAAATTAAGGCGTGCTGTTTTACACTTACGGCTGAATTGGCATATCTTACCATTGTGCTCAAAGCTACACATTTCCTGTATAAACGACTATGTCTATAACCTTTTCAAAGGGAATGTAGTATAATGTCATGGATCTTAATTGCGGTCACATTACCTACACTTTAATCTCAAGCGGAAATGTTGAAACGAGTACAACAAATAAAATGTGCACATCTGAACAAGAGCTCTAGATGTAGTGGCGTAAGAAAAAAGTAATTTAAAACAACATTTACAAAAATATACCCAGATGATCATGAATGGGTTTTCTGTATTCATATGATATTTACTTGGACTCTTGAGTTACATAGAAAGCACTAAAAAATGCCTTGATATTTCGTGTCTGTAGCCTTTTCAAGACTGTGTACGACTTCAAACTTTACTGAATGTGTAGCTTTGAGCACAATGGTAAGATATGCCAATTTTGCCGTAAGTGTAAAACAGCACGCCTTAATTTTTGTGTCGATACTTAATGGGGTCTCACATCAAATAGATGAATAATCATCCTAAAAAGAAATACCGACTTAGTCAAACACTCTTAAGAAATTTTCTTAATTTTCATTTATTTCTGTAAACACTGAATACTGATGGCTCTCAGAGAGAAGGCCTCACCTACAGTACAGTCATAGTAGTGACATAAACAGTCCAACAAACAAAATGTGAGCCGCGTTGTCCATAATCCTGATCGTCTGACTTAGTAAAATGTCAGTCACAATAGATCAAGAGGAGGATTTCTGTATTATGTATGCATTATAGCAATTTTTCTTAAATGTATACATTTTTGCATTTTGTAATTCAATGATTTTTAGTCAATTTGCTTTGCGCAAAGATAATTCCTATGTAAAGATTATGTTTGAATTCTTCCTATAACCTTTACAAAAGCGTGGAACATCATAGTTCTCAAAATATGTTTGCATTACATCAAATAAATATGACAGAAGTGGAGAAACAAAGATGTTTAGCACATGCACACATTGTAGATGCTTACATACACCAGAGATGTAGCTTTATTTGAGTCAAAGATGATGGCGAAAGCGACTGATAACATTCTTTAATGTTTAATGTCGTTGTGTTGAAAAAGATTCTGTGGGCAAACACCTCGAGGGAAATAATTTGAAATGGAGGTTTGTCAAAATAATAAAAAGTTCAGTCAAATGTTCAATCAGTTTCTTAAATGAATAAGTATGTGATCGTCATGCTCTCTTTCCCATGCAAGTATTAGCATGAGCTTGCAGAGGAGTATTAAAACAAATACAGCCAAACAGACGAAATGTGAATTGTGTCATCTGCTATCTGAGCAAGATGACTAAATTCAGTCATCCTTTGTTTATGAAACAGATTTTCCAAATTCTATATGCATTATAAACATTTTCTTGTCTTGCTATACACTCTTTCTTAGAGATTTGGTCTCTTGAATGTATGAAAGGTTATGGATTAAATTTATCAATACAAGATTGTGGAAATTTTAACATGCTCAAACTTAAATGAATGTGCAGCTTTCAGTGCAGTAGTTTGATTTGTTTCAGTTGTAATAGTTTTAAGGGTAAAACAGCAAGACTTAATTTTCGTGTTGATGTTTCGTGTGTTCGCACATCATGGACAGACACAGTTGCACTAAAAGAAATTTCTCAACAAGATTTTCATTTATTCCTGTTATGATGACAGCTCACAAAGAGGTGTCTTCACCTAAAAAACATAAACAGTCCAACAAAAAATTGTGAACGGCCATCTGAAATCTTGATAATATGATAATATTGATAAAATCTAGTAATGTAAAAAAAAAAAAAAAGAAAAAAAAAATGTAATTTACAAAACACTGTGATTCTTAGATGAGACGCATCCCTGACAAAATCTGTTGGCATGCAAAATACTCATAAATGTTTTAGCACAGCTATTTACACACATAGTATGAGAACTGTAGCCTACATTGTATCAGTTGTCTTAGTAAATTCATTACCAGTTTATTAGGGTCAAAAGGAAATGATGATAATAGTTGAAACATCCTTATATTTTATATCCCTTTCATTTTGAAAATCACAGATGCTGGTGCTTTAATCTTTTAGTAAACCATTTAAAACGACATCGTACCTAGAAAATAGTCAAAATGTACAAGTTTTGTGTTCTAGGTGAGAAATTTTGTCACAAATTCAGCCTCTGTGGCTCCCTCCAATCACCACCAGAGGGAACTATCACCAGAGTATTAACCGGTTCATTAAGACTTCATTTCCCATGAACCCCTTGCCAGAGACTGATCACCTGCACAGGTGTTCCTCATTGCTTGGTCTATTTAAACTGTGCCGCCCTTGCTCTCCTTGCGAAGTCTTGTTTTGCTATGCAGTCATTTCTGAGTGTTTTCCCTGTGTTTGCTTACCTGTTGATGACCTGGATTGTTTACCCTTTTCCGAAGGATTGCTGCCTGCCTCTTCTGACTCTGCCTGCCTTACTGAGTATCTCTATTGTCTGTTTGCCGCCTGCCTTGACCCTCAGCCTGAACTCTGTTTCTGATTCTGCCCTGCCTCTGCTATATCTGACACCTGTTACTGACTTATGCCTGTCTGACTTCTCTTGTGTTTCAATAAAACTGCACATGGATCCTGACGCCACTGCCTCCTCATTACAGAAGACTTTGCCAGAAATAGATCCAGCAGTTTTCTACCACTTTACCACAGAGGTATCTGCCCAATCTTCAATGCTCGCCATCCACCAACAACAACTAGACCGGCTTACCTCACTAACCGAAGAGATGGTAAGGGCCTTGCAAGGCCTCCGTCTACAAGCACCCGAAGCGCAAGCTCCGCCTCTGAGCCCACCGTCTCAAGCTCTGGCTTCAACTACATTCACCGCCAGTCCTCGTTTGGCGTTTCCAGATAAATTTGATGGCTCACCCATGAAGTGTAAGGGTTTTCTACTCCAATGTTCTATGTTTGTTAACCAACAACCCATGCTGTATCCCACAGATGACAGTCACATCGCATTTGTCTGTTCGCTCCTCACTGGAAGAGCATTAGAATGGGCTACCGCGGTGTGGAGTGAAGACCATTCTGTTTTCCCTTCTTTCTCTGCCTTTATCCTGCGGTTTAAGGAGGTTTTTGAACATCCCGCTGGTGGAAAGGAGGCGGGTGAGCAGCTGTTATCTCTACGCCAAGGAAGAGGATCGGCGGCTGATTATGCTCTCTCCTTCCGCACACTCGCAGCTCAAACAGGTTGGCCGGATGACCTGCTCAAACTACACTTTCGCAGAGGTTTGAGTCCGGAGCTACAGTCTGAACTAGCCTGTCGGGATGAGGGGAGATCCCTGGATCAATTCATTGAGCTGGCCATTCGGATTGATAGCCTTCTTCGCTCTCGTCGTCAGACTCGTTTCTCCTCGGCTCCAGTCGGCACCGCATTACCACCACCTGACACCGAACCCATGCAGATTGGTTTCACTCATCTCAGCGGAGAGGAGAGAGGAAGACGCATTCGTCTAAATCTGTGCCTATATTGTGGATTATCTGGACACATGAGAGCTTCCTGCCCCACTCGTCCACCTCACAATCCTGCTGCGGTGAGTCCGAATCTTAATCCTTCCACTGTATTAGAGATTGCAGTTACCCTAAAGATAAATGGGCAGATCACGGAGGCTAGAGTTCTGATTGATTCGGGGGCAGCAGGAAGTTTCATTGATGCTAGTTTCGCAAAGACTCATGATATTCCTCTTGTTCCCTGTGTATCTCATCTGGCAGTGGCAGCGCTAGATGGCCATCCGCTGGGCTCTGGCCAAGTCCAATTCATCACCAAAGACATTGAATTATGCATTGGAGCTCTTCACACCGAAACTATCCGTTTCTTCGTATTCCAATCTCCACAAACACCAATCATCCTGGGACTGCCTTGGTTAGAGAGACCCAACCCCTCTATTTCATGGTCCGAAAGACAAATTACTCAATGGTCCGAATCCTGCCGTCAGAATTGCCTCAACAATACTCCAGTCAGAAAGTAGGCGCACACCCCTATCTCACAACTCCCTGCCGAATACCATGAATTCGCAGAGGCCTTCAGTAAGATCAAAGCTTCCCAGCTACCTCCGCACAGAACAGACGATTGTGCCATTGATCTCCAACCAGGTTCTCATCCTCCCAAAGGAAGAGTCTTCCCTTTATCACAACCAGAAGCAGAGGCTATGAAACTATAGATAGAAGAGGAACTCTCTAAAGGTTTCATCAGACCATCCACATCACCTGCCTCTGCTGGGTTCTTCTTCGTCAAGAAGGATGGAGGACTTCGTCCCTGCATCGATTACCGAGGTCTCAACGACATGACCATCAAATTTCGCTATCCCTTACCTCTAGTCCCTGCAGCTCTGGAACAGCTCCGAAAAGCAAGGTATTTCAGGGCGACGAGTGGAAAACTGCCTTCTCCACCACAACTGGGCACTACGAATATCTTATGCCGTTCGGGCTTGCCAACAGTCCTTCGGTGTTCCAATCCTTCATCAATGATGTGTTCAGAGACATGTTAAATCGCTGGGTAATCGTCTATATTGACGACATCTTGATTTACTCTGAGTCATACGAAGATCATGTTAAACCCGTTCGGGCAGTCTTACAACGTCTCATCAACCATCAGCTATACGCCAAAGCCGAAAAGTGTGAGTTTCACCAAGAGTCAGTGTCCTTCCTAGGGTATGTGATTAGTTCTGGAGGGGTAGCCATGGACTACAAGAAGATTTGAGCAGTGGTCAACTGGCCTCAACCTACCACTTTCAAGGAACTACAACGCTTTTTGGGGTTTGCCAACTTCTACCGGAGATTCATTCGCAACTTCAGCACCGTAGCGGCTCCCATGACTTTGACTAAGAAGGGTAGTCAGCGCCTCACTTGGTCTCCGGCAGCCCGTTTGGCCTTCCAAACCCTCAAAGACAGGTTTACAACTGCACCCATCTTGTACCATCCTGATCCTGAACAAGAATTCATAGTGGAGGTGGATGCATCCAGCACAGGCATTGGAGCGGTCCTTTCTCAACGTCAAGGTAATCCACTGAAACTACATCCCTGTGCCTTCTACTCTCGCAAGCTCACCCCCACCGAACAAAATTACGATGTGGGCAACCAGGAACTTCTCGCCATGAAGGCCGCTCTTGAGGAGTGGCGTCACTGGCTTGAGGGAGCCAAACACCCCTTTACGGTCCTCACTGATCACCGCAATCTGGAGTACCTGAAATCGGCCAAAAGACTCAATCACAGACAGGCAAGATGGTTCACCAGATTCAACTTCAGAATAACCTACCGTCCGGGCTCTCAAAATACTAAGGCAGACGCTCTCTCTCGACTCTACGAGTCCTCCACATTGACTCCCAACCAAGAATTCATCATTCCGTCAACCATCATTCTCGCACCCATCCAATGGGATATCATGACCGAGATAACCAACGCTCACATCGCTGAAGCACTACCAGCTGAGACCCCACCTAATCTCACATATGTGCCTCAAGCTTTGCGACAAAGTCATCCATCTAGTTCACTCAACTCCTAGCTCCGGACACCCAGGTATAGCAGCCACACTGCAATTACTGAATAACCGCTTCTGGTGGCCCACTCTACAAGCGGAGACAATCGCCTACATAGGAGGCTGTTCTACGTGCTCCATGACCAAATCATCTCATCAACTGCCCGCTGGTCTACTTCAACCACTACCTATCCCACAACGCCCTTGGTCACACATAGCCATTGACTTCGTAACAGATTTACCGACCTCGCAGGGTCCCACTGCCATCCTCACGGTTATCGATCGCTTTTCCAAGGCCTGCCGCCTAATCCCTCTACCCAAACTACCCACAGCCTTCGAAACCGCCGAGGCTCTTTGTAACTACGTGTTCAGGTTTTACGGTCTTCCTGAGGATGTGGTCTCTGATCGGGGTCCACAATTCACCTCTCGAGTCTGGACCGCATTCTGCCAAAAACTCAACATCAATGTCAGTCTTACCTCCAGATATCATCCTCAATCCAACGGCCAGGTGGAATGTCTCAAGAGCTCATTCGATTCCTCCGATCATACTGCCATCGGTCCGACTGGAGCCGTTATCTATTCTGGGCCGAGTATGCTCAATTCACTCTGCAAACCTGCCACTGGTATCACCCCTTTCCAATGTGTCCCCCACTGTTCCCATGGTCCGGAGAACCCTCAGAACTCCCTGCCGTTGACTCATGGCTGCAAAGAAGCAAGGAGACATGGAATGAGGCTCATACTCCCCTCCAAAGGGCAGTGCGTCGAACAAGGGAACAAGCCAATCGTCATCGGCGCACAAATCCCAACTATCAGCCGGGTCAGTGGGTCTGGTTATCCACTCGGGATCTTCGTCTCCGATTACCCTGCAAGAAGCTCAGTCCCAGGTACGTGGGTCCATTCAAAGTTCTTAGACAAATAACTCCTGTTTCATTCCGTTTGGCTCTACCTGCCCATTATCGTATCTCACCCACTTTTCATGTGTCCTTGCTCAAGCCCGCTGGTGGTTGAGAGGAGCGGAGGACCAGGAGGAGGCTGGTGACCAGAGGGTCCCTCCCATTGATGGCGAACAGGCATACCAAGTTCGGGAGCTTCTGGACTCTCGTCGCCGGGGCAGAATAATTCAGTACCTTGTGGATTGGGAGGGGTACGGCCCGGAGGAACGGTCCTGGGTCAATGCAGAGGATTTTCTGGATCCCTCTCTTACCACAGACTTTCATTGTGACCACCCGGATAGGCCGGCCCCGAGACCCCGTGGAAGACCCCGGCGTCGTTTGTCTCTTTGTCCAAAGTGTTGATTATTTGTCTAAAGCAGGGCTTATTTAAAAATGTTTATTTGTTTGTCTTGTCATATGTTATGTACTTTTCATTTAAACAATATTGTTTAGCACAATGGTCAACCGTTGTTTTATTGTGCTTTATAAATAAAATGAACTGAACTAAAGCATGATTCTGTGCGCATCTATATGAGTGAATGCTGTAAAGCCATTAACAAGCACAAAGAGGATACTGTCGTCCACTGTCAGTTAGACCCCACAATCACCTTCACTGTCAGAAGTAAATGGATAGTTGGTGGTTTGAATAATTTTTAACTTAAGACTCCTCCTTATAAGTTTATCTATTCAACCTACAGATTAGGTTGTTCTGATACTACAGAGGTGTTAGCATACACACATTGAGATGATAAAGAAAAACATGCCCGGACATAGCACTTTTTTCAGACGCATATAGAAATTTTCATCAATTGGTGAATTCTTTTATTCTATGTTTCAGTTTTCATACAATCAAAAACAGCGACGTCTTAGCTATCAACATTTAGCCTATAGATCAAGCAGAACTAAACCGTTTAGGGGTCTGACATTAGACACGTGTTTGGATGTCTTCCATCCCCCCCCAAAAACAAAGAACAACCCTCAGACACGACACCTTTCTTTTAGCCCCAACCTGGAAAGGTAGATGTCCTGACAACCTTCCTTATTCAGAAGCCGATGTAGACAAGCCGGTAGGAACAAATTGGTGACTAGGCAATAACATACGCCATACAAATCAAACAAACATTGGTCCTCTTGAGGAGCCACTACATCACCCTTTTCTCAGCTATTTTTCCCACAGTCAGGATGACCCCCTCCCGTCTAGACATTAACATATAACATACAGATCAAACAAACATAAGGTGGCAATACACATCCTTTGCTCAGCCAATTTTTCCACAATCAGGAAGATGCCCAACACCTCCAAGACTGACCGTTAGCTACAGGCCAGGAAGGAACGCCATAAAAACCCCATGGCACCAGGTGAGTGATAAAAACATCGTAAATCCACTCATAAATCCCACAAATGTCATCGGTTTAGATCTTTTGATTTACAAACCCCTACTGTCATGTCAGTCAGGGCTGACAGGACCCCGGTGACGTGACAGTCAGGGTGACAGAGGGGTCATATACCCATAAATCAGGTCAGATATCTACCCGTCTATACATTTGACATATGACAACCTGACGATCAACTCTGACAGGGTGCTCATAAATCCGGTCATAAATCACGGTCATAAATCATCAAAGTGATGTGAAGTATTGGATATTACTACTAGTGACGATTCATTGTCGTATCGATATACACAGCACTAGCGAGGGCCCTTTAATATTTCCTTATGGGGAGGTCTTGGGGGCAAAGAGGTTGAGAACCACGTAATCTTCAGGAAATACCTTGTATTTTAATGTTGTTTTTTAATCCTTTCCCTAACTAAACCAAGAGTCTAAGAGAGAGTTAGAGAACCTTTAAAGAACTACAGGGGCTATATAGCACCTTAACCACACCAAAGAACCACAGAAGAACCAGTTGAAGAACCAAGTGTGTGTGTGTGTGTGTGTATACTGATGATTTTCTGTAATAGTTGCAGATGCCAGGGGCAGACTTAGTGATTTGGGGGCCCTAAGCAAATTTTAGGTATGGGGCCCCAACACAATATGCTCTTTTACGCCTAACCATTATTTTGCTCTCTCTCTCTCACTCTCTCTCTCACTTCCGGTGTGATTGTTGGGAGTGAGCGTGCGGACTGAGTGTGAGTGCGGCTGGTCTGTGTGAGTAATTCTTTTCTTTCTTTTCTGGCTTTTGTCTTTATTTGTTTTTTTTTCTGTTTTTTTGGTTTAAGTTATAGTTGTTCTGGGCCGCGTGCTACCTGTTTTACCAGGAGCATGACGGCCCCGCGCTCGCAATGTTTGAGTTCATTGACCCGGCGTCATGGGGTGAAAGTGAGTGAGGTTGTTGGGCATGAAAGTATACTGTCCGCCTCAAAGATGAATAACGCTATTGTTATATTTCTTAGCACTGTCGAAAAGGCTAATAAAATGAGGCAGGGATAGTTGTTGATGAGCTTTTTACCCCTGTGCTTCCACTTTCTACACCATCAAAGAAAGTCACATTGTCTAATGTACCACCGTTCTTAAGTGATGAGATATTAGCTAAAGCTTTGTCTCGTTACGGTAAACTGGTCTCTCCCATTAAGAAGATCCCTATCCGCAGTGAATCGTCCTTATTAAAGCATGTTGTTTCGTTTAGGCATTTTGTTTACATGGTTATGAATGATGATGCTGATTTAGATGTGTCCTTGCATTTTTGGGCTGATGAGTATGATTACATTATTTATGTAACAACTGACAAAATGAAGTGTTTTAATCGCAGGCAATCTGATCATTTAATTCGTGCTTGTCCCACAAAAAAATTGAACAATCCGTCAGCTGGTGGTGACGTACGCGCTGGTAGAAGTGATGTGGTGGTTAACGCTGTACCAGATGAAGCTGGACCGTCAGGACGAGGCTCCGGGTGTATCAGGGGTACAAGTAGTGGAAGATAAAAATGATGATGATTTACCTGTGAGCACGGTAACTGCTGCTAAAGAATGCTGCACAAACATGTTTTCTGGTGTAGAAGTGTCTAATGCTCAGGCGGAGGTAGCCGTGACAGTTAGGCATTTAAACAATGCTTTTGATGATGACCTTCAATCTACTGCGATGAATATATGTGATGACACACTAATGGAAACAGAGCAGACAGGTTTTAAAGTCCCGTTAAAGAGGAAGAAGTCTGGTAAAGCTCCGATTGTAAGACATGCAAAGAAAGCTGATATAACTGAGTTAAGTGACAAGGATGAAACAGAAAGTGATAGTGAGTCCTCTGATTCAAGTGTTAATCTTTCTCAGAGTGATTTCTCTGGATGTCATAATGAGGTAGATGACATTAAACTGTTCGTTAGAGCTACTAAAAATAAGAGAGGAGTACGTATTAATGAATACTTTCCTGACATAAAACAGTTTGTTGAGAAAACTAAGTGTTTCATGATGGAGGGCTCCTTTACAAATAAGGAGGTCTATCGGCTGAAAAAAAATAGTGAGGAAACTTAACTCTGAGCTTAGTAATGAGGCCAGTGAGAAAGCCTAATTCCATGTTTTTTAAGAGGATTTTTTTGTGGACAGGGTTTTTTCTTTTTTTTTTCTTTTGTTTAAATATGTGTGATGTTAATGTTGCCACTCTGAATGTGAATGGTGCTAGAGATATGCACAAAAGAGCTGAATTATTTGAAGTAATTCATCAGAAAAAAAATGTATGTTACTCTGCTACAAGAGACACATACTGATTTTAATAATGCTGCTGATTGGGCAGTAGAATGGAATGGGATTGCTGTCTTAAGTCATAATACTTCACTTAGTGGTGGAGTAGCTATTCTTTTTGCTAAGAGTTTCAGCCCACACTCTTATCAGGTTGAAGAGGTTATTAAAGGCAGACTTTTGAAAGTTAGAGTTTCTTTTAAAAACTTTTTATTTGTGTGTATATACCAACTTCAGCTGTTCAAATTGTTAATTGTTGTATTGTTAAGAACTGTTTTATTACCCCATCATGTCTTTCAGATCATAGTATGGTGCAGTGCTGTATCTTTTTAAACTCTATTAAGCCAAAGAGTGCTTATTGGCACTTAAATACTGCCTTATTGGGTGATAAGTGTTTTAAAGAATGTTTTAAAACTTTTTGGGATGTTTTTAAAACTACAAAGAATTCGTTTGGAACATTACAGCAATGGTGGGACTTTGGGAAAGTCCAGATAAAACAATTTTGTCAACAATACTCTCAGAACGTCATTAGAGAGGTAACCTTGATTTTGAACATCTTAGAGGCTGATACTTTAAAACTGCAAGAATTGACTCACTTGCCTTAAAATCATAGTGTTGTGGAGTCTCATATAAAAAATAAGAAGACTCAGTTATCTGACCTATTAGGGTTTAAAGCACAGGGTACTCTGGTCAGCTCACGGTTTCTAAGTGTAAATGAGATGGATATACCGTCAAGGCTTTTTTTCAATTTGGAAAGAAAAAAATGGACAGAACAGATTTGTTCATGCTTTACGTTCTGAAGGTGGAACATTATTGACTGATCCTAAAGACATTCGTAAGAGGGCAGTCACTTTTTATGAGTCTTTATATAAAAATGAACTGGGTCCAGATTATAGGGATGACAGTGAGTTTTTTATTAGTCTTCCTCAAGTGTCGGAGGAAGCCAACACAAGGATTTCAGGTGCCTTGACCATGGGGGAACTGTGTAAATCCCTCCAAGGAATGGAGATTGGAAAAGCACAAGGGATTGATGGCCTGCCAGTTGACTTTTATAAGTCATCATGGTCAGAGGTTGGAGAAGACTTGCTGGAGGTACTGAATGAGGGCTGCTGCTGTTGAGTTGCCGCAGAGCAGTCTTGACTCTTCTGCTCAAAAGGGCAATCTGACTGTTACGGGCCTGACGTGGTCAAACAGGCAGGGTCGAACAATGGCAGACAGGTATATAATAGGCAATGCACAGAGTTATCAAAAAACGGGCGTGGGTCATACGACAGCGAACAGAATCAAAAGGGGCTAGACAAGAGAGGTAAACCAAAACGTAAGCAAGAGTCCAGGCAGGGGAAAACACAATCCGAAACAGGCAAGACGAGGCAAGACTGGGGAAACTAACAGGGCTCTGTAGGGCAGCGATAATGCATACAATACTCAGCAGAGAGGGAGAGAAAGTCCAAGGCTTATAAGGAGTGTCTGATTGGATACAGCTGTGTGCCTGTGATCAGGTGAGGGTGTGATTAGTGAGATGGCTGATGGGAAATGCAGTTCATTGTGATGTGTGGTGTGAAAGTCAATATGATGGCAGGGCGACCTCTTGTGGCAGTCGGACAGAAGAGCAGGCCCAGGATTCGTAACACTGACGCTGCTGGCGGCCGGTCTCCCTCTTGTGTAGCGACTACAAACTGCTCTCTAAAGTTTTAGCTAATGGATTGGCAGAGGTCATGGACCAAGTTATACATCCTGAACAGACTTACTGTGTCCCTGGTAGGTCAATTTTTAATAATGTTTCTCTGATTAGAGATCTTCTTGATGTCTCTAAGATGTTAAATTTAGATTGTGGTTTATTATCATTGGATCAAGAAAAAGCCTTTGATCGCGTTGAACGTGTTTATTTATGGAGAGTTTTGAAAGCTTTTGGGTTTGGTAATAAATTTATATATCATGTGAAAGTTCTCTACAGTGACGTTCAGAGTATTCTCAAGGTGAACGGTGGTTTATGCGCTCCTTTTGGGGCGTGTAGAGCTATTAGGCAGGGGTGCTCACTTTCTGGTATGCTCTATTCTTTGGCCATTGAGTCTTTATTACAACAAATAAGAATGAAACTTCATGGTATATCTTTACCAAATTGTAATGGTAATTTTTTATTATTAGCATATGCTGATGATATAGTAGTTATGATCAGTAAGCAAAGTGATGTACAAATTTTATCTGAATTGCTTGGAGAATTTAAAGTTTTATCTTCTGCTAATATAAATTGGAACAAAAGTGAAGCATTATTGATAGGAAGCTGGAAAAGTGGAAAACCAAGACTTCCTGCTGGTTTACACTGGGGAAAAGAAGGTTTTAAGTATCTGGGAGTCTTTTTAGGTGATGAGTCAACAGTACAGAAAAATTGGGAAGGGTTAGTTGAGAAAGTCAAAGGATGCCTAGGAAAATGGACGTTTTTGTCTTCAAAATTGTCAAATAGAGGACGCATTTTAATTGTTAACAATTTGGTGACGTTTTCCTTATGGCATAAGTTTGCCTGCGTAGATCCTCCTTTGCAGTTGCTTTTAAAAATTCAGGCTGTTTTGGTGGATTTTTTCTGAGGCAGATTACATTGGGTCTCGCAGAATATATTGTATTTGCCTAAGGAGGAAGGTGGTCAAGGACTCATACATCTCCAAAGCAGGATTGCAACCTTTCGTCGTCAGATTTTAGCTGGCGTGCTGTTTCATGCCTGCTTCTACGTAGTGCTACAGGGTTGGGGCTGGACAAAGTACTTTTTTTGATAGATCCCATAAAACTGGACACATCCATGTTGCCAATTTTTTATAAGAACATTTTTAAAGTTTGGAGTCTTTTTGCTGTTGAACGATCAGAAGATTCACACTCTCTTTTTTGGTTACTTGGGGAGCCTTTAATCTTTGGCTCTCGCTTGGACTTAACGGACAGTTCTTTTTTTCCTGGACTTAGTAGGTTGCTGGTTAAGCACAATGTTATTACACTGAGTCAGCTACTGAACATTGTTGGGCTGGATTTTAAGAACGAAGTAGCATTGGCTCAACACTTGGGAATCAGGTCTATACGTTTGGCTACCCAGTTGCTCATGAAATGGTAAGCTGCCCTAAGGACAACTGAAATGGACTTGTTAACAGAGTATTATATAGGTTCCCATGTCTCTAATCCCAAAGACTCCTTTCCTTGTTTGTCTTTGTCTGTAAATGTTGAAGGAATCACCTCCCCTTTCACTGAAAGTGCTGCATTTCTGTGTAAAGACTTTTTTTTAAGCACTGGTAAATCTTTGTACAGGTCTTGTGTTTTGGTTTTTAGCAAAAAGGTTTTAAATGGAAAAGTTGATACTCCCTGGTGTGATTTTTTTAAACTGGATAAAAGCACAAAACCTGAGTGGAGATCTTTATATAAACCACCGTTGACCAAGAGAACAGGTGATTTACAATGGAGAATTCTTCATGGTGCTGTTGCGGTTAATGCATTTATTTCAGTTTTAAACCCGGAGGTTGCTTCTGTATGTCCTTTTTGCTCTAATAGAGAGACTATCTTTCATGCTTTTACGAAATGTTGTAGATTGCAACCTTTATTCCTAGCTGTATGTGTTTAGGAGTTGTAATGAGACCTTTTCTATGGAAAGGTTTATTTTGGGGTTCAAATATGTGAGGAAAAAAAGATTTGTTTGTCAACTTTTGAATTTTGTTCTAGGCCAAGCAAAACTGGCCATTTATATGAGCAGGAAAACGAAAGTGGAACAGAATGTAAATCAGAACATAGTAGTTGTGTTTTCTAATTTGGTGAAATCAAGAGTTATCGTTGATTTTCTTTATTATAAGTCTATTGATGATTTTGTTACTTTTGAATGTATTTGGTGTTGTAATGAGGCTTTGTGTTCTGTTTTTGAGGGAGAATTGATTTTTACATTGTGAATATTTTACTATGTTGTAGGAGTGTATTGTGAATAGGTTTGTAATAAAAGTTTTGTTAAAATTCAAATTCTCTCTCTCTCTCTCTCATAGTTTATAGCTATAACTAGTTTATTTACCCCTTCACATCTTAAATTGTGAGTAAATAATTCAACCTGATACTGTTCTAAAGCCATATTAGGCTACGTTATTATTATTTTTTTTCAGATCACAAAAGAAGACATTATATATAAACATTAAAAAAAAAAAATGCTTGCACCTGTCCATTTAATGAATTGCAAACTTCTTTAATCTTTTTACAAAATTTCCTTATTACTTATTCCATGCAACTCGTTCCATATCCCAAGTGTTCTTAAGGCATATGGTAGGGTTTGCCGAGAAACAAATCGAAAATCTATTATTAAGAGAAAATCTCATGGCACGCCTAGGAAAAGCACACAAGCGAGTCATTTTGAAACATCAAGACAAAAAAAATTTCTACAAAGTTGTATTTAAAATACATGTAGTACAAGTTGTAGTAAAGTGAATAACATAAAAAGCGAGTACAACAGCACAATAAGTGATATAATAGATTTATAATAGCACAACTTATATGTAATACCATAATAAATAAATTAATAACAATAGATGAATAATAGCAAGTAGAATATGTAATATCAACGGTGGAATAATACAGAATAGACAATAGGGTTGGGTACCGTTCACATTTGAAGCGGTACGGTACCGGTACCTGAAATTCAGTACCGGTACCCAACGGTACCTTTTTTCGGTACTTTACTCTCTGTGTAATAACAAAAACATTTATTTCAGTGAAAAAATAACTCCAAAACTCTCAGTTTTAGCATTTTGAACAATAGGACCCTACAATTTTTTTTTCTTCCAGAAATTCTTGTTTTATTTTTTTCTGATAATCAAATGAAGGCTTGAAACATTTATTTATTTTTAATCAAATCAAAATGAAACCCTTTTATTTTTTTGGGAAACAAACAGAGGCTTACTGTTAAAATTAATACATGGTAGAAAAATTGTGTGAATATACATTTAAAAAATGCTTTAATAATAACTGTATTTTTTTCTACAATTAAGTCGTTAATGTGGTTGTAATAATTATTTTTATCATTTAATTGTTTTATTTAAATTGGTCAGAAAATGGAATATATAAAGACGTACATTATACTGTACAAAAGTAATAGAAGAGTAATATATTTCTGTTACATGTTAAACCGCACTTTTGTCTCACTCGTCCTTAAAAGTGAAGCTGCGGGCTCTTTGATCGCACCCTGATGCCCTCTCCATGTAAACGAATGGGGCTCCAGTCAAAATAAACAAAATAAATTACACTTCCAATACCATTTTCCGAAATATGGTTTTGGTCATTTAAGGTAGTTGTTATCACGCTGATATATGTTCAATTGTTCGTTTTTGTGATACATTTGATTTTAGCTACTAATTTGATGCTATAAAAACGGGGCGTGTCGTTATGGTTGATTGGGTCTGCGGGAGTTTGATTCCGCAGCTCCACCTCACGACTCTACTGCGCAGACTCAGGCTCCAAATGAATCTCTACTGCGCAGACTCGGCCTCCAAATGACGTCATTTACTCAAGATGGCAGCGGTCATACTGAGATGTATTCGCTTCACTTTTCTATGCGGAGACGCGTCGTCCATCTTTTTTTTACAGTCTATGGTGTATACAGTGTGATATGATGCTGGTTTTCTCAAATGAAACGGTAAAATTCTCATGAAGTGACTCTCACAGCCTTTAAGTTTATGTGTTCATGTAGTGCAGCGGAGTCCGAAAATCACCGCGAGTTCACGTGTGCTTCAGTATTTGTGTACGTTAGTAAACAAAACCGCGTCTCCGCCATTCATACATACCGAGGCTAACGAACATGCAGGATTCATATTTAAATCGTCTTTTTGCGTTTTAATATTAACATACACTAGTTCATATCGCGATTCGAATTAAGTGACAGACATTCTTTTATTCATCCAAAACTTGACGAATTCCGTGGCATTCCGCGTTATAGAGTAAATTCCATTTTTATGAATGGACTCCGCCATCCGGTCTGCGTTTTCGCGGAAACCATATGACCCTAGAAATGTAAGCACACTTCAGAACATTTCGGTTTGCTGTGTGTTGTGTTTTAAAGAGTTGCAGGGGTGACAAGTCACAGGGTCTCTCTCTCTCTCTCTCTCTGGTATGTGCGCAAATGTGTTCTCAGGTACCGAAATTTGGTACCAAATGATTTAATGTGAATCGATACTCGGTAGTACCGACGCAATTCGGTCCGTACCCTTAAAAGTACCGAGTTCGGTACCCAACCCTAATAGACAATAATGAAGAATAAATTAATAGTAAATTATAAAGTAAATTAAATAATAGTGAAATGTACAGTTTTATAATGGTATTTGTGTAATAATTATTAAAGACTCAACTAATGACGAGCCAAAGGTTTTGGTCATGAATTCCAAATTGTGTTTAATTAATGAGCTCCTTGAGTATAATATATATATATATATATATATATATATATATATATATATATATATATTAGTTGTGATGTCAAAACCTGACTAATAACAACTAATAAAAAAAAAAAATTCTCCACTGCTTCCCTCAAGATTTTCCTATATTTTATAATGGGGTTTTTCAATTAATGAGTAAAATAATGTAAACAACTTGACGGTGCTTGACATTTTGCTTTACAATGCAAATTACACACACCCATGGAGAAATCACACATTTTGAAACAGTCGTTTATTTTTTAATATATATACTACATATGAATGTTTGGGGCATGAGTGTGTGCAGTTTACGTTGTACAACAAAATGTCAAAGTATAGTTATGTTTAACACAGACCAGGGGTGCGTTTCCCGAACAACGACGTAACTCGCTGATTAACCACCAAAGTACGATGCATTGTTTTGGAAACGAACTAACTAGTCACGACTGTTTCCCGAACACGGTCGCATGTCCGTCGTTTGAACCACATTAGTTCAGCAACATCCATTGGTAAATGATGTCACACACATTAAATGTGGTGGAGGAATAACTTCTGCCATTTAACTGATTAGAGATCTCTAAGATGCTGCTGTATTGAACATGGCACCTACTGACTGATTTACTATTTTTTGTTCCCTGTCATTTTGCTTTATTTGATGTTTGATTCATCGCGAGTTCCCTCTTACGTCACACTCTGGGGTTCCCTTAGGCATTTATGCACATGAGCACTTTTCAAAAATGGCACTTACAAAAATACATAATTAAAATGCATTTTATATTTAGATAGAATGGAAGATACAGATAGTACTGCATGTTAGCTTGCTTGTTGTGCCCAAGAACATATTTATTTAAGCCCAGCATATATCTTATTAACAAGAAATGCTTCTAACTACAGGTCGAGAGCTGCAGTTCCAACCACGTAAGTTTGTGACGCTGATTGCGAACGTTCGTTTGAACTATGGTTTCGGGAAACACAGAATCGTTGAACTATGCTGATAACGACGGAACTTGCAACCATAGTTGGCTAACGATGCTTTTGGGAAACGCACCCCAGAATATGACATGCTTCCCCAAAAAACTTTCTATTAATCAAAAATTAATAATCATTATTACAACATCAAGAGCAATAATAAAAAAATGATCTTGTCATGATATTGCAGCTTCACTCACTAAGGAGTTCCTGTTTCTCATTTCTAGGCTATGCCTATTTACATTATGCAGTTTTTGTGTAAATGTACGTACAGTACATGATCAGCATTAAACAGCCTGTGTAAATAATTTTAAATGCAGTCTATAGTATTGTGATTGACTGCAGAAACTGGTTATTTTTAAATATTTGACAAAAACGACAAATAATAATAATAAGGTAATTATATTGTTATAAAAATTACCCTTACAAAGGTTAAAAAATGCTCCAGGAAGTCTGTTCTGGGGAGAGAGAGTGGTTTGGATATGATCAGGATCATTCTGGCCATTCATTCAGGGCTATTCTGGGTTTTAACTAGTACAAATATAACATTAGGTTGTGGAAGTATTAGCCTAGTCTCTTGGAAATGCAGAGAACAGGCTTTCTTCGGCTTTCCTTGAGGCTTGCATTGTCCTGTTTGCAGCTGGCTAAAAAAAGAAAAAATACAATCAGTCCACAGTTTTATGATAAGCTATGAAATATCTAGTGATGATAAACTTACTCTTTGTAAATGAGTAGTGAAATTAAAGAGAGATACTTTAGCTATCTTGACACACTGTCTTGTCAAAGTGCTCACTGTACATATTGTGCTCATAACACAATTTAGTTTAGGACATAAACTACAATATAAGTTAAAAACTTAATAAAAATTCATTTAAACTCTGATTTCTTATAAAGCTTTCACAGCTTCATAGCAACATCGCTAACACTCTTACCTGTGAAAGGTAATACCCCGAGATCTGTTTTTATTATTGTACGACGGTCTGTAGATGCCCAAGCTGCCGACGAGTCAGGTATGTTTTCTTCTGTCCCGATATGAGAGTTATGGAGAGTTGCCCGCACCAATATGGCGGCGCCGTTGACGTGCGGTCGAGCGGCCAATGAGGCTCTAGGGCTGCGTCCGAAATCGCATACTACTTGTGTAGGTACTACATTTGAATTCGAACATACTACTCGACCGTTAAAAAAGTACGTTCTATATAGTATGAATGAAGGTAGTATGAATGGAATTCGGACGTACTACATCCGCCATGTTGATGTTGTCACGTGTCATGCGTCTTCACAACAGCGCGAAAATTTAAAGAGCCCACTTCACTGCGCGAACATAGTTAATGATTTAAATTCTTACCTCTTAAGGAACCGTCTATTTAAAGAAAGCAGCGTAACAAGCTGATGTACTACATTGAGGTTACATAACTCCATCTGATCAGTAATGATTAGAGATTACACCCAATTCACACAATCGTTTCATCTGTTTGTTTAACCCTCAACAAGTCAGTGGTTTACTTGGATGATGTTAAACAAGTACAAGTTAACCACAATGAACATCAACAATGTTTTTCCCTGAGGTACTTTACACTTAAAGACAGCCGCGTCGCGGCTTTCCGCCATTTTTCGAATATGACGCCGCCTCTCCCGCGGCCTCATGGGATAGTAAAGTGTCCATCGTATGCCTACTACAGAATTCGGAAGGAAGTAGTAGGTCATCCGGGTACTTCTCGCCTACTATTTTTCGAATACTATGAATTCGGACATACTAGCCTCGCATACTGTTTTTCGCATACTATATAGTAGGGACGTATGCGATTTCGGACGCACCCTAGGTATTTATTATGTCTATGGCTATGACCCCTTTACCCAATGGTTCCGTGTATCACGGAGCAACACCCTTAGCAACATAAACAATTAATAATATAGCATTAAAGTTGCTCCGTGTATTATGTATTTCGGCAATATTAGCTGTTTGTTATTTATTTAATGAAGTATGAGTGACTCCTGCTGGCGTTATGTCGCATCTTTCATCTAATTTTGAGACCACGCCTTTCCCGTCTAAACCCTTGTGGAGATATGTTGATGTGTGTGCGGCTCGCGTCTGTGCGACACAGTTTCTGAAGTGAGGAGGGAATATTACCGTGTTTATTAGTTTTCTTTTTCAGGTATGATTCTGTTTGTCTATATGTCCGGCATTTTACACTTTAAAATGCGCTTGCAAACTCGCCCTGTGCCGCGAATAGGTGTGTTAAAAAAAATAAATAAATAAATAAAAAAACACATGGAAAACAGACGTATTTTCTCATGCTGAGAGATAAGCAGATGTATGTGTGTGAGAAAATATATATGGTGTTAAAAAAATAAATAACACAGCGGATGATTAGAGCTACTATTCTCTGTTTTTATTTAAGCTCCATTAGATGAGAGGCATTCTTTCGTTTACTGTTTCTTTTCGTCTACCGTTTACTGTTGGTGTCAGGAACTATTTTTTTTTTTTTTTAGCGGAAGGACAGCATGTAAGGAACTTGCTTCAAAAAAGTAACATTTCAATACATAAATGTTTGGTTTCAATATTGTTTTATTGTGTGGTAACCATTTTATAAAAGCAATAAGGCACTGGAGGCCATGCTGTATCACGGCTGAAGGGGTTGCAACGCCCTTCAGCCATGATTTATTCACGATACAGCACGGCCTCTCCTACCTTATTGCTTACAAATGCACTAACAGTTAGAATTTTATTGAAAAGTACGTGGAGACACATTTGTAATTAAACTATTCATATTAATCAAGGATTTATTGACTTTTAATTCCCCTTATTTCGAAATGTACCTACAGAAATATGTGCTTTTAGGCTCTAGTTTTGTATTTATTCCATATGAAAAGGTTCATGTAGCGTGGATTATAATTCATAAATTAAGTGAAAATCCTCTTCACTGAACATGTTAATAATAGGTTTGAAAAAGTTCTGGCGCTTGTATTTAGGCAAGTTATATTATTTTGTGAAGATTATCTTGATGGACAAAACGTGTAAGTTTCATGAACTATGATTGAACACAGAGTTTGTTTTTTGCGATAATCCAAAAGCCTATGGAAAAATCCTATTGGCTTTTTGTCGAGGAACCATGTTTCATGCTAACAGCCGATCCGCATACAAAGTGACGTCATAGTTCTCCTACTCTATAGGGCTTTTCACACTTGAAATTGTTAACCCTGGGTCATCCTAAACCCCGGATAAGCGGATTCCTGGGTTATCTGTAATCATGTTTCACACTGCTCATACTATGCCTGGGGTTAGCTGTTAACCCTGGGTATTCATTAACAGACATTTCACACAATACATTCCTAAACCCCAGTTAATGTTCTTATTTGCATATTTGCGGTGTCACTGTCTCTGATTGGACGAACAGCATTTATCCTTTACTGAAACTTCTGCATCTTCATGAAGAGCGCAGGCCATGGTTGCTTAGCAACGGCAGACGCCATGGGAGCGCAAGCTACAGAGCGCTTTGGAAAGAAGGAGAAAGCGGAGGGCTTAGCGTTTTAAACGTGTTTTTAGGCGTGACATGTGAATGGCCTCATGACGCACAAAGCCAAGAAAACAAAGACAAAAGTACAAAAGAAAGAAAACAAGAAGCAAAGTATGTGAATATTTCTTTGAATTTCTTTTAAGTGTGGAGAGACTAACGTTATTGTTTACTTGTACAGTAGCGTAAGAATAATACCGTCTCCTATTCACTCACAAGCTTTCCGTCTTTTGATATTTCTTCTCACCGGCTGCAGTTTACCTTTAGTGCCTTTAGTGATGTTTTATTAACAAATTTCGGGAGGAGCACGCGCAGATAATTAACACAGCCAATTCATCATCAGCAATCACACCATCTGTCCAATCAGCTCGAGAGAGAACCCCTATAAATAATCAAAGCAGTCTTACCTCCATCAGTTCTAGTCTTTCAGCGTTCGGTTCGCTCCTTTGCCATTATCCACCTTTTTCTTGACATAAAAATGGGCGCGGCCATTTGTAAATTCTATGGGTCTAGCTTCTGGTCTCATCCGCATCCAGCTATTTTTAGTTGTACAAAACAGTTCGTTTTGCTGCTTGATATTGGAAATTGGTGTGTCTTATCGTATTATTTTAATGTATTATCTTAATTATGAACATGCTGGTTTGTAGCGCAAACAGTTTTACCGTTTACTGCACGTTGTTATTCTCCTCGTTATTTACCTATAGCGGCTAATGAACCGGAAGTCTCACCCATAGGCTTACTTCCGCGTTGAAGAAAAAGGTGGATATCACAGACCCAATTTTTTCCTCATCCAAACAACGTGACCCATACTCAAGATTTTCGGATCCTCTGCAGCAAATCCGCCAGCCCCAGGATCACTCCTCCTCCGCCAGTCATCGCCGCCGAGCCCCAGGCTCCATCGCGGCCGCCGCTCTGCTCGACCAGCCACAAGATTTCCCCGACACCGAGGATTAACCTCGCCTCCACTGCCTAACTTCCATCTTCCCCGGCATACTCGTAACATTCGGCTGCGCCGACAAATTCCTCCGATTGGAAAGTGGTAAGTATTTAATCCAGAGGCAAATGCTGATTAATTCGCTCAGTTCTCGCAGAGGATAAACAAACGGATTTGGACGATCTATTCGTCATCCTGCAAATCAGCCAACCTCACTCCTAAATCCACTCCAACCGCCAAGGCGGCCAATAGATCGAGCAAAGCCCCAAACTCGTCTCGCTTGACACCACCATTGTCCCGCACAAAACCCGGCTCTCCGCGAGCGTCGGGTCGCAGAAGCAGGCCTTCAACGAGCCTGGGCCGCGCCCAGTTCTTACCGCAGCAAAGCTTCACTCGCTTCCCGCTTCGGCTCAGCCTGCACCACGGCTCATCCGGCCGCAGCGCCGTATGCAGCCAGGCCCCTAACTTCTGTTTCTAGATGCAAGCGCGATGCTGCCTCCGTTAGCGGCGCAGGCCACCAGTCTTGCCAAACAACTTTCAGGTAAAAGTCACTAAAGGCAGGTCATTTGTTGTTGAAGTTGTTAAATGACATCGCGACATCATCGGATGTTGATGTCATTGTGTATTCTAAGCACTTGCGTCATGATTACGTACTGAAATTACTCTTATTTTTCACCAGTATTTTACACATTTCATTTACTCATTTCATTTTGATAAATGGATAGAGAAGTCAGATAATCAACAGTGAAACTTCTCATCCACTGTTGATCTTAACCAGAAAACAAAAATGAATCTCAGTGGACCAACAGTAATGATTAACAATCATAAGTACAAACTAAAAAATTAAGGCATCATAAATAAACAATTATTGAACAAGTGCAACTTAATTTATATACAGGTGCTGGTCATATAATTAGAATATCATCAAAAAGTTGATTTATTTCACTAATTCCATTAAAAAAGTGAAACTTGTATATTATATTAATTCATTACACTCAGACTGATATATTTCAAATGTTTATTTCTTTTAATTTTGATGATTAGAGCTTACAGCTCATGAAAGTCAAAAATCAGTATCTCAAAATATTAGAATATTACTTAAGACCAATACAAAGAAAGGATTTTTAGAAATCTTGGCCAACTGAAAAGTATGAAAACGAAAAGTATGAGCATGTACAGCACTCAATACTTAGTTGGGGCTCCTTTTGCCTGAATTACTACAGCAATGCGGCGTGGCTCGATCAGTCTGTGGCACTGCTCAGGTGTTATGAGAGCCCAGGTTGCTCTGATAGTGGCCTTCAGCTCATCTGCATTGTTGGGTCTGGTGTCTCTCATCTTCCTCTTCACAATACCCCATAGATTCTCTATGGGGTTCAGGTCAGGCGAGTTTGCTGGCCAATCAAGCACAGTAACACTATGGTCATTGAACCAGCTTTTGGTACCTTTGGCAGTGTGGGCAGGTGCCAAGTCCTGCTGGAAAATGAAATCAGCATCTCCATAAAGCTTGTCAACAGAAGGAAGCATGAAGTGCTCTAAAATGTCCTGGTAGATGGCTGCGTTGACTGTGGACTTCAGAAAACACAGTGGACCAACACCAGCAGATGACATGGCAGCCCAAATCATCACTGACTATGAAAACTTCACACTGGACTTCAAGCAACATGGATTCTGTACCTCTCCACTCTTCCTTCAGACTCTGGGACCTTGATTTCCAAATGAAATGTAAAATTTACTTTCATCTGAAAAGAGGACTTTGGACCACTGAGCAACAGTCCAGTTCTTTTTCTCCACAGCCCAGTTAAGATGCTTCTGACGTTGTCTCTGGTTCATAAGTGGCTTGGTAGCCCTTTTCCTGAAGACGTCTGAGCGTGGTGACTCTTGATGCACTGACTCTAGCTTCAGTTCTCTCCTTGTGAAGCTCTCCCAAGTGTTTGAATCGGCTTTGCTTGACTGTATTCTCAAGCTTGCGGTCATCCCTGTTGCTTGTGCACCTTTTCCTACCCAAATCCTTCTTTCCAGTCAACTTTGCATTTAATATGCTTTGATACAACCTGATCTCACAGAATTCCGTGTAATGTTCACAGACTTAATTAACCTCCGAATCTGTGGTGGCATCACGGAATCGCAGAAAATTCTGTGATGGGCTCACAGAAGGCATCAGCCGTGGTCCATGCACGGATTCACTGGTTCAACACCAGCGCTGCATCGGACCACGTAAAAAGAGTGACTCCGATGCAGTTATACTTTCACTGGAGTACCTGACCCCACCCCTACCCTAAACCTACCCAGTTCTGAACAATAATGATGACGATAAATTTCCCAGTATTGCGTCGGCATATTGATGCTAAGGGTTTTCGTGCGTGGAGCACGGCTGATGCCTGTCACTGACTTACATTGGTATCACTTCTGTGAGCCCATCACGGAATTTTTTCTGTGAGCCCATCACGGAATTTTCGGCGATTCCGTGATGCCACCACAGATTCGGAGGTTAATTACGTAAGTGAACATTACACGGAATTCTGTGAGATCATGTTGTTTGATACAGCACTCTGTAAACAGCCATACCTTTCAGTAATGACCTTCTGTGACTTACCCTCTTTGTGGAGGGTGTCAATGTTCGTCTTCTGGATCATTGCCAAGTCAGCAGTCTTCCCCATTATTGTGGTTTCAAAGAACAAGAGATACCCAGAATTTATACTGTAGGGATGGTCATTTACTCAAACTCAAATGTAAATATTCTAATATTTTGAGATACTGATTTTTGACTTTCATGAGCTGTAAGCTCTAATCATCAAAATTAAAAGAAATAAACATTTGAAATATATCAGTCTGTGTGTAATGAATTAATATAATATACAAGTTTCACTTTATTAGTGAAATAACTCAACTTTTTGATGATATTCTAATTATATGACCAGCACCTGTATGAAGTGCATACTGCTAGGCAACTCCCTCAAAGTGTCTAACGTCACCAGCCGATGTGCCGCTTAGCTGGCTAGCTGTTTCAATATGTTTTCCTTGTGTGTGATTAAGAGAAAAACACATGCCTTCTACCATTTTATCCCTTTTTAAAGGTTTCCAAATAAAAAATTTTGGCTGCATTTGTCGCTAGTTGCTTTGAAAACAAGTTGCTAGGGTAGTCTGAGAATTGTTAAATCCAGCAACAAAAATTGCTATGTTGGCAACGCTGCAGGCTACCTGGACATTTCAGCATGTCCCGTCAAAGTCACAAACCACTCCCCTTTTTTCCTTTTCAGCAGCCTCCAGATCCTGTAGCAGGTGCTAACGTGAGGCCGCCTCCACTAGCAGTGCAGGCTGCACAGGCTTTACAGCTTTTCTCTCCGAATGCCACAAACCCCCGTGTCATGCAGCTACAGCAGCTGAAGCAAGCGCAAAGCTGTCTCCGCTCGCAACACAGGCCCTCACATGTCTTTTTCTCCTGTTACTCCTAACCCCTTTCCTTTTCAGTTGCCCCCAGCTCCTATAGCAGACGTTAGCGTGAGGCTGCCTCCGCTAGTGGTACAGACCACAAGCTCTTCAGGATGTCACAAACCCCACTCCCTTCCCATGAGTGAGCTACAGCAGCCGAAGAAAGCGTGTGGCCGCTTCCGCTGGCAACACAGGCCCGCATATCTCAGTCTTTTCCTGCCACCCCTTTTCCTTTTCAGTGACCTCCAGCTTCCATAGCAGACGCTAACGTGAGGCTGCCTCCGCTAGCTGTGAAGACCCATCCATATCAAAGAAGCTCAACGAACCCTCATCAGCAGACCCCTTCAACACCAGTCCATCCCTGTTCACTGAACCTCAGACCCACCATAGCCATCCTCTTTAACACCACCAAATCCACCCATAGCGGCTCATCTCCACTTCAACCATCCCAGCAACACCGAGGAGACTTATCTGATTTTCCTCCACTGCTGCAGCAGTACTCGATTCCTCAGAAGCCTCCTTCTCTTTTCAGATGCCGTAGCAGTGACCGCTTCCTCAGAAGCCTCCTTCTCTTTTCAGATGCCGTAGCAGTGATTGCTCCCGCAGGAGCCTTTTCTATATGCCTCCACTGCTGCAGCAGTGTCTTCTCCCACTGGAGCCCTGTCTGTATTTACCCACCGCCGCAGCAGTGACTGCTCCCACAGAAGCCTCCTTCTCTTTTCAGATGCCGTAGCCGTGACTGCTTCCTCAGAAGCCTCCTTCTCTTTTCAGATGCCGTAGCAGTGACCGCTTCCTCAGAAGCCTCCTTCTCTTTTCAGATGTCGTAGCAGTGACCGCTTCCACAGAAGCCACATTCTATTTTCAGATTCCACAGAAGTGCTCACTCCCTGTATCTCTACTTCCCACTGCCGCAGCAGTGCCTGCTCCCACTGGAGCCTGTATCTCTACTGCCCACTCATCTCTATTTCCCACTGCCGCAGCAGTGCCCGCTTCCGCAGAAGCCACATTCTCTTTCAGATGCCGTAGCAGTGCCCGTCTCTGTAGAAGCCATATTCTCTTTTCAGATTCCACAGAAGTGTTCACTCCCGCAGGACCCTCTATCCCTACTTCCCACTCATCTCTATTTTTCCACTGCCGCAGCAGTGCCCGCTTCTGCAGAAGCCATATTCTCTTTTCATATGTTGCAGCAGTGCCGCTTCCACAGAAGCCGCATTCTCTTTCCAGATACTCCAGCAGCGCCCACTTACGTAGAAGCCACATTCTGATTTTTTCAGATGCCGCAGCAGTGTCCGCTTCCGCAGTAGCTAAACTCTCTTCTCTAAGGCCACAGCAGTGCCGTTACTCAAAGCGACATCCAGCACCCCACCAACATTAAGCTCTGCCGATTTTGGGGGGTATCAACGCGCCTCTGACTGCTGTCCCGTGTTTATTGCATCTTTGGGGGGAACGCTCTGGGTCCGGGCTAAATGCAGAGTTCGGACCCCTCTCCCCGGACAGGGGGAGTACCCTGGGCTCGGGAGTAAGTACCGAGCTCGGAGCCCTCTCCCTGGACAGCACGCCAAATACGCATAAACTTTACTAAGTTTATTATATGTAAGTGTGAACTCGTGAAGTGATGTTTTATTAACAAATTTCGGGAGGAGCACACACAGATAATTAACACAGCCAATTCATCATCAGCAATCACACCATCTATCCAATCAGCTCGAGAGAGAACCCCTATAAATAATCAAAGCAGTCTTACCTCCATCAGTTCTAGTGTTTCAGCATCTCTCCACCACCCCGACTCCTCACCTTCAGCCCGTTCCTACCCCAGCACGGGGGGGGAACGCTCTGGGTCCGGGCTAAATGCAGAGTTCGGACCCCTCTCCCCGGACAGGGGGAGTACCCTTGGCACGGGAGTAAGTACCGAGCTCATAGCCCTCTCCCTGGACAGCACGCCAAATACGCATAACCTTTACTCAGTTTATTATATGTAAGTGTGAACTCGTGAACTGTTACTGACGTGACATGAGCCTCGCTGCTCAATTTCTGATTGGCTGTCTGTTACCAAGTGTCCAGCAGCAAGCAAGCACCTCTCTGTTTCAACGTTTTTGAACAAACTTAGCACCGCAATGCGGGGTTAACTCCACAAATGCGGTGCTAACCCTGCTCCGGAGCAGGGTTTCATAACCCCGGGTAAAATGCGGTGCTAACACCGCTTTCAAATTACAGGTGTGAAACGTGTCTTTACCCGGGGTTAAAAGCAGTGTTTAGTACAACGATAACCCGGGATTAAGCGCAGTGTGAAAAGCCCTTATTTGCACTAAGTGTAAATTCGAACACTCTGAAAAAGGCAATGCAAGTCAAGCAAGAAAACAAAAAAAAAATCTAAGTAAATATCACTTCTGAGCAGAATGTTTTTCCAATGTGTGATTTTCCAATACCATGTAAAATAAAACTTGTAATTATCCCACTGATATGACTGGAGTCTTAAATGAGTGTACATGATAATAAACATTTCCAAAAAGACTATTCATTTCTTTGTCTAAAACTTTTTAATGAGGAAAAAATGACTGAATGCACCTTTAATCTTCATGCACTGGTTGCTGTCATGCACAATGCCAGCAAGAGATGATGAAAATGAAAGTAATTCTCTTGACATAAACAACAAAAACACACTCTGCCCATAAATTTTCCATCCACGTTCATCATTCTTGACTCGGAAAACAAAGCAAACAGATAGGCTATTAGCAATAACATTGCAGTGGTATTTTTATCTGGACCAACAATTCAAGCAGCCTTCATATAAATAGCACGGCCTGGAGCTGTTGCATTGGATTATCAGCATTCCATGCGCTCATCAACAGTGATTTCAATCGCTTATGAGTGGAGCCATGATACGTATGAATAAATGCATGCGTTTAGGCCTCACCTCTTTTTCTCAAGAAAACGCATTCACTAGGTAATAGCTGATCAATAAACGGCCTCCCCTACCGCCAATTACTTCATTACGAGGGAAATAGAGTTTCAAGGCACGTCTTGAAGTTCCTGGTTATATATGGACAATTTAAATGTCAGTCATGCCTTCAAAGCCACGCAAGCCATTATCCACAACTCTTCTCTGCTGTGTGTGTAAAGAAGTCCTGCGCATATTTAGTCACAGAACACATGCCACATGACCTTCCTCAAGTGAGCTTCACTTTTAGATGAATTGATTTCCTTTAGTTTTTAGGTCTGCCGTAAGATACGAGGTTATTGAACTGGGAGGGTTCATCTCTATGATATATGGCCCATCTTTTGAAGGCATACACACACATACGGTGTTGCTTACCTTGCAGAAGATGAAAAAAGAGGGCCTGCTTGGCACCCCACCCCCTCATGTTCACACCACTCAATCCCCCGCCAGACTGAGACCTAGACAAGAGTGCTTGCTATTGCATTCCTTCAAATATATATATATATATATATATATATATATATATATATATATATATATATTTTTTTTTTCTTTTTCTTGAGACCATCCTCTAAGGAATCCCTGTTGTGTTTCGTCTCAGCATGAGGTCGAGACCACAAAGAATAATTGCGTTTGTACTTCCGTGCGTACGTCTCAGCCCATCCATATGAAAGACAGCTTGGATTTGTATGCCATGCGACAGCGTGACTCTGCACCAACTTAGCAAAACAAATGCCATGTTTTAATGGACGGGAAACAGGCAAAATGAGTTGAAACAAATGTCAGGGAACGCTCTCGGCAGGAACTTCTGGTCTGAAACATGTTTGGGAATTATTCGTTCCGTATCTAATCTCCTCTGCCCATAACAAACGAGTCTTTTTTTAGAATATTACGTTATCAACATGTTGGCAACAGATGTATGTCAAAAGCACTGCAGCCCACAGGAACTCCAAATGTCACATTAGTCTACATCGTATCTGGGGTGCGCAGCTGTAAACCTGTGGAATATCCCAATAGGTTTCACTAAAGACTGGCCATATATTCACACTGACAGAGCTTCATCTTACTGATCTCAATTTCCTCCTATCCATATGAAAAACGTAGATTGAAGTGGAACAGCTGACGTTGAAGGAACGTTTAGGGTTCAGTGCAACTTAGGCTTCATCAAGCATTTCTGACATGATGTGTACAACAGAAAATAATTTTTACTCATATACTTTTTATTCATTTTTTTTTTGTTTGTTTGTTTTAAATTTTAAAAAAAACAACAACTGGGTAACAGTAAGGCAACTAACAAAATGAAAACAAAAGACTTAAACATCATAAATGTTGACATGAGACTATTACGAGAATTGCTTAATGATCTAGTACAGTTGTTCTCAACCAGGGGGGCTTACAGTATTTAAATTAATAAATTATTATGAATATAAAAAACAAATAAATAATATGACTCCAATCTAAATTTAAATGCCAAAAAATACATAAAATCACAAAAACTGAAATCACATTTGGGCATTTATTGTTTTTATTAAAGAACATGCAGTTCTTGAATGCACAAATGATTTGTGGTTTATTAATTTAATATAGCAATACTCCCAGGATCTGTTAACATAAACAAATTTAATAAAATAAAAAAAATCTTTTAAAAAGTTTTAAAACCAAGTATAAATACAAACAATACCTTAGTCTATATGGGGCCTTCAATAAAGTTGGACAACAGGGATCTTAAAGAGAAAGGATTGACAATCACTAATCTGGTTGGCGTAAAGCTGTACATTTTAACATTGTCATGATGATATAATACACTAACCTTCACACGAAATGTGCAAGGATATCACATGGGGATATAAAAAATAAAATTTAAAAGCATATTAGCACTGTTAGCAAACTCGAATTACTCAACCCAATGGAATTATGTCAACAATGCATAATCTGAAGTTCATCCACCTAGAAAAGTGGTCCTTCCTTAAACAAGGATGGTTTTGCTAAATAATTAATGTGTCTGCATTAATAAAAACACTAGCTTTTAAAACTTTAAAAACAAACTATTTTTGCTTTTAAGCCCTCTGAAACAGTGATCTGGTTTACTTACTGTAAGTAGTTTACTACCAAATACAAGAAAAACAATAGGAAATAATGTTTTCTTTTACATGATTATTCAATGTCTATAAAGATATCTGTATACACAACTAACATAGTGCCAAGAACGTGAATAAAATGGTGAGAGAAAAACAAGACGGGGTTTGGACATTAAAGCCTCCATCTGAAAACCACCACAGAGACACAGAGAAAGAAGCCATGCTTTCAAAGTGATACCAGCCGAGAATCTTTATTTTGAACATGAAGAAAGCCTGGAAGGCTCAACCAAGAAGTGGGCCCATTGTTAGCATGTGAATAGAACCACATTTACATTTGTTTTCTTGGCAGAAGCTTTTGTATTGAAAATGACTTGCAACAACATCCATATTGTGAGGTGTTGTGTTGATTACTTCAGCAGGTAGAGAAAGATACAAATTAAGCAACGAGGCAAAAACTGACAATAAAAATAGAAGCAATATGAACGTCATGCTGTGTGTGGAGCATGTTTAAAGTTAGAATTACCGTGTAGGTGTATTCATGCTGAGGTTTACTGATATTTCAGGTAGTTTACGAAATTTTGCTACGTCTTTAGCTTCAAATGAGTTCTGCCACTTTCTGACATTACTGCAACAGAGCACATAATAATAAAAAATTGCATTTGCCTTATTTTCCATTAAATATATCTAAACATCCTTAAACCAAAAAATACATTTACTTGGAGCAAAATTACTCAGAAAATGTACTGTAATTTGATTTAAAAATTATTTTTCCTACTCAACTGTCAAATTGGTTTGTATTTTCTTGTTTTAATCAAAACTTTATCCTGAAAACAAGGGGGGAAATGTTTTATTTCTCAAGTGGTAAGAGAAATAGGCTAAATTAACTACATCTTGTAAGGATGATTAGATGTTTTGCTGGAAAGCAAGCCAAAAATGCAGCTGCAGAAAATTATTTTCTGCAGTGTGAAGGACACAGATAGAGAAGTTTTTAGCCCACGTCTAGTTTGTTGTCATCATTTGTCATGATTTACCTCTTGGATGCTCTATATTTCTGCTTTGCTGTCTGCCTTCTCTCTTGATTGATATGTTTGGAGGGAGTGGGTGCTTTAAAGTAAAAGATGCAAACAATCTGAATCAAAGATTTTGTGATAACATGTAAACATTAGGAAGATGTTTAATCTATCACACACCTGCTTTACTATGCACAAATACCACTGCAGTTTACTATGCACAAATCTATACAAAATAGTGCAAGATTAGCACGAGTGTGTACTATAGCAGCACCAAACAATGTTAAGGCCACATTGTATCCTTAAAGGAATAGTTCACCTAAAAATGAAAATTCTGTCATTAATTACTCACCCTCTTGTCGTTCCAAACCGTAAGACCTTCATTCATATTCGGAACACAAATTAAGATATTTTTGATGGAATCTGAGAGCTCTCCGACCCTCCCATAGACAGCAATGATATTACTACGATCAGAAACGTAGCAAGGACATCAGTAAAATAGTTCATGTGACATCAGGGGTTCAACTGTAGTTTTACGAAGCAGAGAATGCTTTTTGTGCACAAAGAAAACAATAATAACATAATTTTGTAACATCAACATGCGAGTGCTGTCTACTGAACGTAAGCAATGCTGATTACGTTCTGTGATACTCTCCAAAATGGTGAAAGACAGTAACTCTAAAGTACTAGTAACTTCTAAAGCTACTTTTTCTAATGTCTATTTAATGTTTTTCTCATTTAACACAATAATGACTTTAAATTATCTTTTGGGGGGTAATTTCTCAAATTTATGTGTGAATAAATATGATTAATTTAATATATATATATATATATATATATATATAAATTGGCAACACTTTAGCATAAGGAACATATTCACTATTAACAATTTTTTCTCCCTAAACAAACTCTTTATTTGCTGCTTATTAATAGTTAGTTAAGTAGTTGTTAAATTTAGGTATAGAGTATCTAAAATATGATCATGCAGAATAAAGCATCGATATGTGCTTTATAACTAATTACTAATTTACTAATGTATCGCTTGACAGCCATTGTAAAAATACATAATGAATTAAATTATTTTGAATTAAACTTAATTTCAAATAAATAAATAGGCATTCTCATTCATATCAGTGGAAGCTGGTGCAGTATTTATTCTACAGATTCTTCTTGGCTCAAACAGAGGACTGTGTATATAGATCACTGCTTATAGTGATCTATATACACAAGCTGGGATGGATGAAACTCTGAAAGTTTTCTTACATGAAATAAATTACACAAACGTATTCTAACATCTAAAAAAGAGACACATTTTATTTTACTTATTGCTACTGTAAAGAGTCATAATCTTTTCTTCTCAGACTGGAAATAGATACAGTTTTGAACTTTTTTATTTATTTATTTTTTCTGCTCGGTTGTTTGATATTATTAATGCATGGAAACTCTAGGAAAGCTGAAAGCACCTTTGCTCTGTGATATTCTGTTTGCATTGTGAGAGCGCATACTGCAGGTAGACAGAGTGGACAAGGTCAGACATCGCCAGAGACTGATGCAACCCTCCTATACATTGTCAGCATTAACAAATGTCTTGTTAAGAGAACGTAGAAGGAACAAGGCAGCATGTGCTACATACTAAGTATTCGAAATGAGCAGACCAGTGGGCAATCGATGTGTTGATGGATTTCGAAAGTGTTGTACTTCAACGTCGTACTTTGCTAGCACACCCCCGCGTGTCACAGGTTCGGTTAGCAGCTTCTGTCTCACGTCTATAGTGCAAGAGGATAAATCTTTACAGCCGTGCTTTCCTGATTCGATGCAGTTAGCTGGGAAAAAGGCATGAAAGCTCCATACATGACTAATCAGATCAATAAACTGCAGTGTGGCAGTCGACCTTCGGGTGGCACTGTAGCACTTTTACGCAGTTTCAGATCAGTCCTCCTCACTCCTGTCTCTATTTGCTTTCACTCTCTGGTTTTCTTTCACCTGGTCTCTCCATTTTGTTTTTCTTCTTATCACTTCTTTTCTTTCTTTCCTTGACTCCTGTATTTTATTTTTTGGTTTGTTTTCTACCTCTCTCTCACCACTTTTTCTTACTCTCTCAGCCTCTCTTTCTCATACGCCAACTCTGTGCTGATAAAACCCAGAGGACAATGCACCAGTAGACTGACCTGTTTACTTGCAAAATTTTTAATATGCATTTTTTTTTTCTTGAGCATTCAGGTTTACAATACACATAGCCTTGCCCGCATCCCTGGAATAAGAACATGTGGGTGTTCGGCCAAACATAGTAGAGATCCTGCCAATCGGGTGGGCAGCCTCTAATGTGTTACCGCTCTAGACCATTTCATCATCCTCTTTCCGTTCAAAAGCTTTGGCCCTGGTGCTGAATCCACGGTGCATAGCACTGCAATCCAGATACTAGCTCACATATTACCCCATGATTTTCATAAGAGCTATTTGCACTGAGAGCCATTATTCTGCCACTTGATAATTTTTGTTTTGTGTATACAGAGAAAAACAACAAATGACAACAACAAACACCTGTGTACAAGTGGGTCTACATGCCTTGAGCTCATGTCTGTGGGTGTTGTGAACGCTTTCCCCTCGCTTAGACTCGGCACAAGAAGTGAAATATTCATTAACCTAAGAATTTTTAAAGGCCGTACAAATTACACACAGTTAATAACTAGCAAGACCCTGTGTCAGTCATCAATTAATACTGAAAATCTATAATCCTATGATAGTTTGTTTTAAAATGTTACTTCAAATAGGCTAATTTAATGTGAATGAACACAATGCACAACACGTGTTGAAAATATATTAAATTTGTCTTTAAAAAAATTAAAACAACACACTATGTTCTGACTGATGGAAGAGGTTAATTTCAAAAATATGCTTTTATAATTTTTACAGCTGTGTTTGTTTTGTCAAGTCAAGTCAAGTCACCTTTATATATATATATATATATATATATATATATATATATATAGCGCTTTTAACAATACAGATGGTGTCAAAGCAACTTTCCAATATCAGAATAGGAAAATAGTGTCAATAATGTAAAATGACAAGATTAAACACTCAATTTTCAGTTAAAGGCATTTCATTATTGAATTCAGTGATGTCATCATCCAGCTCAGGTTCAGTTTAAATAGTATCTGAGCAATCATGTAGACGATATCGCTGGAAAATAAGTGTCCCCAACTAAGCAAGCCAGAACTCCAAGCAAGGAACCAAAACTCCATCGGTGACAGAATGGAGAAAAAAAACCTTGGGAGAAACCAGGCTCAGTCGGGGCCAGTTCTCCTCTGACCAGACAAAACAGTAGTTCAATTCCAACTGCAGCAAAGTCAGATTTTATAAAGGACTCATTTGGTTCCCGTGGTTTTGTCCCGATGGCTGTCTAGGTGGCGAAGTCCTCACTGGGGATCTGTCTCTGGGGTTCATCCAGGTGTCCTGATCTCAGCTGACGTTCAGGGCTGTAGAGGTCATCTCTAGGTGCTGATCCACCATCTGATCTGAATACGGACTGGATCCGGGTGACTGCAGTGACCGTCTGATCTGGATACGGACTGGATCAGGCGGTAATGGTGATCTCGGAATAAGAAAGAAACAGACTAATATTAGAGTAGATGCCATTCTTCTTACGATGTAACAAGTTCATTGGGTGTTATGGGAAGTGTTCCCGGTTCTGGTTGACCTAATTAATGCAGCCTAACAATCCTTTAACGGATTTGAATATTAGAAGCGTATTACTGTATTATGTGTAAGCCAGGTTAAAGAGATGGGTCTAGATTTAAACTGACAGAGTGTGTCTGCCTCCCGAACAGTGTTAGGTAGATTGTTCCAGAGTTTTGGCGCTAAATAGGAAAAGGTTCTGCCGCCCGCAGTTGATTTTGATATTCTAAGTATTATCAAATGGCCAGAGTTTTGAGAATGTAGTGGACGTGGAGGACTATAATGTGATAAGAGCTCGCTCAAGTACTGAGGACCTAAACCATTCAGGGCTTTATAAGTAATTAACAAAATTTCTAAATCTATACAATCTTTAGTAGGGAGCCAGTGCAGTTTTGACAGAACCGGGCTAATGTGGTCATACTTCCTGGTTCTAGTAAGAACTCTAGCTGCTGCATTTTGGACCATCTGTAGTTTGTTTATTAATCGTGCAGAACAACCACCCAATAAAGCATTACAATAATCTAACCTTGAGGTCATAAATTAATTTCTGCATTTGACTTAATATATTTGATAATTGAGCATAGGTCTCAAATTAGATATATTTTTAAGATGAAAAAAATGCAGTTTTACGAATGCTAGAAATGTGGCTGTCAAAGGAAAGATTTCTATCAAATAGCACAACTAGGTTTTTAACTGATGATGAAGAATTTACAGAGCAGCTATCAAGTGTTAGACAGTGTTCTAAGTTATTACATGTGGGGGTTTTAGGTCCAATAATTAACACCTCTGTTTTTTTCAGAATTTAGCAGTAAGAAATTACTCGTCATCCAGTTTTTTATATTGACTATGCATTCCGTTAGTTTCTCAATTTGGTGTTTCACCGGGGCGCGAAGAAATATAGAGCCGAGTATCATCAGCATAACAGTGAAAGCTAGTTTCCTGATGATATTTCCTAAGGGTAACATGTAAAGCGTGAAAAGTAATGGTCCTAGTACTGAGCCTTGAGGTACTCCATACTGCACTTGTGATCGATACGATACCTCTTCATTCACTGCTACAAATTGATGGCGGTCAAATAAGTACGATCTGAACCATGCTAATGCACTTCCACTAATGCCAACAAAGTTTTCTAGTCTATTCAAAAGACTGTTGTGGTCGATAGTGTCGAATGCAGTGCTAAGATCCAGTAGTACTAATAGAGAGATACAACCACGTTCAGATGACAAGAGCAGGTCACTTGTAACTCTAATGAGAGCAGTCTCAGTGCTATGAAACGGTCTAAATCCTGACTGGAAATCCTCACAGATACCATTTTTCTCTAAGAAGGAAAATAATTGTGAGGATACTACCTTTTCTAGTATCTTTGACAGAAAAGGGAGATTCGAGATCGGTCTGTAGTTAACTAGATCTTTGGGGTCAAGTTGTGGTTTTTTAATGAGAGGCTTAATAACAGCCAATTTGAAGGTTTTGGGAACATATCCTAATGACAATGATGAATTAATAATAGCCAAAAGAGGATCTTTGACTTCTGGAAGCACCTCTTTTAGTAGTTTAGATGGAATAGGGTCTAACATACATGTTGTTGGTTTAGATGATTTAACAAGTTTATACAATTCTTCCTCTCATGTAGTAGAGAATGAGTGGAATTGTTCCTCAGGGGATCTATAGTGCACTATCTGATGCGATACTGTAGCTGACGGCTGTATGGTTACAATTTTATCTCTGATAGTGTCGATCTTGGAATTAAAATCATAAAGTCATTACTGCTGTGCTGTTGGGGAATGTCAACACCTGCTGATACTTTATTTTTTGTTAATTTAGCCACTGTATTGAATAAATACCTGGGGTTATGTTTGTTTTCTTCTAAAAGAGACGAAAAGTAATCAGATCTAGCCGTTTTTAATGCTTTTCTGTAGGATAGGGTACTTTCCCACCAAGCAATACGAAATACCTCTAGTTTAGTTTTTCTCCAGCTGCACTCCATTTTCCAGGCTGCTCTCTTTAGGGCGCGAGTGTGCACATTATACCACAGTGTTGGAGTTTTTTCCTTAATCTTCCTTAAGCGTAAAGGAGCAACCGTATCTAAAGTGCTAGAAAAGAGGAGAGTCCATAGTTTCTGTTACATCATCAAGTTTTTCTGTGCTGTTGGATATGCTGAGGAATTGAGATAAATCAGGAAGATTATTTACAAAGCAGTCTTTTGTGGTAGAAGTGATGGTTCTACCATACTTGTAGCAAGGAGTAGAATTTACAGTTTTAGCTATATGGAGTTTACACAAGACTATCTGAGATATCATCACTTTGCTGCAGAATTTCAATATCATTAACATCAGTTCCATGTGACAATATTAAATCTAGAGTATGATTTCGAAAATGAGTAGGTCCTGACACGTGTTGTCTAACCCCAATAGAGTTCAGAATGTCTATGAATGCTGATCCTAATGCATCTTTTTCATTATTAATGTGGATATTAAAATCACAGACGATTAAGACTTTATCTGCAGCCAGCACTAACTCTGATAGAAAATCAACAAATTCTTTAATAAAGTCTGTATTGTGCCCTGGTGGCATGTATACAATAGCCACTAGCCAGTACAAACATCACAGGGGATTTATCAGTAACACTTGTTTCTCTAGATAATGATATATGAAGCACCATTACTTCAAAGGAGCTATACTTAAAGCCTGCCCTCTGAGAAATACTGAGAATATTGCTATAAATTGTAACACCACCTCCCCCTTTGCCTTTAGGACGAGGTTCATTTTTATAACAGTAATCTTGGGGGGTAGACTTGTTTAAAATAATGTATTCATCTGGTTTTAGCCAGGTTTCTGTCAAACAGAGCACATCTAGGTTATGGTCAGTGATCATATCATTTACAAAAAGAGCTTTTGTAGAAAGAGACCTGATATTCAGTAAGCCTTTATCATTTGCTTCTCTGTATTATATAAATTTTTTATTTGTTGAACGTCAATCAAATTGTTACTCTTAAATTGGTTTGGACGTTTTTTGTATTTTCTAGTTCGTAGTCTCTATAGTGTGATATCTAGGTGAAAGTCTCTATGTGCTGGGAATTAACGGACTTCTGTGACGTCTACATTTTGTCTACATTTAAGATATTTATAACAATTACACAATTTATTAATTAATTTGAAGTAGATTAGCCAATGTTAATTCCACATATTTGACATGACAGTACACTATCTGATGGCGTTGACATCAAAGTTAAAGGTAAGGACAGGAGACACACACACACACACAAAACATTTTATAGGAAAGTAGAAGCAGCAGGAGATATTTTGTTTCAAAAAATTCCACTAGTGAGTCAATTATAGCATTATACAATCAGTTATTAAAACTGCAACTAATATGGCTAATTTTACAGTCACAAGGAAAACAACACTAATATTCTAAAACTCATGACTGCAAGACATTAGATCAGAGCACTGCATTTATGTATGTTTCAAGAACGTTATTTGATAAATAAAAAAGGAATAACAAGCCCACTGGACACTGGAGCGCTTTGTACGAATGACATAATTTCTGTGTCTCTGCAGCTTATAAAGGACTCAGATTCCCCCAATCTAATATTTTCTTGAAACCGTTTGCACACCCAGGAACATTAAAACACACAGATAATCTCTTCTAGCCTCGTGGCTCAAAACTGTCTCCCTCTATGAACAGATATTTATCTCAGAAATGTTGCAGTGCCAAGAGTACTCACTCATGGCGTGAGCTGTAATCGAGTTGACAACATCCACACTCTAGGGATTAAGTGTAAGAACACAGAAATATGCCAAAACAAATCAAATTCAATCACCTTTTCAGGTGGAAAAATGAAACCACTTAAAATTTTTGGATGAGGATTTCCTTTTTCTGTAAATGCACACTGCCGGCTTTAGGGTAAGATGGGACAAGTCAGCCCCTGGGGTGCGACAGCTCACCACCTGTAGTTTTCCACTTAACCATAGATGGCACACAATCTCATTTCAGCAGATTTATTATATGCTTTTTTTATTTATTTATTATATATTTTTTTTGTGTGTGTGGGGGGTCTCCCAGGATATAATAATAATAAAAAGAAAATGAATGAATGCAAAAATGAATACAAAAATACCTAATTATTAATAATAAATATTTAAAATTTAATACGTAATTTAGCATATTAATAATAATAATAATAATAATAAATACAAAATGAATACAAAATATAATAATAATAATAATAATAATAATAATTATTATTATTATTGTTGTTGTTATATACATAAATATTTTAACAAGAACGTCTCAGGTTACATATGTAACCATGGTTCCCTGAGTAGGGAACGAGACACTGCGTCCTCTAGGGGTTGCTATGGGGAATGTCGTCAGCGTGACCCGTGTCTGAAGCATATATACAAAAACACCACATGTTGGCCGGCGACAGCCTATGACGACACTACCGGCACGACCACAGTATAAAGGGGCGCCGAGAAAATATGTCATTCACTTCTTCGTCTGAAGCTTGCGTCCGAAGCATGGCACCAAGCCTAGAGGACGCAGTGTCTCGTTCCCTACTCAGGGAACCATGGTTACATATGTAACCTGAGACATTCCCTTTCGAACTTTGAACTGCGTCCTCTAGGGGTCGCTATGGGGAACGGAATACCCACACCACCATGCTGAGGGGAGTGCAAGCCAAGCACAAAAGTCGAGCACTAAGTACCAACTCTACCCGGCTAAGGGAGTTGCCCCTGGGACGGTTCGACGGCTGTCAGTGACATTATCCCCTTCGGCCAAAACCTGAGCTGCATACCCCAGAACTTACCTGTTAGGGGCCGGGCCTCCTGGACCCAGGGTGGAGCTCAAAGGCTTGGAATCAGAAGCAGAGATTCCTTTAAGGGGATATGACCAAGCGCCTAGGATAGTAACTAGGTCTTGGCCTGTCACCCAGGGGCTACTGCTTGCTCTGCATGAGTTCGCTGAAGGAATTGTCTCAACAGAACCTTGGTAGCAACACCCTGTTCAAGTCAGTATCACTGGGGATACATAGGTAGAGTGGGGCCCAAGGTGAAAACCGGGACTTGACCGACTCAAAGAAAGGGCACGAAGCCGCAACGCGTAACCCATACCATACAGGATTCTAGAAACATCGCAAAGCACTTGGTGTGCGATCTTACCACAACGTGGCTTTCAGAAAGTGCACAGAGACTAGCTGAGGCTGCTGATGACAGAGCTCTGGAGAGCGGAGAACTCAACTCTCAGCATGAGAGGGATCTCAGACGCTCAGAAGGGAGCAGCATGCTCATAGGTGACCCTCAATAGTGAGGGGATCAACGCCAGCTCGACCAGCAAGGAGAGCATAGGGCTGAATGACAGAACTCTGGAGAGCGGAGAACCCAACTCTCAGTATGAGAGGGAACTCAGATGCTCGAAGGAGCAGCATGCTCATAGGTGACCCTCTATGGTGAGGGGAGCAATGCTAGATCGACCACTGACTCACAGAACTCTGGGAAGCGGAGAGCTCAGCTCTCAGAATGAGAGGGAACTCTTTTTTTTTTTTTTTTACAAGGGGGGGTTCTATCACAGAGCTCTGAGGAGCGGAGAACTCAGCTCTCAGAAAGAGAGGGAACTCAGACACTCAGAAGGGAGCAGCATTCTCACAGGTGACCCTCTAAGGTGAGGGGAGCAAAGCTAGCTCGACCACTGGCCTAAAAAACCGGTAAGCCCTACAGAGAAGCTGCCACAAAGCTTTTGGCCTATTACTTAAACCCTAACAGGGGAGACGCACACTCTAGGCAAGGGCTCAGGGAGATAGATACTTAAAAACCCTCAGAAGGGGAGAAGTCCCTAAGCTAGCACATAGATATCCTCAGATAGCCATGCACCTTCTCAAACCATAGAAACTGAAGTAAAAAGACCCGCAGGTCCTGGAACTGTAGTGTTGCAAGAGTGGAACACATACTGTAAATACCAGTGAACTGTAGAACTGGATCGTACTCACCCATCCATGGTTCCTGCGCATGAGATCAGTCCCGGAGGCGAAATCCGAAGAGTCGGGTCCAGACCATCAGTAAGGTAGTTTCTATGAAACATAGAACTTAACCAAAACATCATAAGTCCAGTCATAGAGACTGCAATGATTTTAAAGCGCAGGTTTCTATTTTGGTCCCCACCCAACCTCAGTCAGGTGGAATAATACGGTGATTGCAGGGGAATTAGAGAGGGGAAGATAAGGGCAGATGACAGGCCCCCCGAGGGAAGGGAGTAGATGTTAAATTCTTACTCTAGTCCGGACGAGAGCGTTGAGAACGCCTCGTCTGGATCACCTCCCTCAGGTCTTGCCTACCTCTCTTTGACCCGCGCCTCCCTCTAGTCCTACCCGCAGGCGGGGGAGGGGCACGAGTCACGACACTAGCCTTCTGTACCCATCTCTGATGTTGTTCGGGATCAGATCTGGACCTTCTTGGAATGAAGGTTTTGAAGGCCGCTGAGCGTGCCTTCGCCTCCCTAAATTTCTCGACCACCGTCTCGACGGAGGTACCGAAAAGCTCGGAAGGCGAGACTGGAGCATCAAGAAGAAAGCCCTTCTCTTTCTTCCCAACATCTGCCAGATTCACCCACAGATGTCTCTCTGTTACCACCATGGCCGCCATAGACCTGCCCATAGCAGTGGCGGCCTGCTTAGTGGCACGGAGAGCCAAATCCATGGTGCGGTGCAGCTCAGCAACTTCATCAGGTGACAAGCCCTGACCCTTATCCAGGTCCTTCAACAGATCAGCCTGGTATGCCTGAAGCACCGCCATCGTGTGCAACAACCTGCTGCTGCGTATGCCCTGCCATTGAAGCGAGAAGTTTCCTGAAGGGCCTAGATGGCAAGGAGGGAGCCTTGAGAGAGGATGTCTCGCCCACAGAGAGATAGCTGGCCAGCGTCTCTTCCACAGGGGGCATCCCCTCATAGCCGTTTTCACGCATCATACGCAGGGCAGGAGGATTGAGAGGGCTCAGTCTCAACTTCTTCACCCTCAGACATCTCCTGCTCTTCCTGGGCATAACCCAGCAGAGCACTAGCCGCTGGATCAGATGATGTCAGAGAGATCGCATCATCGTCATCCAGCGACTCACTCTCGTTCGCGGCCGACGAGCGCGAGACGTAAAGCCCCCTCTCTAACTCATGAGCCAGCTCCGCCTGCGAGCCCCACGAGCTCATTCTCCTCCGTGCCTCAGCAGCAGTGGGTCTTGAGCCGCGGGAAGCAGATGGCTATCCATCCTTCCTCGAAAAGAGAGACAGACGAGAGCGGAGCTTTCTCATAGAAAAAAGCTCACAGTGCACGCAGATTGCCCCATCGAGGACATCGCGTGTGTGCTCCTCGCCCAAACAAAAAGATGCAAAGATTGTGTGTGTCATCAGGTGTCAAATAACGAGGACACGGATGCACTCATCTCTTAAACGCCTTGCTAGTGCTCGCCATAGTAGAAAATCGTTTCTTACCTGTAGAATACACGCTTCAAACAAAACAGTCAATGAAGACGAAGAAGAGAATGACGTATTTTCCCGGCACCCCTTTATACTGTGGTCGTGCCGGTTGTGTCGTCATAGGCTGTTGCCAGCCAACATGTGGTGTTTTTGTATATATGCTTCAGACACGGGTCACGCTGACGGCGTTCCCCATAGCGACTCCTAGAGGACGCAGTTCGAAGTTCCCTCGAAAGGGAACTGCTTTTAGTATATAAAAATACAAAAATAAATGATTAAACACATCCTGTTTGAATGTATTTATTTTACACATTCTGTAAAAATCAGGTACCTTCTTGCCTCAGGTAAGGCCTCCTCTTTCCCTAGTGATGCAAGATGCAGCACAATTCTCAGTTTTATGCTGTAATAAATATATTAGCATACGTTTCAAACTATTTCCCTTAATACACTGGATGATGCATCATGATCCTGTACATGCTAAACACATCTCTGTTCATCAGTAAATGCTCAGTGATTTTTAAGGCAGCTATCATCTCATTTGTCTGCCCTTCACTCCTTACAAATGATTTATTTCATTACAATAATATTGAATTCCCTTTTTGTAATAAATTACAACTAACAAGGTTGCATGTCAGGTGATAGTAATTAATGATTAAATGCCATATATATTTATTAGTCATGGTAGGTGGTGATAGACACATTGATGTCTGTCATTGTTAACCTTGACAATAAGACAGCATGCAATAAAAAGGAAGTATGTCAAGTGGAACATGTATCCCTTTGTGGTAAGGGCTAAATTATGGCATATTTTACCATATGGCATGATGCAGACAGGAATATTAGTCACTAATATTAGAATATTATTCCTGCCTCTCATTTGTTTATTGAGTTGAGTTTGTTTATGCATAAAGTCTCATTAAAACACACAAGGCTTTACAGATATGAGATTTTTATAAACTCCAGAAAGATTTTTGCATGCAGTTACTATTTCAGTAATGCTGTTCGGGATGTTTAATCTTTTTAGAAGAAACCTAATACTGTATATTAAAGGTAAATAAAGTGGAACTCTTTTGCATACACGGTCTGTCACTTTAATGGATCTGAATGAGTTAGTAAATTGGGAATTTCATACCTGACCACCTAAGACAATTATCATGTTATTCCTTCATAAATAGATCCTGCGGTTATAGGGCTCTGAAATTAATTGCGTAACACAATGACCCAGTAAGCTAAAAGGTGTTCAGCATATAGGTGAGATAGAGAAGGAAAGATAAAGGGAACATGGATCGAGTTTGTCCCCTTGTGATTTTCATAATTAAGGGCACAGTATTTTCTGTGTACAGTCTCCATCGCCGCCAGAGGCAAAACTCCAGAGAAGCATTCAAGCAGAGAGCCGAAGTCCAGTCTATTCTCTAGCGACCTGGCCTATAGTTGAGCAAAAGAATTCCTGTGAAGGTCCAGCCAAAGTCCACCATCTGCAGGGGGACCCTCAGGCCTGTACTAGAGTGCAGTTATAATGGAAAGGAGCAGCACCGATTTGCACGGTGCATGTCCACTGGTACTGCTGCTGCGTGTTCTGCTTATCATTTCTGTCTCTCACTCTCTCCTCTCTGTCTCTCAGTCTTACCACCCACCCATATCACCATCTACAAAGCGCACCAAAACAGAGTTTCCATCATGCACCAAGCCACTTCATCTCGCCCCCTCTTTGATTCATAACTCACTACTAATGAAATTAATGAGTAGTAATTAAACAAATCTACTCTCCAGGGTAAGATCCAGCTTCTTTTAAGCAGCCTTTGATTTATACAGTCGATTTCAATAAAACATGTAGGACTGTGTAAAACAGCATAATATAATATAATATAATATAATATAATATAATATAATATAATATAATATAATATAATATAATATAATATAATATAATATAATATAATATAATATAATCAATATGCTCACCAAGGCTGATTTGTAATATTCAAAATTACAGGTTTATATATATATATATATATATATATATATTTATTTATTTTTTATATAAATTTTCAGCAGCAATTACTCCAGTCCTTAGTGTCACATGATCTTTCAGAAATTATTCTAATATGCTGATTTGCTGCTCAAGAAACAATTCTTATTATTGCTAGTGAACAAAATTGTTTTGTTTTATGTATTGTTTGTTTGTTTGTTTTTTATGGGTTTTTTTTTTTCACCAACCCTACACCTAAACCTACTCCTTACAAGAGACTGTCTGCATTTTTAGATTTAAAAAAAAAAAAAACACCATTTAGTATGTTTTTTAAGCCTTTTGTTTTACAGGGACATAGGCATTGTCCTCATTAACCACCTTCAAATTGTAATATCTCTGTCATACCCATGTTATTATACAAATTTTGTCCCCATAAACCACAAAAACCAGTACACACACACGCACACACACACACACACACACACACACACCATGTTTTGGGGGTATGTTGCTTGCTTCAAGATTGACCTGTGTTTGGGTTTTTGCACTGTAACAGTCAGTGTTTTGCAGTTGTCCTCACCGTTGAGCTGAGATGATGGGGCAAGACACACAAGCTTCTGTTGCTGTGCACGTCCTTAAAAGGCATCAGTTACACTCTGTGTTTATGCTACGTGACAGCCATTCTATAGTTATATTTGTGCAATACCTAAGTTAAACCATAGCCTGAGTGTTTTCTGTATCCTCATCGAAAACAAACGTTGATGCAGAGCCTCTAAAGCTGTGCATTTCTTAGCTCATCTCAGAAATGTTTTATTTTACAAGTATCTGATGGCAGCCTTCTCTGTGCATGTTGAACACGGTGTATTTTCATCCTGAGCTGTCTTGAATATTCTGCTTCTGTCACAGACAGGCCGTGATGGCAAACCAACCCACATCAGCGGCCTCCGCAGTCTCAGAACTCTAAAACTGTTTAAACCAAGAGTAAACAGTAAATTGTAGCACCTCTCTTGGGCTCAAGGATCTCAAACATTCACAAATACCAACTCTTGGAGTTTCACTGTAGGATTATTTTATCATCTATCACAGAGAGAGGTCATTCATTGTGGTTAAGAAAACAAGGGTTTGTGACTCAAAATCAAAAGCTTAGGAAGGGAAAATTAGATATCTATTTATTTATGTTTAATATCTTTTCTCCTGAACAGAAATTAAATTAAATAATGATCAAAAGGACACTTAATTTTTTGCTGCCTTATTTTTTTCTCAAGAAAATCTCCTATAGATCTTAACAATGCCCCACATTTTAATCCCAAAAGCCTGCAATCAAAACTTAAATTTCAGTTTGATTTCAATATTAACTCAAACAGTCCTCATTAAATTCTCCCAAGACCAAATTATCTGAGCCATGTTTTTCAAAGACATCGCACCCAGCTGCTGAATCTACAGCCTCACAGCAAAGTAAGTCATACTTTACGTAAGTTTGAATTGAATGTACTGAGATAAAAGGATGTATACTTCAAAATAATAGGAAAAAAGTCCTTAAGTGCTGCACATAACATAGCATGACCAGTGTACTTCTGTTCACAAATTAATGACTCTCATATGCCAGGTATAAAAAAAAAAAAAAACAACTCAAGAGACAAAGATTGAATCAGTCTGAAAAGGTTATATACACTAACATTCAAAAGAAGAAGTCGCTTTTGCTCGCCAAGGCTGTAAAATTACAGGAAAAACAGTAATTTTCAAAAATAAATATAATGCAATGTAAAAGTCTTTACTGTCAATTTTGATCAATTTAGCATGTCTATGCTGAATAAAAGTAATTTACAGTACATCTGTATCAATACCAGTCAACAATTGTCCAGTTTGTGTCTAATTCACAAGGAATTGCAGGAGAAACATCTAAGATAAATGTTAAACTTAAAACACAAGTCCTCCAATAAGTCTCCTGAGCTTTGAAAGAGCAATTTCTGAGCAATACATTTCCCTCTGTGGTCTTGTATATCGCAGATATGACATGTTCAAAGACATGCCATCAACCTTTGGCAATGTTTTTGTGACTTAGTCACAAACTTAGTCATTTTGCCCTCGATCTGTTGTGTATAGCGCACCAAGGGAATCCGTCCAATCGAATGTTCAGGCATATCTATGCTTAAACAAACAGATGTGAGACAGAACCCGGCAAAAGTGTAAGGATGTGACACACAAAAAAGGGTGTTTGCTTTGTGACTATCCATACTCCAGGGAATAATTGCTGTTGCCACATGACAGAGAAGATGTGTCATTGTGCCCTGTAGTACTCGAGGTATAATCTCTAGGGGTGTATTTGTAATGCTCTGACATCCTCTCTTTGAGTTTCTAAAGTAAGCCTTTATATCCCAGTGAAGGATTTTTGCTGGTGATTTCTGCTTTAAAAAAAAAAAAAAAAAGGGGTTGTTAAGAGAAGTTCTGGCACCCACACTTAGATCTGGCTCTGCATTGGATTTCCAGCAGAAGAACAATCTGAGTATTCGAGCCAGTCTTTATCAGTTCTTCCCTTTTCTTTTTATTGTAGTCGAGCAGGCTTCAGGGTCCAAGTGAATCCCCTGCAGGGGTTTTCCTGCGGTTTAATCTTTGTAAATGGTAAGGGAGGGGTCATCAGTTTAATCTGAGTGAATGTTGGGACCAGTGTGGGGCGGGTCGGGGCTTTGTGTTGGCAGATCGGGTCGCTGTGTTGGCTGCGGGGTCCTCCATTGAAAGTGACCCTCTCCAGCAGATGGACAGGTATCTAACACCTGCTCCTAATGAGCTCATTAGCTAAACTCACCTCTTTAGCGGGAGCCAAGTTGTCGAGATGGTGCCAAGCAGCTCAGAGAAATTATGCGATGGCATTTGGCTGGCACGGGGCATCAGCGAGCCTTTTTTCGCTGACTGTGATAAGAGAAGACTGTGACGGTGTCTTTGTGTCTAATCACCAGTCTGTGAACTTAATCTTGAACGGACAAAGTAGAGAGATATTTAGTATAATACATAATATGTTCCTGAACAGAGCTTAGACTGAACGTTAGCTGATTATCTGGTTAGTGTGTCAGAATCTGCCTCAGGGACTCGAGCAGCAGTTATGTGTTATTTTAATTCAAGTAATTCTCAAGCAACACATCTTTTGTGCGTCATTCAATACAGTACGAAGCCTGGTCAAGTACTAAAGGCAATTCTGATGTTTTCAATGTCCCAATTTGAAAGCAAAGCACCCAACAAAAACATTTCTACAGACATTATTATATTTGTCTGTTCCTGTAGCTCAGACAGCAGACTATGTTAACAATGCCAAGATAAAATGTTCAATGGGCACATACACACTTGTAAAACACATACCTTAAATGAACTGTCGCTTTTGATAAAAATGTTTGCCAAGTGAGTAACTACTTTTTTTTTTATCATTAAAATGCTAGAATGATGTTTATGTTCTGGGTTTTTAAGGAGTCAAAAAGGGTTAATTTATGACTCCTTAAAAACGACCCTGTTGGTGTTTGGGTCACTTTTACCACGAGAGGATTTTTCAAGATCGAATGCAATATTTGATGATAATATAGCATAACGAGAGATGCATAAGCTATTTTTTTGTAGACCAGTCATTTTAGACCGGGAACACAATAAGTGTGACTTTGTTCTATTTTGTATAAAATAAAAGCATTTAAAACCAAACTTCCTGGTAAAACACTAAAGCACGCTAGTGTGATAAACAGTTGAAAAAATTGAATATTGACAAAATTATCCACAAATAATGCTTTCGTAAATCTTTATATGGACCTTAACTACTATGTACTCACATTTAATTTAATCATTTGGTACACTGCACTTATTGTGTACATACATGTTTTTACATTGTACTTATATTTTAAAAATATTTGCATGTAATTACATCTGTAATTACATTTATAGTTACACTGTTGGCCCAACCTATACACCTTAACCTACCCTTAAACCTACACATACCACCAAACTTGTCCCTAACCTTACCCGTATGCCACCTCAATAGCAGCAAAAGTGTTTTGGGTAACACTTTATTTGGTCCCACTTTATATTAGGTGGCCTTAACTACTATGTACTTACATTTAAATTAATCATTTGATACAATGCACTTATTGTGTACATACATGTTTTTACATTGAACATTTTTAAAAATACATATGTGTAATTACATCGGTAATTAATTTATAATTACACTGCTGACCCATCCCTTACAGCTTAACCCACCCTTAAACCTACCCATACTACCAAACCTGTCCCTGAACTTATCCGTATCCCACCTCAATAGCAGTGAAAGTGTTTTGCAATACAATATGACCACAATAAGTACATTGTACTTATTTTTTGATGTAAAATATAAAGTGTGACCATTTATTTTAAGGTGTCCTTGTTACACATTACATGTACTTACTATTATAATAACACTTAATTAAGCATAATTACATACAAGTAACCCTAAGACAAACCCTAATCATATAGTAAATACATGTAGTTCATTAATATTACTCAGTACTTAAATGTATAATTACACTGTGACAACGACACCTTAAAATAAAGTGTAACCATGTTTTGCAATTCAATATGAACACAATAAGTACACTGTACTTATTTTTGAAGAACGTACATAGTTAAGGCCATTTAATTTAAAGTGGGACCAAAGATAGAATTAAATTTTGCTGATAATATAGCATAATAAGAGATTTTCAAGCATTTTTTTAAAAGGCTGGACATTTTTGAAAAGGAATACCAAAGGTGTTATAGGGTTTTCAATACAGCATAAGCACATAAGTCAGATCAGTTAGAAAAGTAAAAACAAACTTAATAAACCACACAATCTGAGGTATCATTCACGTTTACAGCACAAACAGCACGAGGCGAGTTACTTGCCGACAATTACTACTTATATTAACGTGTTTGTTTCAAATTAACCCCAAGTTTAAACAACAGTGATATTTGCCTTTAAGTTTAAAATCAGCATTAAATGACTTAGAACTCATCTGGCTGTTGGACAACATTACTGTCCTGCATATTATTAATGTTAACATATTCATGTTTTTGATTATGACGGCACATACTTTATTAAAAAAAATAAAGATGTGCACAGACAAATAATTTATAATAAACACTGCAGCATTCCATAAACAAGTAAGAATGGTCAATTTCAATTTTACAGTGACTTTGAAAAGAACTTTAGCCTTGTGTACATTTTATCTGCTGTGAAGTTTACAAAATCTGCTCAATAAAGGGAGAGTTCACTCAACAAAGAAAATTCTGTCATCGTTCACTTCCCCTCGTGTCGTTCCAAAAACCTGTATGACTTGCTTTCTTCTGTGGAACATAAAAGATAAAAATTTCTTTGTGTTCCACAGAAGAAAGTCAGTCATACAGATTTGGAATGACATAAAGGTGAATGGTGATAGAATTTTCCTTTTTGAGTGAACTATCTCTTTAAGTTAGCTCATATCCTGTGTTCCCTTGACCACAAACAGATTTGATCAACAGTGTCTCTTTTGTCTAGGATGAACTTTCAGAGCAATTTGGCTGTTTTTAGGACGCTGGAATAATGCATAGTCAGCAGCCTAATTTGCCTTGATCCATAATGTTATACAAATGAGTTCCATGCGTAAGCTAAGAGCCAGCATGTTCATTCTAATGAACATGTACAGACATCACCAATGAGGACTTTCATGTTTGTTTTGTGTATCTGATTAATTATTCATTAACATCAGAGGTGAATGGAAACCTAAAATTGTGGAAATTGAATAAAAGGGAAGGCGTAGTGGTGTAAATTTAGGCAACTGAATGACTCAGCTACACTTTGGTTGATAGAGTCATGAAAACCAAACTTCAAAAGTCCAGTGTTGTCATACAGTAATTACTGCTCTTTGCCTTTGTAGGGCAGTCTGATTAGGGAGGTCATTTGTTAAGCAGCCAGATATCTTTCATATTTATCATTCATATTATTCTCTTTATAGTCTCAAGTGTGTTGCACAGAAGGACAGAAGATCTATGGGAAATCTGTTTGTGTTCGGCTGACTGATGAGTTATACGTTTCCTGCTGCTGTCTCATTAAATGAGTGTTGCCCAACTGCGTTTGACACTTCTCTGACTAATTTCCGCACTTCGAAACATTCTCGAGCTAGAGCTGTCCAATCTGCAGCAACACCAGGCCTGTAACAAGAACTGATGTGCTGTACTGTGAGAGAATTATCACAGAAACCTGCACGCCCTGAATGTCATTATCAAATTGGATCCACTTCCTCGTTCCCCGACAGAACGGAATGAGAATGTCAGAATTCGCCATGCGCTTCCAGCGCGTCAGCAGACTTTGGATTACCGAGGGCTTTCTCAGGCATATGCTGGTTCTGGAAGGGTCTCCAATCTCTAGTGTTGGGCTGCCAGCGGGCTGAATAGACCGTCCCATTTCATTCGCAGGACAAAAGGCATAGTGCATACCTGAAGAGAAGCATCCAAGCCTCATAGCAACAGAGGTTCCAAAGGCCTGAGTCTGTCTCATCACCCACCTGCCCATGCCAGACAGGGTCATGGCTATTTAAGCAGGGTGAGATTGGTGACTCTTGGCGGATATGCCTGGTTAACACAATGTACTGTGCTCTGCTCCTGCCAGGGCAAAAGCAGATTGGGAAATAGAGCAAACAAAGCACATCTTTTTTTACAAACATGTCAAAATTGACCATCTCAGAATAATTCATTCCGGTGCAGCAAGGAAAGGTTGCCAGGGTGCCAACATAGAGTAGAGACAATGGGCGAATATAGGTTTGTTTTACAGTACAGTCAGACTGCAGATAACAAGGAAAAATGTCTGCCAAGATACTGCCTTCCAGACTTCACCCTGTGCATATGTAGTCTTACAATTAACCTTACCCTTTACCCTTACAGATGGTATAATGTATAATGCTGTATATATGCATCAAATATTTACAGACAAATAAAAAAATTTGCTAGGCTTGCACTGTATTCAATACAAGGGGGCAATACCAGTGTGGAATTTTATATCAGATGCTACACTGATATAACAAATGTGATATCACAGCAAGTACAGGTGCATCTCAATAAATTAGAATGTCATGGAAAAGTTTATTTATTTCAGTAATTCAACTCAAATTGTGAAACTCGTGTATTAAATAAATTCAATGCACACAGACTGCAGTAGTTTAAGTCTTTGGTTCTTTTAATTGTGATGATTTTGGCTCACATTTAACAAAAAACCACCAATTTACTATCTCAACAAATTAGAATATGGCGACATGCCAATCAGCTAATCAACTCAAAACACCTGCAAAGGTTTCCTGAGCCTTCAAAATGGTCTCTCAGTTTGGTTCACTAGGCTACACAATCATGGGGAAGACTGCTGATCTGACAGTTGTCCAGAAGACAATCATTGACACCCTTCACAAGGAGGGTAAGCCACAAACATTCATTGCCAAAGAAGCTGGCTGTTCACAGAGTGCTGTATCCAAGCATGTTAACAGAAAGTTGAGTGAAAGGAAAAAAGTGTGGAAGAAAAAGATGCACAACCAACCGAGAGAACCGCAGCCTTATGAGGATTGTCAAGCAAAATCTATTTAAGGATTTGTGTGAACTTCACAAGGAATGGACTGAGGTTGGGGTCAAGGCATCAAGAGCCACCACACACAGACGTGTCAAGGAATTTGGCTACAGTTGTCGTATTCCTCTTGTTAAGCCACTCCTGAACCACAGACAACATCAGAGGTGTCTTACCTGGGCTAAGGAGAAGAAGAACTGAAGTACATATACAGTAAATGAACATACTTTCCAGAAGGCCAACAATTCACTAAAAATGTTTTTTTTTATTGGTCTTATGAAGTATTCTAATTTGTTGAGATAGTGAATTGGTTTTTGTTAAATGTGAGCCAAAATCATCACAATTAAAAGAACCTGAGACTTAAACTACTTCAGTCTGTGTGCATTGAATTTATTTAATACACAAGTTTCACAATTTGAGTTGAATTACTGAAATAAATGAACTTTTCCACGACATTCTAATTTATTGAGATGCACCTGTATATGCTAAGCAATCTGTGTCAAACAGATATGTTAAACATAGCGTAAATAAAATATAAAAATAAAGTTGTCTTCATGATTAATTCATGAGATAGAGACAGTGAAAGAGAGAGAGGCTAGTTGTCAAACATTTTCCTTCAGTGAACTTCTCTCAAAGCAGGTTTATTAAACATCATATTGTCTTTGCTACAATGAAAGTGTTGTCACAGTGCAATCAGCCATTAAATTCATAAAACCCTAAATGTCAAAACTAACATACAATGCTATCATTGTTTTGGCCAAATGCTACTACAATTAACTGTATAAAATTACAACATTTAAAATGCATGACATCCTGCTTGACCTGGCATTTATGAAAAATACCAGTTTCAACCTTTTGGTTAAAATCTGACTTCATTATGTAGATGACTCTTGCATGAATATATTCTTGTGTGGTTTTGTTGCATTTATTTGTTTACCCAACAGCTACTGAAAAAAACATTGATGATACTGGAGTGTGGAAGAGAAAATTCAATCAATATATTTTAATTTAAAACACTTTTGAGCTATATTTGAAATCAACATGCAAACAGTCTTTTGTGTAACTCGAATTTTGACTCAAAACGTTACTTTTATTACTTGAGACATGACAGCTTCCTTGTGTGACAAGCAGACCACCTGTATATTGTAAGTTTATTCAGAATCTATGTACAGGTGCATCTCAATTAATTAGAATGTCGTGAAAAAGTTCATTTTTTCTTGTAACTTATTTCAAAAAGTGAAACTTTCATATATTTTAGTAAAACATTTCAAAAGGTTTTTTTTTTTTTTTTTTTTTAATTTTGATGATTAGAGCTTACAGCTCATGAAAGTCAAAAATCAGTATCTCAAAATTTTAGAATATTTACATTTGAGTTTCAATAAATGACCATCCATACAGTATAAATTCTGGGTATCTCTTGTTCTTTGAAACCACAATAATGGGGAAGACTGCTGACTTGGCAATGATCCAGAAGACGAACATTGACACCCTCCACAAAGAGGGTAAGTCACAGAAGGTCATTACTGAAAGGTATGGCTGTTTACAGAGTGCTGTATCAAAGCATATTAAATGCAAAGTTGACTGGAAGGAAGAATTTGGGTAGGAAAAGGTGCACAAGCAACAGGGATGACCGCAAGCTTGAGAATACAGTCAAGCAAAGCTGATTCAAACACTTGTGAGAGCTTCACAAGGAGTAGACTGAAGCTGGAGTCAGTGCATCAAGAGTCACCATGTTCAGACGTCTTCAGGAAAAGGGCTACGAAGCCACGTCTGAAGCAGAGACAACGTCAGAAGCATCTTACCTGGGCTGTGGAGAAAAAGAACTGGACTCATGCTCAGTGGTCCAAAGTCCTCTTTTCAGATGAAAGTAAATTTTGCATTTCATTTGGAAATCAAGGTCCCAGAGTCAGGAGGAAGAGTGGAGAGGTGCAGAATCCATGTTACTTGAAGTCCAGTGTGAAGTTTCCACAGTCAGTGAAGATTTGGGCTGCCATGTCATCTGCTGGTGTTGGTCCACTGTGTTTTGTGAAGTCCACAGTCAATGCAGCCATCTACCAGGAGATTTTAGAGCACTTCATGCTTCCTTCTGCTGACAAGCTTTATGGAGATGCTGATTTCATTTTCCAGCAGGATTTGGCACCTGCCCACACTGCCAAAAGCACCAAAAGTTGGTTAAATGACCATGGTGTTGGTGTGCTTGATTGGCCGGCAAACTCCCCAGACCTGAACCCCATAGATAATCTATGGGGTATTGTCAAGAGGAAGATGAGAGACACCAGACCCAACAAAGCAGATGACCTGAAGGCCACTGTCAAAGAAACCTGGGCTTCCATACCACCTCAGCAGTGCCACAAACTGATCACCTCCATGCCACACCTAATTAAGGCAGTAATTAAAGCAAAAGGAGCCCCTACGAAGTATTGAGTACATGTACAGTAAATGAACATACTTTCCAGAAGGCCAATAATTCACTAAAAATGTTTTTTTTTTATTGGTCTTATGAAGTATTCTAATTCGTTGAGATAGTGAATTGGTGGGTTTTTGTTAAAATGTGAGCCTAAATCATCACAATTAAAAGAACCAAAGACTTAAACTACTTCAGTCTGTGTGCATTTAATTTATTTAATACACGAGTTTCACAGTTTGAGTTGAATTACTGAATAAATGAACTTTTCCACGGCATTCTAATTTATTGAGATGCACCTGTACTTGCTGTGATATCACATTTGTTATATCAGTGTAGCATCTGATATAAAATTCCACACTGGTATTGCCCCCTTGTATTGAATACAGTGCAAGCCTAGTCAATTTTTTTATTTGTCTGTAAATATTTGATGCATATATACAGCATTATACATTATACCATCTGTAAGGGTAAATGGTATGTGTATTTGTCATAGCCTTGGGTTTGAAATTCTGTATTCACATTTTATAACATGCCATCTTTCAAACAGAAGCCGAAACGCCAATCAATATTGGGTGGTTTTAGCTCAAGATCTCATTTTGTAATGACTTACTTTTATTGACTAAACGTAATTATGGTCTGGTGGTCTGAAGTAGATTCAGAACGTAGCAGGACTGCATTAGCCAAGGAAGCTGAAAGGTTTGAGCGGAAAGGGGAAAAAAGAGAGCCAGAGAGAAATGGAGTGAAAGAAAAAAAGGAAGTGGGGGAGAAATAGATGGAGTGAGTGAAGGAGCAATGCAGATGGAAAGTTTGTAGACTGAGAGGTGATTTATGGCCCTTGGGAACAAAATCAACAAGTTGAACTTTAATTGTATTCGTTGTGATTGGGGAGAGGGGGGTAGTTAATACCACCTCATGATCGATGGTGCGGGGCAACGGCTTTGGCTGCACACTTTGTCTTTTCAGCTTTGGCACAGATATAAATCCGGCTGATAAAAGCACTTAATTGCTATGAAAGTTCTGTGCTAATGCAAGAAATGAATTCTTGGCTCAGATTTAGAGACAAATTTTTACTGATGAAAATATGGCCATGAATCCAACACTGCATGTTTAAATAAGTGATTAGCATTTCCGTGATAAGCCCTATCTGGCCTTATTTCATCTAATCGGGCGACAAATGAGCCACGTCCTAATAGATTAGAACATTTTTTGAGTAAAAAAAAAATAATGAATGTAGTTGGACAGAATATAAAGTAGCCTACCCTGAACTCAGCAGCATAATGATGTCTATAATTCTGTTCAATTTAGCAACTAAATGTATTGATAAGTGAATATGGTCACATTAGAGTATACCTAATATACTCATAAAATGTTAATTCTATTTTTATTAGAAACAATCATTTCAAGTCTTAAGTTTTAATTTATTATTTTTTTAAATGTCAATGTCAGTGAAAAAGAGGCATTACTAAAGACTTATTGTGGCAGGCTGCCAGTAATATGCAGTGACGTGTGATGGGTAAGAAAGCACAAGAGCGGAGAGGTGATCTTGGCATTGTTCTAAATCAGCACGGATAATTAGTGTAGCTCTTATTTAAGACAGGAATTAGCCCTAATCGCACTCTCTCATTGCATGACATCTCGAACAACAAGCATCTCAATTTACTCAGAGCCTGCAGGTTCATTGACAACTTTAAGGAGTGTAGCTTTTACTTGTATTAATTTTTACCAGTTAATTGTTTTTGGAATGGTGTAGGTTGCTTTTTGTAATGTTCAGTGTGAGACCTTCGGTAATAAGGCAGTTTATAATAATCAGTTTACATTTCCAAACATTCCATTTTGCCATTAATTGTAATAATCCAGTGAGATTTTGATTGCACAAGGAGTCTGACAACAGCCAGTGCTCCACACAGAGATCGATCTCGTCATCATCCAGTCTGTCTGGAATAACATGAAGAAACAGAACAAACTGAGACAGACTAAATCCAGAGACCTAATCGCAAAGCTAGCTGAAAAACTATGTGCAAGTGCACCTAGGGCAAGTGCTGCTTTAAACACAAAGGATGGTCACACCAAATGGTGATTTAATTTAGTTAATAAAAGTTAATTGATAAAGAAAATGTATTTATGACATTATTTTTGACAGCATCCTCATTTTACAGCATTTTTACACATGTGCCTAAAACTTTTAACAGTACAGTAGCTTTGCAGGTATAGGTTTCTTGAAGCATCTTGGTGTCACGAATCCAGTCTATGAACTTCCGTTCACTCACCACCAGAGGTCACCCACTCACCACATGGAATCTCACACTACACAGGCTGTTACACTATACCCTGGACTACATTTCCCATCATCCATTGCACTGATTACACACACACAGCTGAATGCACTGATTACACACACTCAGCTGAATCCCATCAGACACACTTCATAAGTCTTGGACTTCCTCTTTCAGATTGCAGAGTATTGTTTAGCGTATAGCTCTCATCTAGCCATAGCTACACTATGGAGCCAGTCTCCTAGTCCTAGTCCTAGTCCTAGTCCTAGTCCTAGTCCTGTCACCTTGTTGTCTGTTTCCTGATCTTCTGCCTGTGTATCTTGGATTAACCCTTTGCCTGCTGTTTCGGACTCTGTTTACACCTCGCCTGGACTTTTGCTCGTGGATTACCCCTCATGTCAAGCCCTCTGGATATTGTTCGCCGATCATAAACCCACGCTAGCCCTACGATTACTCTTTGTCTTGCCTGTGTTATACCTGTTTGTTATTGTTTGACTCTTGCCTTTTTGTGACCACGTCTTGGAATAAAGCTTGCAAATGGCTCTGCACGTCTCACGTCTCGTTCGTCCCTATGCATGACTCCTTGTGCAAACAAAAATCATTTACAATTAATGGCAAAATGAATGTTTGGAAATGTAAACTGATATTTCCTACTGATACACTACAGCAAAAGATAGAAATAATTTATTTAAAACCATTTTTTTGCTGGTGAAAATACTAGCGTTCTAATAATTTTGGCCGCCATTTGTTGAATCATGACAAAAAAAAAAAAAAAGTCTTGCTACTGTATGTACACAGGCTGAGTTTTAATCATGCACAGACAAAAAAACCTTGGTCTATCCTGACTTGATTCATAAAAATGACCTTTGTTGTGAATTAACGTAATGAAAATGGAAAAGGAGGGTGGGTTTACGTTTGTATATAAAAGGATGGCGTGGCATAAAAGGAGATTTTCATGGTGTCACCTGCCATTATATTCCATTTCAGCTCTGTCTTTATTGCTTTCCTTGATCTGAAGCACAAAATATTGGATATGTAGAAGGGTCTAGCCCTTTTGAACAAGGTCAATTGATTGGCAAGCCATTATTAAGTATTACACTGACAACCAATCACAATTAGCCATGATCAATGGTGATAATCACAATGAAAGATCAAACCCCTGGCCCGTGCAACCAACCCTGACAACAGCACCCTACCTTTGACATACAGAGCTATTTTTGACTCGTTGTCTATTATTCTCTTGCACTGAGTCAGTGTTTCTATGGAGAGAAAGAAATGCGTTTTTAGACGTTCTAGACAGTTTAAAGCACCTACACCTCACCAATCAACAAATCATCTCAGAGAAAGAATGCACAAGAAGCAAAAAAAAAAAAAAAGTGATACTCCTCGCAGTTCAGGATGAATAGATTGCAGCTTGTGACAAGGTGGGACGGGGGCAACCCAAAAGTACACAATCAGAGGTGCGTGTGATTCCCATAGTGCGACCAGATGACAGATTGGGAGAAGTCTGTTACAACCGGCCTTCAAATCACTGTTATGAGCTACTATTATGGAATGTATGAACACTTCTCTGCAGCATTTTCCAATTTTTTTTTTTTTTTTTTTTTTTTAATTACCACCATCTAGTTTTACCAGATGCTAAATGGGGAATAAATGTTGAAATGATGCCTTAAATATTTAAATGAAGCAATTCTTTTCAGAGCAAACATGCACCCTTTGCAAATTAGTATCGTTATAGAGGCTCCAGACTGTGAAACAAATAAAAATGTGCAACAATAATTTGATATCTAGTCACCATTGGTAGCAGTTGGGAAAGTTTTGTATTTGTACTTTTTTGTGCAGTTTTGGCACACAATGCTGTTCATGAACAAATGACTCTTTTGAACTGATTCTTTTCAATGAGTGAGACAAACGACTCACAAAACCACAAATGTTGACTGAATCAGATTGAATCATACTAACTTGGTAATTTGTTACTTAAATTATAAGTTACTGAGTTTGCAAATCATATTCTATAATAAACTAATAATAATAATACATTTTTAAATACATTTATTTCATACTGATTATAGTTCAAAACTATTAACATATTTATATTTCTCAAGACTTACTGATATAAAAAATTATAAAATCAACTTTATTTGGAGTACTACTTGTGCACAATGCATATTTCTTATTATTAAACCTAAAATGTTTTTTAATGCCACTATTGATGAGGATTGTATGATCTTTGAATAATAACGGTCTTTAAATGCAAGATCTTCAAGTGTACCTGAAGTACAGTTCCACTTTAACACAATCATATATACTTCAATATATCTTTAGTTGGACTTCAGCCCTACTTCCACACAATTAAAATGTATTAAGTACAAAATTTGTTGTTCCACCCAACCCAACCTGCAGGATTGTGCCTTAGAAATTGGATTCAGCACAGAATTTGTGTACACATTTGCACCATTACCTGATTTGCATAATTCCCTTAGTGAATTGGGCACAAAAACAACACAGGCAGCGTGTGCAAACAAACGGCACTATCACCGGCCGCAATTCATTCTTAGAGCATTCCCCTTGAGTCTGAACTATGTTATTTAACAATCAGCAAATGAAGTAGTGGGGATTTACTTACAGCAGGGATGAACTGGACTCATTCTGATAGTGGCTAAAACCAGGGACTAGCTTGTAGTCTATGAAATATGCAGGGAATTCACTGCCGATGTAAGATTCATGCATTTAATATGCATAGCTTGGTTTTTTTATGGCAACCACAACACCGCATTAGTCAGTCGCAGATTCACACACACAGAACCTCTGTGTTAAAAATTGAACTTTTCAGGAAGTCAATTACTGTAATGGCAAATAAAAATTACAAGTCAAACTGGGCAATATTTTCCGTGACTCTTCTGCTTTCTCTTTCATTTTTCCTCTTCGTCTAAAGGTTTTGAAAGTGTTTAATGATAAGAGCACCTGCAGGGCCCGCAGTTAATAAAGCACACTCATGCATCGGGGATATAAGTGATATATCCTGCAGAGCAGGAAGCCCCTTTTCTTCACCTTCCCACAAACTCTATTTCTGATACTGGGAAAATTTATACATAAAACCTCCACATCAGGAGAAACCAATTACGCCGGGCCAGATCCCATCCCTCTACACAACAAACTCTTTTATTGATCAGGTAATAATTACCATGGTCACATCATAAAGTACCTGGAACAGATTGGTCGTTCAGGTTATCGATTCTCCCGGGCTCTCCTTCACTTCTCATTGCATGACTGCTGTACAGAGCTTGATGATATGGGCTCTGCTCTGCACTGCACTGTTTTCGGGGTTGCATCGACATGCCTGTATGGGGTTTATTCATTTTATTTCTCCTTTTTTTAAGCCTGTGTCAAAGTGATTTTCACTAAGTATATTCCAGGTCATTTTGTTCTCCAAGTGCACTTTTGGCCTGTACGTTGCATACTCGACCCCTTTCTCTTTCACTCCTGTCATGAATGCCAAAATGCATCTTTATTATTCTCTTAAAGCTAGTTATTTTGACTGTTCCTGGCACTATTTTTGACAGATTCATATCCTCAAAGCAGAACTATTGTTTCTCGGTCTCTTGCTCTTAGTTTTTCCATCTCTCCCGCTCTCTCTTGCTCTTTTCTCTTTCTAACGCTGACCTTTCCTCTTTCAATGGTGTAACTCCAGGGATGCCTGAGAATGCACCAGCTGTGTGGAACGCTTCATTACCCAGCTATCTGCAGGCCCGTGACCCTAACTCCTGCTGCCCACAGCAACTCTCACCACAGCACACCCACCCTGACCCCACCAAACCCCGTGCAAACTCATTTGCCCTGCTCCAATTGAACCTGCCAATCTCTAATTTTTACAAGCATAAAGAGTTCTGTATGGCTGGGTGAGTTTTCAAATAAATCCCAAACTAAGTGACGGCAGACATGCATAATTGAGAATCAAAAACAATGTAGTTTTGCCTCCAATGGAGATGTTGGGTTAAGCAGTTCATTCGCTTTGGGAAAATAAGTCACTTGCACTTGAATAAGACTGCAGGGAAATTACTGTAAAATTAGTATACATTTTTTAAAAAGGGTTTCTTAATGTTATGGGTCACATTAGGTTATAACATTAATTTAATCTAAACTTTAATGCTGCTGTTTCATAGAGTGCAAAATATTATATATTCTTATTTCATTGTGTAGATTCCAGGAAAATATGAAATATATAAACTGTATGAATTTATATATAAGTTTCATTGCAGGTTCTAAGGATACAAATGAGTCTTTGTTAGGTCTCTGCAGGAGGGTGTGATTGCTAATCAGAGCCTATATAGAAATGTGTTATTTCACAAGTATTTGAATACTGCACACGGACAAATCTCACACAAACAGCGAGCAGGGACACAGCGTGACTGGACATGCAGTCATGTTTGTTAAGAAGCCTAAAGAAAGATTCAAGCTCCATAATGATCAAGGATGAGTGATTCTACTGTTGGATGCGGAGTGTGTTAATTGAATTCTGTGAAATAAACATCTTGCAATTAGCACTGTATTAATGTTCATGGATAAACATGCTAATTAAAGTGTTCAGTGTGGAAAACATCATGGGATGGAAAACTTCACACCCAAGCACAACACTGTCTTCCTCTTCCTCCTCCATTTGCCTTATGGAGCATATAATGTTACAAGAGAAGATGTATATGGCATTTGAAATGAAAGAAATTCACACAGAACACTAAACAGTTAATTTGCATTCACAGCATGAACAAAGCATATATTGTTATATTACATGCATGAACACACAACGCATCTATGGGCTCATCTAATATCCTGCTGATGTATTGCGTATAACAATAATGCTTAAATGAGATCTGAATATACTGTACACTGAACAAAATTATAAATGCAACACTTTTGTTTTTGCCCCCATTTTTCCTGAGCTGAACTCAAAGATCTAAGACTTTTTCTATGTACACAAAAGGCCTATTTCTCTCAAATATTGTTCACAAATCTGTCTAAATCTGTGTTAGTGAGCACTTCTCCTTTGCCGAGATACTCCATCCACCTCACAGGTGTGGCATATCAAGATACTGATTAGACAGCATGATTATTGCACAGGTGTGCCTTAGGCTGGTCACAATAAAAGGCCTAAAAAAAGAAAATACATAGCATGTAAATCATCAAGCTACATTGGTCTTGCAATGTAATGTAAATTTTCTATTTTACATTTTAATTTGTGTAAAAATATTCCAACTTTTGGATGTCTAATCAAATAATTGGTTAAGAAGATGTTAACAACTACTGTTGCAATCACTTCCACTTCACTGAAGGTCAAGGTCAACTAAAGTGCACTGCACTGCGGGATATGGTACTGTGTGCTTTATTGTACACAACTGCGGTACATATTTTGGGAAACGTTGTAGATCATCTTGGTATTCTGAGAAAAAATTTGTATACTGCACACGGTATACATATTGCAAAAATAGTACAAATAGAACTGCTGTATGCCATTCTAAACATAGCCATAGAGAGTGAGAGAAATGGAGTCTGAGTGAGAAAAGGATTTAGATTGAAAGACAAAAGATTCACCTTAGCCATCTGCAGTGAACCTGATGGGGCAGGTGTTCAGGTGTCGAACAGAGTCAGGTGGGAACCAGCTGAGACTTTGTTCATATCTGCCAACTTTTGACTGTGTTTTTTGTTGTTGTTGTTGTTGTTTTTGCCCTTCTACTTGCTATTTTGCAGTAATCGGGAAGCTACTTTGAAAGTCTTCCCAAGTTACCCCTAATTTAAAACTGTTCAACTGAACAGAAAAAGTACAAGCTGCTAACAGAAAGTAACTAATACATTGAAGATGCATAAGGGTCCTCCTTTCCATGTATTACATATCACAGCTTCCATCCGGGTTGCCAGATTTTTGCAACAAAACCTGCCCAACTGCTACTCAAAACTAGCCCAATCATGTTTTGATAAGGTTCTCCCGGAAAAAATTGTTCTTGCATTTCAAGGGATAAACGCCACGTTTTTGCGGTCGTTTCAAACTGCAGACATGAAAAACAACCCACGGCAACAGTGTTAAAGTAGGCCAATTCCGCAGGAAAACCTTTGGACTTGGCAACACTGGTTTCCATAAAATTAAGCAGCACATTTTCCACATTAATGATAATAAGAATAAGTGGTTCTCAAGCACCAAATCAGCATGTTAGAATGATTTCAGAAGGAGTCATGGCTTCTGAAAATTCAGCTTTGCATCACATAAATAATTTACATTTTCAAATATATTAAAATGGGATTTTTAATATTACTGTTTATTTTTGATCAAATAAATTCAGCCTTCAGCTTCTTTCAAAAACTTTCTGAGCCCAAATAGCAGTTTTAAACTAAATATGTCACTACATAAAACAGGGCATTCAAGGAATTCCAAGAACATGATTTAAATTAATCAGTTAATCATGTGAATAATTCTAATGAATAATTGTTCATAAAACAAACCATCTGAACAAAATGACTTGAAAAAGTGAATCACACAATTTGTTACTGAAAAAGACGCAATACACTGAAACAGCCACTGAACAATGTAGTTAAGTTATCATTGAAACTTTTAGTTAGTTTTAGTTCCGCAACACTGTTTAGTCATTTGTTCATTCAGGACCGTTGCTAGACGTGAGTGACTTTGGAAGCAGAGTTTCATTTCATTTCAATTTAGGCAATTAAAGGAAAGGTCAGGTGGAGAAACAGATGGTTTGCTTACAGCACCGCACCCAGCCCAAAGACACAAAAATACAGTTGACATTTAGCCACAGTCTCCAGTGAACCCCGTTAAGTGTGTCAGGCAACGAGAGAGAAATTAGACAACTGATAAAAAGCTACACTTGGAAACATGTCTTATACTGTGCCACCGTGTTAGATGTCTATCATGTTCACTCAAGGAGGCAACAGCTAGATTCAAAGTAATCATTTTTCACAGGGTAGGCAGTAATGACTTCGGGTTAACGAGAATACGGTTGGGAGAAAAAGCAACAGATCATGAACAAGCTTTGGGAAAAAAAGCTAAGGGAAGAAAATTTGAAAATTACGATTATGCAAATGGCAAATTTAAATTTCAAATCTAAATGTTAAGGCAGGGTTTCTGCAGTAAGGGCAGCAGGTAATGATGCCACTGGCGGGAGAAAGTGTGAGCCCCGGAGGGGGAGGGGGAACTGGAATTAGAAAAGGCATAAATTTCTCCTCGTTAGGCGATGGATAATTAAAACAAAAGGGAAGCTGCTCGGAGGCAGAGGCAGGACAGAAAGTCTCCCCTGAGGCGGGGAGGACGGAGTGTGTCTTAGCGTAGGCTAGACAGCAAGCAGAATGTTGTCTCCGCAGAGCAGCAGGAAAAAGACATAGAGCTGTTAGTCAGAATGCTGCCTAAGGGCTCACGGCTGTTCTTTCTTCCTCCCTCCTTTCCTCTCTCTCTCCCTCTGTCCTTTCTTTTCTCTATTTCACCTGCTCTTGTTCCCTTTGCCTGTGTGCAGCTTTATATAGCTGGTCCTGATGAGTTAATTTAGCACAGTGAGGAGACGGGATAATTCTTTTCCTGTGAACATATACCTTTGTGTGCTTCGGCATCCAGGGACTCTGAATATGCGGTGGGAGTCGTGCCACCTCCTTTCTCCATGGTAACCCCAGCCTGGTCCAGCCAGCCAGATGAGGACAAAGTCTGTGTGTGGGTCCCTGGCTTTCATCCATTAATTTTAGCACTGCAGTACTCTTTACGTGATGCATATTTTGTGCCTGAACGATCAGATCTGTGTGAAAATATTTGCTAGTCAAGTCACATTTATATAGTGCTTTATATAATACAGATTGTTTCAAAGCCGCTTCACAGCAATAAAGTAAAACATAACAGTATTAACGTTGCAAATTTCTTTGATTATAAAGAATGTTTCATTTTAATTTCAGCCCTGAAAAGACAACAGTGTAATTATTCAACTGAGTTTAGTTCATTGCTGATTTAATTTGGTTTAACTATGTCAATGTTGCAAAGTTCATCAGTAATGTGTAGATAAATTTGGTGTAAAAACAATTTTCACTCAAAAATCACTGGTACATTCCAAACTATACCATATGTAACATACTGTTTTACTCAAATACTCAAGTTAAATTGAAGTAGAAAATCTTTCCCCATTTTATGGTAAAATGTACTCCAAAAATCTGACAATAGTGTCATTACCTAACTCGAGTTTTATAACATTGCAAAGTTCATCAATTATTAAGTTCAGTTCAGCTATCAGTAATGTCATTATCCATCTCAATTCAGTTAAAGTTTTTTGATCTCATCCGACTGCAGTCAACTTATTATTATTATTATTATTTAACATTGCATGAAATAACAATAAAACCAGCTAGTACACTTGTCGCTGTTTTTTAAAGTACATCCTAACATTTCAGAGCGGTTGCCTCAGTGAATTCCAGCTCTGAGATGTGTGGGCTGAGGTAACATAGCCACATGATTTCTAGAGCTTTCACCACACAAACAGAGTCTGTCATATCCCTTCCCTGTTTAGAAGTCGTCGGGAGATGGGTGGCCTCCGGGTTCAACCAAAAATATGGAAACTTGAGCTTTGAGTTACTGTGGCCTGGGCCAGACCAGACCGGATATAAACCTGGTAATGTGTAGACATAACTTGTATTAATGAGAAAAGCCACTGGGAAGACATTTCATTAACCAATTGCCCCTTAATCCAGGAATGACCTTGCCAATCCCTGAGATCAAAGAACCAGCTGCACTCCATATGTCACTCAACACCTTCTGGGCTAATTTAACTAAGACCTAAATGCACACACATTCGAACACACAAACATGTGCATGGCCACTTCATGTCTTCGAGCCAAATACCCCCTTTCAAATCATATGCATTATAAAGTTTTCTGGCATACAGTCAGATAGAGAAAGTATACAGCTGTCTATATAAAATTATTTTAAAGGGAAGGTGCTACTCTGTTCAGAGCAATACAAACTACACAATTAGCTAAAACAGTGCTAGCCTATGGGGAATATCAATAGATGTAGTTAGCTGAAAGACTTTCTTTTTTTTTTTTTTTTTTTTTTTTTGGTTCAGCTACAGTAAAAAAAAAAAAAAACAGCAAGAAAATACAGCTTTTACATGTGGGTTTTAAAGAGAAATCATATCTACATGCAGAATAAGTCAACATAAAACAGGATTTACAAACCATTTTACTTTCATAATGTGATGCATTTCAGAGTGAAAAAGGATATTCAATGGAGAAAAAAAAAAACATGTTAACACTTCAAGGTTCAATTTAGTACATTTTCCATTAGGTATCATGAACTAACTATGTAGAATATTTTACAGGATTCATTAATCTAGCTTAATTTTAATTTATGAATGTACTATTGCTTGTTAACTGGTGCTCATTCATAATACACTTAATCTATACAACTTGAAAAATTTTAAAACATTTGTATGTGTAAATTAACATTAATAAATGATGTTATGGAGATGGAGTCTTGATTTTATCTTCATGGAACCAGTCATCATCAAAAGAGCAAGTTAATCACAGTTTAATGGAAGATTACAAAGACCAAAATTTTTTCTTTGGAATAATGTACACCAATGAATCTTGCTAAAAAGACCATTTGCATTTATTAAGAATGTATATAGGATCCATTTTAAATTCATGCTGAGTTTGCAAAGCAATTTTTTTGCTTATGATTAACCCTCTGGGGTCTGAGGGTGTTTTGGGGCTCCGGAGAAGTTTTGACATGCCCTGACATTTCTGCTTTTTTCAGTTGCTTATAAACATTTTAATGGCTGAAGTCTAAAAACACTGCATTCAGCACAAACTGGGCTACAATAATATGTGAGCAGCATGTACATACGTGATTGTGTTTTTGAGAAAACAACATTTATGCGTGGTTTGAAAAAAACTAAAATTTTAAAGTAACTGAAATAAGGCCATACAACACATACAGAACATTTGTCCACAAGACTTTTGAGAACTGGATCTTCAAAATGATCTGAAAATAATCTAACTCACTCATTCAGAGAAAACAATATATTGATTTAAATTTTCTAAGTCACTTTTTGAGTAGAAAGGGTCTATGCGAGAGGGCGTGACCTATCCTGGATAATGCTGTGACTGACAGCTGAGAAGACAAAGGCCCGCATAATGAGCTCCATAATGAGCCATTCAGTCAGGTGTGTGACTGAGAGAGAAGAGTTATAAGAAAGAATGTGAGGAAAAAAGAAATGTGTATACATATAACTATCACATAAAATAACTTGAGATTCACTTGCGAGTGCAGTTAAACAGTTTATTAGGAACAAACAAACAAACAAACAAACAACAGAAGAGTCAAGACATCGTGGGTGCAATATCCAAAACAGTGGCAGGAAACTGGAACCCAGGAAAACGGGAGACAGCAGAAACTGCATGAGAAAACACAAAACAGACGTGAGCAACACAATGAACGGACAAAGACAAAGCAAACATGGTGACAATACATTTATTTGATCCAAAGTACAGCAAAAACAGTACATTATATGTATTATAATATGTAGGCCTACATATTGTTACTATTCAAAATAAATAAAGCACCCCCCACCACCACCACCACCACCACCACTACTAAAATTAATAAATAAGTGAGCGTGTTGATAGGCTTATCAGGAGCAGCTATATTACATTAGTAATCACCAATATTGCAAGCCTGATTTTATTTGAAATAGTAATACAATACAAAAACAACATTTTATAACTGAAAAACTAAATTATTATTGTTAAGCTGCTTATAAACATGTTTGAGCAGGTATTTACAAACAGAGTAAGCTACTTCACAGTAAAGATTGGTCTAAACTTTCTTAGACATTACTTTTATATCATTGTTTATAGAACATATAACTATCCTCACATTGTGCAACATTTAAATGCAATGAAAGGTTGCCTATCATATTTCAAAATGTTGCATGCGATTTCACACATTTTATTCTGGAGTTATAGTTTGGGAAAAGTTCACCTAGTAAATGCCTTCAACTTTGTCACAACAACACATTATCGAATGCCAATAAGAAACATTCCTTACTCAGTATAGAAGATCTCCTCGCAGGCTCCAGCTGCGCTCGCTGTCTGTTTGTGAGGTAAACAAAGCTTTTTCCTCTCAGCGCGTCTTCTGGGGGTAAATACAAGGCTTTTTCCTCTCAGCGCGTTTCTGAGGTAAATACAAGGCTTATTCCTCACAGCGTGTTCTTCCAAAACTGAAAAGTATCTGAGATGAACGCGTTGCTGCTTTGTTTAAGGTGGTGTGGGCGTTTACACACGCGTGGCTCGCCTGGAGATTTGTAATGACAAAAGCGCGAGCAGCGCGTGGGCGTGACCTAATTAGAGATAATGAGACCAGACGGAAAAACTGGACATGTCCTTGGTTTCATACGGATTACTTTATCACAGAATATTTGTTTTCGGTAAAACTTACTTCATTTAATAGTAGACATATCAAGATTCCTATAGATATATTTCTCATGTCTCTGTGTGAAGTATTTGTTGAGTTACAGTTCATTTTAGTGGCGTGTTTCAAAAAGCAGTTCGCGGAGACGGAGAAGACAGAGAGCGCACCCTGTTTGTTTTCTTTATTCTTCAAAAGCACAAAGTGAAGTTGTTATTATGAGTGTACACAAATAAAAGTAGACCCCTTACAGATTCGAATGGTGTATTGCTCTTATCTGTACGATCAAAAATGGCAGAGTAATTCAAGCTCATTTCGGCCTTATCAGAAAAATCTGCTGTGATGTTCAGATACAGATGCAAGTTTTTAGTTATGACCTCATTCTCACTCCTACAGGTCAAAGCTTGAGCTTCAGTTATGTAATTGCTCTTAAAGCCCTTCCTCTGAGGTCTCAGCTGTTATTCTGCATCTTGAACTCTGGGTGCCCAAATTGTGTCCTCCTCAATCCATTTTGATTCTTCCTCACTGAACGAGATACACCATCTATCACAAAGGGATCACAGGCTTTGTGTGAGGTCCTTATTTCATTCTTATTTCATGGTCTTGCTCTCAAATTTCCCATCATGCTCTCCATCTGGCCTGCACCCCCAGCAGGTGGCATAGGCAGGCAGATGTGTTTATTCCGCCATCAATTCAGGCTGAGGAGGAGTAAGTTCTGTTTTTGGAACAAGTTTTTAACGTTGACGCACACCTGCGAATAAAAGTGAAAGTTTGGTTATTCTAGTATACCTATTTATACAACTCACATTAAACCTCTTCCACATGTCAATTTCTTATTTTCTAGATTTCTAGATCTAATTATTCGATTTCATTTAAAGATAAGGATATCAGATTGCATCCGCTTCTGTGATAAAGGAAATATTAAGTCCATATTCATGAGGTTAAGTAGGGGTTTAAATATAGACTGTGTTCCCACTCTTTCCTCTGCATCTTATGCTCTTTCTCTAGTGCGTAAGCAAAGGGAAGTTCTGTTAGCCAGAGCAGATTTATTTGTCATTAAATGACACAGAATAACTGGCATTATCCACAAGTTCCATTCATTAGAGGCCCTAATCACAGAGAATAATTAAGCAGATAATAATGACACTTTGCAATCTGCAAAATGAAAACCAGCTCTTATCTTGGAAACCAGGAAGCGTTTTAATGAAACTATGCGTTCATTTTATATCAAACTAGGATTGTAGTATATACAAATGCTACATCAATGTCTAGATGTATTACCTCGATATCAGTTATAATGACTACAGTCTTCAAAACAACCCCTAGGCTTTTAAACAGCACTCTAACCTTACGAAAACTAAAACAAATCACAGAAAAGCTAATTAATCTGCATTATTTAAACTATTTTACTGGTGATCTACACTCTTAAAAATAAAGGTGCTTCAAAAGGTTCTTCACAGCGATGCCAGAGAAGAACCATTTTTGGTTCCACAAAGAACAATTTAGTCAAAGGTTCTTTAAAGAGCCATCTCTTTCTTACCTTTTTATAATCTGAAGAACCTTCTTTCACCACAAAGAACCTTTTGTGAAACAAAATGGCATCGTGAAGCACTTTTATTTTTAAGAGTGTATGTAAACTTAGCTCATAAAGTTGCTCATATAATTTACAGTCACACCTTTGGCATTACACACTCAAATGCAATATAGATCAGTTCATGTCAACATAAAAGGCTAACTTTTAAACTTCTAACAGCATCTTATGTCATACTGCAAGACGAATCAGTGGCATTTATCTGTGTACACAGACCAACAATATAAAAATAGACCAGAAGAGCACGTACTGAAGTCTACCTCAGACAGTTTGACAAACTCAATTGCAAACTTTATTGCTATGAAGTACACTAAAGGCCAGTGACGGGATTACGACTTCTGAAGCCACTTTTTCACAGACAGAACTAACATTAATTTAGGTGCGACAAAAGACAAAACTAAAAATTAAGGTCAGAAGACAGGCTAAACATGTCCTACCAATTTGGAGAGAGAGAACATTTGCACATCATGCCTCAGTAAAGTAAGTGACTTCCCTCATTCTTCAGATTGCATTTAGTTATATCCTGTCATTCCCTATAACTTGCACTGGCTGGGTTTTCATGGTAATGACTTAAAATAATCATACTGCACTGGGGCAGGAATTGTGCACTGACCATGACAAGCTCAACAAAATCCAAAAGAGATGGCAAAATAAGAGTTGTTCTTTGCCTTTGACACGTTTTGAGTCAGACACTTTTTGTGGCTTTCAACCATTTGATGCTCTTTCTAGGAAAAGACGCAAACAAGCCTTCATGTATTTATGTTTGGGTATAGCTTAGATCTTGTAAATTAGAATTTAAACATCGAAAGACTTCCTTTGTGGTGCAGCATGTCTCATTCTCTTGAGCTCCATGGTAACTGGCTCCCTGTTGTCGATTTCAACTTTCCTGACTTCAATATTGACTTCCACAAAGATCATTTGCCCCTTTTGTGTGGCCATCACATCTTAGCTGGCTTCTAAACTCTCATGACACATCTATCATGGTATACAGCTGTATGAGTGCACATTAATTATCTCATCACTCTCTGTAGTGGAGAGAAATTACGACGGCGTCCAATGAAAAGTGGTTGAGTGATGCACAGATGGAGGCCCGATACTCCCACCAACGTCTTGAAAGGTTTCTTTAATTAACAGTCAGCTCATGATGAAGAGATTCTGCTCTGGCAAAAACTGTAGCCCACAGCTGCCCAAAACTAATTTTACAGTGTAGTTGCTTCCCAGAAATAATTAATTTCCCTACATGAATCCAATTGGATAGCCACAGTAACCTTTCAGCATGACTAGAAGGCCATGCATGGGCAGTGATGATCCTCTGTGCCGAAGTATGAGAAAAAGAGTGTCCAAATTTGGCTAATTTACATGTCATCCACATTCACAAAGTACTCTGGGGTCCAAAAATGTATTTATGCAAATAAAACGGATTAAATTGTGCTTGCTCCAAAAAAAAAAAAAAATGTCAACAGCTTATAGCTGTTGCCACAATATCAACACTGAAAAGTTAACTTATGCGTCTCACGTCTGAGATGTATTCAAATGCATTTGTATTGTTATTCAGAATGAGTCAGCTTGACAGGTAAGGGGGGAAAATGTACAGTTTGGCCCTGCTAATTTAAATTTAGTGCTGGCTAATATTCGCTTTTATTCCTCAGAGCAGGAAAGTGATTACCGTCAGCAAAAAATGTTAAACCTGAGCTACCCACTTCTTTTTCCATGTATCTGTCTATTACCTTTTGTACATTTAATAACAACGTCCAAAAAAAAAGATACAGTGGAGTTTGATGGGTCATTTTACAAAACTGGTGCTTCCTGTGTCTTTCATTAGCATATGCATAAACAACAGTGAATAGCTGATACCAACTTTAACTATGAGTATTTTTCTAAGCACACACTGCTGGTAGATATACCATCTGGCTGCATAGAGCATCTTTCTCCATTAACAGCCAAGAACATTGGAAAATAGTGTTACAATCCTTCCCGTCTGGTCAGCTATGATATTTCTAGATTTTTTATTTATTTATTTTTTTAATGTAAGTGAAAAGCTTGTGTGGATGTCATAATCAAGAAAACATGCTGATTCAGATGAGGACAGTTGTATCATTTAATATGATGTGAAATTACATTATATTACACTATAGATAGATAGATTTTATATATATATATAAATATATATATATATATATATATATATATATATATATATATACATACATATATTTGTGTGCTGTGTATATTTATTATGTATATATAAATACACACACATGCATGTATATATTACAGAGAAATAGGTTATTTTTATATTAAATATATTTATTTAAAATATAAATTATATGAATATAAATAGACATCTAAATACATGTAAATATTTTCAAAATATATACTGTATGACAGAACACACACATATTTTGCAAACAAATATTTTATTTTGGATGCGATTAATCACGATAATTGTAGACTTGTGTATCTATATCAGATGAGAAGTTCTGTCATTTAAAATGACTGAAAATTAAACTACTATCCATACATAAAATCACTTTCTTACCTCAAAATAGTATTTTTTTATTTGTCCTATTATATTGACACAGAGACTTACAACTTCTCCCATTATCTCAGGAGGTGCTGCTAAAGTTCATTCCTAATTGCCTGAAATGATGGTGTTACAACTTCACCTCATGTTATAACATGCCCCAGTCTCCTCTACGAATATTATATTCGGTCATGTATAGTCACTAGAAATATCAATAGGGATTATTCAGCACAACTGCCCATACCTAAGCCTACGCTCATGCCTCTCCTCTTCCCTTTCTCCAAAATTGTGCTTCCTTACTTCCTGGGAATACAGTATCTGCCATTTTTCTGTCATGTGCAAGACATGATGTTCTATTGGCTAATTAATGCAAAGTCATCAGCAGGGGGACGGGGAACGGAGCTTGGCTTGCAGACAGATGAGCCAAATGGTTCTTTGTCAAGGCCGGCTGGGAGGTGTGGGAAAAAAAAAAAAAAAACGAGAGAGGAGGCTGTCAGATTGGTATGTGACTCACCGGATGTCTTTTCAGTCTGAGGCTGGAGTATGACCTTTTGAGAGCCCTGTCCACCCACAGCAATCCAGCAATACTTTCCTCAGATAATAATTTCTCACTGTGTCTGCCTGTCGTTCACGCACAGTAACACAGGATCATAAATAAGTTCGACCTGGAAGGACTGCCATAGGGAGAGCGAGAGAAAGAGCTTGAAGAAGCAAAAGAACAAACAAGAGAAAACAAGCTTGTAGCGGCAATCTGAATTTCTGTGAAGAGCGTTCCATCTTGTTCATCATAATATAATAAAATCAAAATCATAATATCACTGCCCAAGACCGGTTGCCCATGGAAACTAAGCAGGGCTGAGCCTGGTCAATACCTGGATGGGAGACCTCCTGGGAAAACTAGGTAGCTGTTGGTAGAGGTGTTAGTGAGGCCAGCAGGGGGTGCTCACCCTGCAGTTTGTGTGGGTCCTAACGCCCCAGTATAGTGACGGGGACACTATACTGTAAAAAAGCACCGTCTTTCGGATGAGACGTTAAACCGAGGTCCTGACTCTCTGTGGTCATTAAAAATCCCATGGCACTTCTCGTAAAGAGTAGGGGTGTAACCCCGGTGTCCTGGCCAAATTCCCTCCACTGGGCCTTGTCTATCATGGCCTCCTAATAATCCCCATCCACTTGATTGGCTCTATGACACTCTCTCCTCTCCACCTGTAGCTGGTGTGCGGTGAGCGCACTGGCGCCGTTGTCCTGTGGCTGCCGTCGCATCATCCAAGTGGATGCTGCACACTGGTGGTGGTTGAGGAGAGACCCCCCACATGATTGTAAAGCGCTTTGGGTGTATTGCAATACACATTAAAAGCGCTATATAAATGCCTCATTCATTCATCTGGGGAGGATGTGATGTATCTGTGAAATGCTTTCTCGGCAGAAGTCTAATTTCTGAAAGCTAGCTGAAATGAGACTGCAGAACTGGCCATGTTTTCTCAATAATACCAAACATGTGCTTGTAAAAACTGTAATCAAAATGTGCATAATACACAAAATACAACATCACCATACATTGCATCTGGAAAGAATTCACAGTGCTTCATTTTTTCCACATTTTGTTACAGCCTTATTCCAAAACGGATTAAATTCATTATTTTCCTCAAAATTCTACAAAAAAATACCTCATAATGACAACATGAAAGAAGTTTGTTTGAAATCTTTGCAAATGTATTAAAAATGAAAAAAAAAAAAAAAAATCACATGCACATAAGTATTCACAGCCTTTGCCATGACACTCAAAATTGAGCTCAGGTGCATCCTGTTTCCACTGATCATCCTTGAGATGTTTCTACAACTTGATTGGAGTCTACCTGTGGTAAATTCAGTTGATTGGACATTATTTGGAAAGGCACACACCTGTCTAAATAAGGTCCTACAGTTAACAGTGTATGTCAGAGCACAAACCAAGCCATGAAGTCCAAGGAATTGTCTCTGACCTCCGAGACAGGATTGTATCGAGGAACAGATCTGGGGAAGGGTACAGAAAAAATTCTGCAGCATTGAAGATTCACGGAAGCATGTAGTCGCTGTTACCCTTAATGGAAGAAATTTGAAACAACCAGGACTCTTCCTAGAGCTGGCCTCCTGGCCAAACTGAGCAATTGATGGAGAAGGGTGACCAAGAACCTGATGGTCACTCTAATTGAGCTCCATGATCATATATACAGATGGGAGAAACCTACAAAAGGACAAAAATCACTTCAACACTCCACCGATCTGGGCTTTATGGCGGTGTGGCCAAACTCAATCCTCTCCTCAGTGAAGACACATGAAAACACACTTGGAATTGGCAAAAAAGCACCTAAAGGACCCTCAGACTCTGGGAAACGAGATTCTCTGGTCTGATGAACCTCAATTCTAAGGCCTTGTCCACACGAATGCGGTTATTTTCAAAACCACAGCTTTTTCTATGCGGTTTGGCCGTTCATCTACACGCAAACGCTGTAACAGGTCACTGAAATCGAACATTTTTGAAAACTCCTGCCAGGGTGTGGATTTTCAAAAACTTAAAAACTCGGTTTCAGTGTTATTGTGTAGACAGCGAAACCGGAGATGCAGAGCATGCACTGTTAACTCCACCTACTGGAAACTTTTTCACTTTTTCAATCAACTTCTGATTGACCAACATGGCTTTACGGTTGAGATTATATCGCCACCTGTTGGTTTGACATGCTCTTGACAGTGGTTCATAGCATGCGTGTGCGTTTTCATGTGGACAGAGTTTTTTTTTTAAAAAACAGAAGGACAAACTCTGTTTATAAAAATACCCGTGTGTGGACATGGCCTAAGCATGTTTGAACTTATCACCTGCAGAGTACCATCCCAAAAGTAAAGTGTGCTGGTAGCAGCTTCATGCAGGGACTGAGGGACTCGTCAGAGAAGAAGAAAAGCTCAATGCACCAAAATATTGAGATAGCCTTAAAAAAATAGAATAAATGCACGATGTGCAAATCCAGCGTCAAACTGGGCCTTGTTTATAAAATGTTTTTCAACAAACACACTTGTGGAACTCCACTGCTGCCCCGAAAAACAAACTGCATCCACTATTCACATAATATTGTGTTCTTTGGGAAGTTGAAAAAAGTTATCTTTCCCTTACAACCAAAAACACACTTCTTTGGAGACATTCTTCCCGAGTGAGTCTCGTGCAGTGTTGCCGGATGAAGCGCACCCCCACCCCTTTAATGGAAACCTAGTCCAGACCATTCAGAACCTCAGACTGGGCAGAAGGTTCACCTTCCAACAGGACAATGACCCTAAGCACACAGCAAGAGTGGCTTATAGACAGCTCTGTGAATGTCCTTGAGTGGCCCAGCCAGAGCCTGGGTTTGAACACAATCAAATATTTCTGGAGAAACCTGAAAATGTGCGTCTGCCCCCATCCAACCTGACAGAGCTTGAGAGGTGAAGAGGCAAGGAGAAGAATGGCAGATAACTGCCAAATGATGATCAAAGCTTGTCACATCATACCCAAAATATTTGAGGCTGTAATTTGTGCCAAAGGTGCTTCAACAAAGTATTTAGCAGAGCTCATTAGCATTTAAAGGGAAATCCAACAAAACAGGTTTCTGTAAAAAGAGATGATTTTAACAAGGTAAAAAGCTTGTTTTTTTAAACTACCATTGAGAATTTTTAAACAAAGTATGTTATAGACTTTTCATTAAGACCTGAATCATATCAACTTGAGGAAAATGGGCATCCGATGACCTCTTTAAAATGTAAATTACAGTATGCCTGTGATAGCAAAGTTTAATTTGCAGCAGCCTTGTTCAGCAGTCAATGATCAGATCATTCAGAAATCATCAATGCGGATTTGGTGCTCACAAAAACATTTCTTATTTTAAAAAAAATACAGTTGTGACGTTTAATATTTTTGTGGAAACTTGTTCTTGTTCTTGTTCGTTTATTTATATAGCACAATTTAATACAACACCAGGCTGCCCAAAGTGCTTCACAATATCACAGCTAATTTACATAAATCACAAATGACAACACGCATTACATAACAACATAAACACATTTCAAATAACTAAAAACTGATATATTTTTTCAGTATTCTTTAATAAATTGAAAGTTCAGCATTTATCAGCATTTAAGTTTAGCATTTAGTATTTATTTGAAATAGAATTTAAAATCATAAATGCCTTTACTGTAATTTTTTGTTTAATTTAATGTGTCTTTGCTGAATAAAAGCATTAATTTCTTAAAAAAACTTTTGGACAGTAGTAGTGTATGTTGATGGATCACCCGCAAAAGCTTAACGGTGCTAGCTGGGAGGGCAGCTAGAAAGAGCCTGGAAAAGTAGTCTTATCAGATACAATAAGATCTGATTTTCTTGACGTTATATAGCAGGAAGCTGAGTAAGTGGGCGGTTGTTGAGATGTTGAGCTGGACATTGAATGCTGCACCAAGATTACTGGCTGGCTCTATTGTTGTTGAGCTCGTACTTCACAAAGCATCAGCTCGGTATGGTGACGGTGATGCACAGTGTGAATTACAACTCATTTACTTCCTCTTTTACTATTCCAAAGAAACAGCACTGCAGATGTTAGCAATACAACTATCTCCATAAAGAGTCACTTGAATTACAGTCACAGGAATATAGGCAAACTGGTACGAAAGTGCCTTATGAAACGAACTGCAATACAAAATTATTTTAATAATACCGAATGTCAACAAATCTCCCAGCAATGTAAGCTCGCACAAAGGCTGTCTAATGAAAAGAGCTGCCCCGGGCAGGCTAAGCAGTGTATTAGCACTGAAGAGTAACAACACACTAATGATTACAATTATCAACGTTACTTTCCATTTCGCAAAAGCAAAAAGAAGACCTCCTTTGTTAGCTTTGAAACCCTTTGTAAGCCTTTAAATTGGAGTAAGAGGATTGTCAACATTGACAGCAATGGGGCAGAGTTTCCTCTGGTGGGTGAAGTGAATCTGGGTTTCAGCTATTATGCGTGTCCCGCACACACATCGTTCCGACTTTAAAGGCGGGCTTTCATGCATGTTTTATCAGAAGAAGAAAAAAAATACACACACAAAACCAGGATATATCCGCAGCCTGGCATGCTTTGACAAGGAGCTGCCCTCCATCAAGATGAAGCTTTGAAGCAGTCGCCATGATTTGGGTGTTGAACGTGAGTAGCTTGGATGTGTCTGATGACCAGCTAATGAATGAATCTGTATTCTGATTGTGAGGTCCGAATGTACCATCTGACATTTCGTCTACACACCAGCTGCCAACTTTACAGCCGAATCGGATTGCGGTCCACAGTAAATTTCCGCCGTCATACTCTTACATGAGCAAATGAGTTTTTCCCATTTGTTAGAGCATGGAGGCCCAATCTCAAGAAACAAAGACTGCCGACCGAATGACTGGAACTCGTAAAAAAGCACTATGTATGTAAATATATTTTATTGCACCACTCTTGAACTTATCTTTGAATATAAATAAGATGGGTGAAGTGTATATACATGCATAAGCTAATACGCCTATACATCTGGATCTGCATTCATAGGGGATAGCGATCTGAGAGGAAGCCTTGGATTGAAATTTACATCTCTACAGAACATCCCTGAACTTTAGAGGACCCAATGACACGCTTATTGTTTACTCATGTTCACTGTTCTTTATAATGTGGCCCCAAACACATATTTCTTATAGCACATCAGCTGTGGGCATTCAAGCCCAGACCAGATGAACAGTGAAGTCTAATGTAATACCAGCTCAGTGACAGCAGTAATGGGTCATAAATCCCAAGTTCAGGTAGGGTTTGATTGTAAATCAAAGGCCCAGACTACCGCGCTGATTTAAATCCATCAAGGCCTGGTGCAAGGTTTTAAAGGTTTTTAAAGAGAGGCGGGATACTTTATTGCCTGGCAAATGGTCTGTCCTTAGTTCAGCACGTCAGCATATTGTGGGAAGAGCATATGGCACAGAGCGAACATGTGATGCTTTTAAATCATGTATGCTAATCTGATAGCGTCAGGTTGGGTTTTGAATGGCATTTCTTGTTCAGGCCGATCTCTGTGACCACTTGTAGAGAGATGGCATTTGAAAATGAATGCTCACTGTCAATGACAGTCCGGCTTAGCGGTTTGAGGTGAGGTCCTCACTACCGTGGCATTTGGCGGTTCGCTTCTTTTCACAGCAAGGTCACGATAAAGATAAAAATAATCTCCTGTGACAAATTTGTTTTTCTAAAGGCCTCACTCTACTGCTCTATCATCTTTTTTGAAAAATTGTTCCAGATAATGCTGACTCAAAGCGAATTCTTTGATCGGTCTGATGAAATGTCTTGTATCTGTAATTTAAATGGCTCTACCGTCCGTTTAAGGAGGAAAATAACTGTGTGAAAGGGCCTCGTGGGATTCCCATTGAATACACACAGTTGTCCTTCCATAGATTACATGCGCCTGTGCTCCAAATAAGGGATACAAGACAATGACTACTACACATAGAGCAATTCAGATTTGGAAAAATGCATGAAAATGTTATCACAATAGACTGCAGGTCTATGCACTCTCAGAAATAAAGGTACAAAAGCTGTCACTGGGGCAGTACCTTTTCAAAAGGTACATGTTTGTACCTAAAGGGTCCATTTTGGTACCTTAAAGGTATATATTAGTACTTAAAGTGTACATATTTGAACCTAATAGGTACAAAAGTGTACCTTTTAAAAAGGTACCGCCCCAGTGACAGCTTTTGTACCTTTATTTCTGAGAGTGTGCCTGGGCACCCACAATGCAATTATCCCAATAATTTCTGTGCAGATTGAATGTTACTATTTCAACCCCTTATTTTACATTAGCAACTTACTACCCATAACCATAATTACAAACAATTCAGAGTCTTTCTAAAGGTGATATCAACCGGAGGTAATGGACTGCGCACTGACAGTATGTAATCAGACAGGTACATTTATGGCGTTGTGTGGAATACCCTGTGATCACTCCATATCTGTCTTGCAAAATATTATTCCACATTTTAACACCTCAGGCATCTCAGTTTAATACCTCTGTATTGTTTCATCCATCATACAGGGTCTACATAGATTTTCAATAACAATGCATAGATATATAGATAGATAGATAGATAGATAGATAGATAGATAGATAGATATATCACAATCTGCATTATCCACAATAATATACTGAATTTGCACTGTTTTATGTGTGTCATAGAATATATGTCTTGACATATTATGCCATGATCCTAGTTATTCATCATAAATGTCACTTTGCATGCTGCCTTTCATAATTTATACTGCACAGCAGTTAAGGCTATTATGTATCTGTGAGCATCAGGTTATTATAGCAAAAAAATAATCATTTGGCTCCTAAAAAATTATATGGGCGTTTCAGCGCTGACAAGAAGACAAAGTCCTTTGCAAGTATTTTTACATACAGTAGGTATGAATCATTGAATCATTGTGAGATGTAACCAGTGATCTAAACTAGGAAAACAGCTTCATGAGGATGTCTTATTTCAAATGTAAAAGTGCAGAAAGATGTCTGAAAATGTGAATGTATGTTTAATTTAAAGGAAAAAAATGGAGGTCCCTAGTGTGACATAAAAGATACATATGTTTGTTCCTCTGTGTGTTTCCTTGTCCTTTTTAGGGACATGCACATTAGAAAAACCTCTGGCCTCAAAATGTTATATCATCATTACCTCAACAGCACTCAAAGATCATATATTCACTTACGAAAGCTTAAAACTTGTAGTTAATGAACATTAAATTTCTGTAACCCTGTTTGTACACCAGAAAAAATAACAACCTGGTCTCATAAAAATACGTACCTCTGCGCACTTTTTGTGCGACACCGTTTTACGTACCTTGCTGCACGTTTCGCCGCAGTTTGAAATGGAAATGTCCACTGAGTGGCGCTAAAACACAGGTTCAATATGTGAACCCTGGCACGTTTTTATTACGTAGATATTGGTACGTATTGCTGTTTTTTTTATCACGTTGCTTCTGATACGTATTGTGGCGGTTCAGAATTCAAATATCAGGGGACCGTCGCTAAAGGTTAATGCTCTATCGTGTTGGAAATATGCCCTACACCAAATCCAGCCCTAAACCTACCCGATAGTGTTAACAAATGCAAAACTGATATAAAAACGTATTAGCTGATGCAACTGTGCCATTTGAACTTCCTTTCACACAGATTTTAACTGCTTTGTCGAACCACACTTACACAGGATTCGAACCGGTGCTTCTCATCTCCTAAATCTGTCTCCGTACTTCGTGAACCACCGATCAAACTTATCGTCTTTGAAAACCCATAGATATGAAGCTGGATGTGTGCGATGCTAACGTTCAAAAGCATCACTTTTCAAATCTCCCAGCATATTAATATTGTTTTGAAGTCATAGCATGATATTCTTCAAGTAATTGTGCGAAAATTACGCTTTATTAATCGCAACTCTGTAAATTTGTGTGAAAGTGTTCATTTATTTTGGAAACTGCAGTGATATGTACTTATTGGTACGTATTTAATGTCACGCTAAAAAGTGCACCCAGGTACGTAAATGCCATGAGACCAGGTAGAAAAATAATGGACTCCTTGCCATAGTATAGATGTGAGGACATAATAATCAATGCAGCCTCCAGCCCAAAATATTACTCATTCAAAGTTAACTTGCCTATTCCCAATTGTAAGACGCTTTCGGCATTATAGCATTCACTTTTAATGATAGGAACTGTGAGTGTACTGTAATCTCTTTAGAGGGTTGAGGTCTTATTTACTCTGAAGAATCCTGGTCTGCCAAAGGCATGAATTGAGAGATGGTGAGGTGTATCGGGCCACTAGTCCTTCTTTGTTCACCACGTCCGTGGCATCTTGCAGTCTGAATTTCAATCTGAATTTTAGATGCCATGTCATGTCCTATAAAGTCCCCTTATGATTCCTCTGTGTGCACAAACCACCGCAATTGGAGTCATAACATGCTCCGGGGGCAGTACATGTTGAGAAGAGTGTTTTCCTTGCATTTGTAACTCACTTTTGTTGAGGTAAGAAAACAAACACGAACAACCCACCAAAATCTGCCCTCGGTTGGTGGCAGCTGTATTTTCTAGGCAACAATATCCTTTGGCAGGCCTCCTTGCCAAAAGAATCACACACACACACACACACACACACAGTGGCAAAGCTTATCTCTCCAGCGTCTCTTCATCATGAAACAAGCTCTCCATCACTAAAACTCAGAGAAACAAATTATGTCTGGGTCTAATTCAGCCTTTCTAGAGGGCCAACAGTCAGATTTGCTGGATTTCAGATGACTACGTGACTCAAGTGGAAACAGCGCAATATTAATGAAAGCACACTTAGGCAGTACTCATTAAAGTAGTGCTCTTGGTCTGTATATTTACTCTCTATATTTACCAGTGGTTCCAATTTTTACTTGCCCAGGCAATATTTTTACTGGTTCCAAAACAAATCACCAAAAAGTGTATGTATGTATTTATTTTATTTATTTCTTTTAAATTTATATCTAGGGGTGGGCGATATGACCAAAATCACAATATGAGTAATTTTATTACATGATAACAATATATATAAAACAATATAGTTTTATTTATTTATTTATTGCTTTTAACAAAGTTGTTATGAGAGCAAAAGTTTTTATACCACAGAATTTACAGAATTCTTGTCACCAGTGACAATATCACAAAAAAATGAAAATAAAAAAAAATCTAATATACAAAAGAGAAAAACTCAAACTCACTGGAGATAAGTAAACAGTCTAATTACAAGCGATAGGACAACAACAACAACAAAAAAACATTGATAAATATTTAGAAAATGCACATTGTATAGCCTAATTTAATCACAAACACTGCATAGTCTTCACTGTGTGATATTTAATTTACTATGCAGTAAATTAAATATTACAAACTGTGCAGTGTTTTATTTTTATTTTTTTAATTAAATTTCTTCTTATTAAATTACAAAAGTCATTTAGTCAAAAGCAGTGAGAGATTTTCTCTCAATATTGTTTGATTGACATGAATGACAAACAGGAGGAATATAAGGTAGCTTCCCCTTTAAGGCTGAACATCTGGATCCAGTATACTGTTACACATTAGTTTTCTTTCTCAGCTGTTTACATTCACTTACAGTTTTTTTCAACTGCTTACACACAAAATTTTTACTTGTCACAAAATTTCTGAAACCTGACACTCAAACACCAGAACCACACACCAAATCTGCAAAACAATACACTAATTATCGGCCTTTGACTCAGTTTTCAGTTTCGTAAAACACTTTTTGCAAAACACAACACACAATTCTCTATGTAACACACAAAATAACAGGCATTAATATTATGGCAAAGGTGTTTGCTAATGTTTGCTTTTGAGATGTGTTTGTGATATTTTGAATGCAGTGCTTCATTTTGCAAGAGATGTGAGGCTTAAAATCACTTGTTTTTAAACCGCAATGCTTAAAAATGTGTGAAAACAATACATTTGTGACCCTGGTGCACAGCAGCGTGACATGCATGCATAACCGTGATAGAGATGATAGTCCAAAATCTGTACTGGTTGACAAATTTCTGCCGGTTAATATACCGGTTAGTATATACAGTAGTCCACCCATTATTAGTGATGGGAAGTTCGGATCATTTTACTGACTCGGACCTTTGAGTCTCATTCAGCAAAATGAACAAATCTTTTTTCGAGTCATTTCGTTCATTTCTTTCATTTTAGCAAAATATAATTAAAATGTTACGTGCTACTTCCCTAACACATCTAATACTTATGCAAACGTTGATCACACTACAAACAATACAAAACTAATGCTATAAGAATCAGAAAAGATTAATTCATTGTTTACCTGAGTCTTCTATTATTAGCTCACCTCACCTCTTATCTGACAAGTCTTCGGGTTTGAGTTGTTGTTCATCACGTGATAGTCTCATAAGCTATGCAGTCAGAGCCGGAAAGAGAATTGATTAGGTCGTCTCCCGAGTCTTTCGAGTCGTTCGTTCTTTTGTCATGTGACCTGACAGAATTGGACAGATAAATTAGTTAATTTATAAGCTTCCTTACAAACGGGTGCATAGTTATTATTATTATTATTATTATTATTTACTCTTACAGTTATGTGACTCATTTCTGGTCTCAAATTGTAGCTCTTTAATTACAGTTTATAAATGTGAATTTCTGTCATGATGGTTCATTTCCATAACACTGAATGTGGTAACAAAGGTAATAAACTAAAGAGTTGGTAGCTGAAGCGCGCTTCAGAACATCATACAAATACGCCGTAATTGTTGCTCATAAAGGTAATAATAATACATCGTTCGGAACTGTAAAGGGTATATTTTTATTTGTGTGCACTCACAATATCAAGAAAACGTGCCTTTCTAAAATAAATAAACCTAATAGGATGCGCTTCCCGTCAAAAATGTTTTCCTTACAGACATGATGAATATGTCTATAGAAAGCTTTGAATTTCTACAAAGCGAAATAAATCATATCCAAAACAAAAACTCTTTCATTATAATCCGTAAAGATGCATTTCTTTCTAAAGGCGCGTCCAATGAGGAGATGCGAGTCAGGATTTTTAACTTCATCTTTGTGACACTGACTCAGAAAACACTAGTTTATTAATAAATAATTCAAATATCTCCTTACTATTTTACCAAGACACATTCATTGTAACTTTTGCCAGGGCTTTGCGGCAAGCTTTAGCCTATTTAGTGCACTCATGTCACGTTGCTGTGGGCGCTATGGTCACGAAAACTCATAATTTGCACGCGTTTTTAAGCATTGCGGTTTGAAAACGAGTGATTTAAGCGATTGAAATGCAAACAACAGCACTATATGCGCGAGCTGTGTGTTTTCTGAGCGTGCTTTCTGCAGTTGGATCGGATCAAGGCCGGTTCATATTCACACCTTAAACGAACCGTACCAGAGTTCGTTTGGAAGCGGACCGAGACCACCTCTTCAGCTGGGTCTCGGTACGCTTGTTTGGTCCGCTTTTGGTGCGCACCCGCTGCATTCTCACCTGCCCAAACGAACCGTACCAAGAGGGAAAACGAACTCTAGTACGATTCAACCGAACTAAATGAGGCAGGTGTGAAAGCACCCTTTGACTCGCGATGCAGAGCATATGAGGACGGAAAACAGTGAAATTAAGTGTTTAATCTTAATCACAATATGTGTTTTGTAATATCATATCGTTTTATAGCGATATTTATTAGGTGTGTGCGCCTAAACTTTTTTTTAAAGACATTTCTTCCGGCGGACCAGACGAGGACGTTTCTTTTTAAAAGGGACACGCCGAAAATTGTGTTTTATCTCATTTATATGTATTTCACAACATCATATTGATTTATAGCGATATTTGTGTGATGTGCACTCCTAAACGTTTTCTCAGAGATATATTTTCCTTCACTCATGATGCAGAGAAGACGGGGAAATTTGTTTTATCAAGGAAAACACCGAAAGTAAGTGTTTAACCTCATTTACATTTTGTATTTTATAAAATAAAATAACTTTATGACGATATTTTTATGCTGTGCGCACCTAAACGAGCCTAAATGTTTCTCACAGATGCATTTGAATGGCTATGCATTGAAGCGGAAGTCACTTTTAACAGGGGAAACATAAGAAGTAAGTGTTTTACCTCATTTAAAATTTGTGTTTTATTATGTTCATATTATGTATAGGCATATTACATTATGTATTTTAACGGTGTTAAAAAACCATGTAATAACCATGTAATTACTTGGTTTTGATATTTTATTTGAGCCAATTGTTATTGCCTCATCGTTAGTTTACATCTAAATAATCATACTACAGCCTGGTATTCACTTAGGTCTGTTTGTGTTAATAAAAATATCAGTTTACTCAATTGTCAAAATAATCAGTAGATTACTTGATTACCAAAATAATCATTACTTATAAATATTTAAAATATTTCAAAATAAAACTGTATTTTTACTTTTTGTTATTAAAAGACAAATATTTGGTCATTGAAACTTTCTTAAAAATAGCATTAAAATTGTCTTGTTCTAGTGAACCAATTATATGTATTTTGTCTTATCTCGTGATCTAAGTGTATTGTCACACCCCTAGTGTTGATAAGCAGTGATATAGCTCATAATTTTCCAAGTGTATGATATAGCTTTCATTCTTCTGGTCAACCATATATTCATGAAAAAAAATCAGTTTCAATAAGGAAAGCCATAACTTTGCCATAGTATCATTTCAAATGTTTAAGTTGCAACAGTCATTGCATGCTTTGCATGTGCTGCCCCCTCCCCCCGCCCCCGGGAAAAAGTTCAGGCTCAGGATTTTTTTTTTGCTTTAACCCCTGTATTTACAATATTTACATTAAATCAACATTAAATAAATACACTGGGTGTGTAGGATTAATCACCATAAAGTGTTAAATGTGTATACTTGCGAGTAATAATTTCTTAACACCCTTAGTGATTAAAATTAAACACTAACACGGTGTTCGTATAATAAACACTTTCGTCAGTGTTGTTTTAACACTAGCAAAGATGGACCTGTATGTTCACCCGGAAAGTGATAATTTTAACACCCATGGTGACAAATCTCCCAACATATTTTTGCTGAAAAGTCCTGGAAATGCACGTTGTCTTCCAGTCTGTCCTGGTAGCTGCATGAGAAGAGGAGAGAAATAAACCAAACTACAGGCACACTGTAATTGGCTAGCTGAGTCGATGGTGAAAAGACTCTTAAACAAAGGTGCTGTGACATTTAGAGGAGACCTTTGCTTACATCCAGCGCAACATTTTCAGCTGGAAAATGGACTCTGAACTGCAGACAGAATATTGAAATCCAGACTGTAATGTGATGCCTCATTCGTGAGAGGCCTTTTACGCGGTGGGGAACACGAGTAATGCCGGCACGCCACACAACCCTGATTAAAGTCAAAGTGTCCATCGATGACTTCAAAGACACAAGAAGAAGGAAGAGACAGAGTAATGGAAGCCGTACTCCCGTACGTCTGCCACGCCACCACTAATGGCTCTAAGATTCCTAGCCATTTGGCAGCATAAACCCGGCGTCAACATTTTTCACAATTAATGCAGGACAGATCTTAATATAGAAGGTAAACGGCGACAGCATGGCTGCGTTGGAGCCAGACAGAGTGAAAGATGCAAGGGGGAGTGAAATGGAAAGCCTGTTGAAAGCCTCTCATGCTGGGGTGAATAAACACTCTCCCGCGTGCTCAGAGCCCTAAAGAGTCTGGTCCTATGAATAACCCATCTTGCTTCTTAGCTGCTCTGAAATTGCCTGAGATGAGCTAGTAGCATGTCTGTTTTTCTCAGGTCGGGATTTCTATTTCGTCTTCTCCCAAAGGCACCTCGATGATCACGGCCGAAGAGACACATAAAAAATTCCAACAGCTCACATCGGGCCGTTGGCAGCAGGAGAGGAGATTCTTTTTCTTCAGAAATCCCTCGACCAGCAGCGCATGCCTGAGTGCAGGAGATGAAATGAAACAACCCACCACAGAAACATTGTGCGGACCATTTCGACACAATATTCGCAGCTCTACAAGCCTGCTATGAAAACTTGTGACCTATAGCACTATGGCCTCTAATGAAGAGGATGGGGATGCCTGTGATGGCAGCCATTTTGATATTTGTCCATCAACTGCAACTTCTGACCTCTCTCCATCACTCTCTCTTTTCGATCTCTCTATTATACATCAGAACTCAACATTAAGGAGGCCCACTGTGGCCTAGGGCCAGTGTGAGAGTATCACCTGCCATTCCTGCATTGATTAATCTTGATCATGCATTCAAAATTAATCGAGGCTCTTTCACATATTTTTTAAACAAAAATAAATGTAACATTTAGTGAAAATAAATATTTCTAGAAATTATAAAAACACACTGCCAAAAATAAACATTGAGCATTCTTTTGTGAAAAATAGCATTATTTATTAGCACTGATTTTGCTGTGTTTTTTTTAATTTATTTTTTATTTTTTTGGGATGCAAGATAGGTGCTCAACCCTGCTTCTGGATTCTACATTTCTGCAGATAATCAGGACTTTGGGGTTCATTAAAAAATTATGGGCATGTGAGAGCAGGTCGGGAGTAAATTCTGCAAAAAGGTACTATAGATCTCCAGAAGCACTGAGAATTTAAGATGTCCTGATAACAAAATATGGATGTATATAATGTTCAGTGGCTTGATTGTTTAGTATGTGGCAAAAGACAGAAGTTGCTCGGATTTAAAAAACTGTTGTGTTTTTTTGTTACTGAAGTCAAACCTCTATCAGAGAGGTACAGGCAATTACAACAAAAGCTTCCATGCATGAAATCCTAGCTGGCTCTTATTGATAAATTTCCGAACACTTCCAAAGACTTTTCAAATTACCTCTCCCCTTATTAAAACTTCTCTCATACATTTTAATTTCAGTCAGAGTTCACTGGATAGGAGCCTACATGCACTTGAGAGGATAGCGGATGCCCACATGCACAGACAGGTTTCATTTATCTCTCACAGAGGAGATGGAAGGTGCTTCATTATACAGAGAGAGAGAGAGAGAGAGGTAGAGAGACAGGGAGGGAGTGAGAGAGATGCTAACACACACATTTTGAAAGACTGAATCCGCTCTCCCCCTCTCACAAGCCATTTCTCCCAGCATGGATGAGTGCCATTCTCTTTCAACCCTCTGAAGGTCAGATAAAAACTGTTTTTGAAGAGTGCGAGACCACAGAAATCTTCCTCAGAACATCCTCTAAGGGATAGGTTTCATTCCTAATCAAGCCATAATGAGATCTTCTGTCTGAGGGAATAAATATTTTCTTCAAAATTAGGCCATTGCTTTCAGAACACATTTAATAAAGACAAGGAGGATCTCAGAATGAGTGGCATGAATAGCCAGATTTGGTAGGGTTTTGGACCACACATCCGACTTTGTTCAATCTGGTTACAGAGGCAACTTGGACAGTTAATTCTCAAACATTTCAGTCCCAGTACTACTTTCAATTAGGGCTGCCACTAACGACTATTTTTATTTTGATCAATCTATCGACTAATTTATCGATTAATCAATTAATCTAAACGATTAATTTCCCACAAAAAATCAACAATTTTACTTAAAAATATTTTATTAAACCAAATTTCTATTAAATCCTTTTTTAAAGCAAAAGTAAAGTGAAACAGAGTGCAAGAAGCAAGTGTCAATCTCATAGTCCAAATCACTGAAATCAAAGTTCAGCATTATAGTGTAAGAATGACAGCATTCTAGTCTACTACTACTAAAATTATAATCAAAAAACACTTTTTTAGAGTATTAACCAGAAATATTATTTACCAGAATTTATTTAGGTGAAAAATGTTAAATGTGCAGTAGCTATTTCTGAGAAAAAAAAAATATTTTATATATATATATATATATATATATATATATATATATAATAAAATAAAATAAATACTTTTTTAAAAAATATAAAATCAATTAATTGGAGATACTTTTGATTATTAAAAGAAAGAATATAGAAAAATGAAAATGGGGAAAAAAAACTGAATTCGGAAATAAAACGGATTTCATAGGGCCCTATAATTATTATAATAATTTATTTTTGTAGTAATAAAAATACATTTGAGTGAACAATGGCTTTTAAAATGACTTCAAAAAGAAATCATATGGTTTTATTGAACAAAACTGTTAAAATACATAAAGTATTATAAACAATAGAGCTAATGTGCATTACGCATAACAACAAAGGCCTGCAGGGGGCGCCGACCTGGTGATTATTTTTACACATTACTGCGCGATCTAATCCTTGTTTAATATTGACCAAGAACCATTTAATTTAAATGTCCACTTAATCTTTAATATTTGGCCATTTCTTTAGGACAGAAATGCTATAGCCACTGTAATTAAATGAGAATGTGGACATCAAAACGTGTAAACTCAGAGTAAGGGTTTGTTCTTTTATTTTGAAATCGCGACGAATTCTCCTGTGTTTGTGTGGATTTATAAATGATTTACCTTACAAATCTGATGAAATGGCGCACGTTGCGTTCCCAGATGAACGTTATAACTCACAACCCTGATAGCACACGTACATCTAGGAGACGTCTATTTGACATCTGCATTTACATCTGCAAGACGTATTTTTTAGGGTGTTTGCTCATCTGCAATACGTCTATTGGACGTCTCCTTTTAGATGTCAAATAGACGTCTATTAGATGTCTTTAAGATGTTTATGATTTAGAATGTATGTAAAACTGACATCTGAAAGACGTCTGTCAGACGTTTGTAGACTGCAGATGCTTTCCAGATCAAGAGATCTTTAACAGACATCTCGCAGACGTATGTGTGCTATCTGGGAACATCACGCAGAGATGGAGTTTGAGACGCTCCACACATGTAAATGATAACAGTTTCTGTGGAGCTACTGTAAACGGAGCCGCTGTGTGACGCACGTAACGTTACTTAACCTACACGCATGTAAATAATTAAAGCGCATATACTGTATTAGAACTGCATCGCATATAATTATTTTATTAAATCATAGCGTTTGTGAATTCACAATTATGCTTAATTATGATTTTTAAATTGGTTTAATATATCATGCAGCCTTGGAAAATAGTCTAAAAATATGTTTTATGGATTCTCGTCCGTGAAATGCGCCACTTCCGGTATTTTGCCGGTGATTTTTAAAAATCGACTAGTCGGCTAAAATTGACAAATTGCGACAGCCCTACTTTCAATCAAATCGAAGCACCCAAATACAGTCACCAAGCAGCATCTAAAAACAGACACAAACAACAACAGTTCAGAAGTTTTGTAATCCAATCAGAAGACGTTATTTTGGAAAATAAACTTGTATCCTAATAGCCAGTGAACAAAATTGGAAGAGTTTAGTCCATGGTAAAACTTCACCATTTCTTTAAAAGCACTTGAACTACTCTGTCTGGTTTCAATATCAATATGAAGCTCAAAACTGAGTGCTAAATCAGAGTCAAATAAAACAAAAAATGCCCCTAGAATCTGTGAGCTTGAATTTCCATAGGTGAAATTGGCAAACAGAATAATATTTTGCCCTTTTATCATCAGTTTTTGAGAACATTACTTATTTAAATTCAGTGTTCAAATTTGTAATTAGATATTCCAAATAAAACATGAAAAAATAATACTTTGAGTGAAATGTTCTGTTGAATTGTACCACGTACCATCTGAGGACACTCAGCACACAACTGATCTGCACTATTCAAGTGAATAATTACAGGGAATTTTTATGTGCATGCAAAGCAGGAAATGCAGACAAACGTCTTCCCCTGGCGTCATTATCATCTCATAAATTCATTCACAGCAACTCTAAACATATTTACATCAAAATGAGTTTCCACAAAGGAGCATTTCAGGAGTGCGTAAGCTCGCTGTCTACGACTCTTCAGGCTTTTAATGGGCGTCAGTTATCATCAGAAAAGAAATAATTAAAATGCATATTTAACTGCACCAAAAATTGATCTTTAAAAAATTTGGAGATTAACTGCAATTATATGACGCTGTGAATAAACAGTAGTGCTGAAATATTGCACAAAGGATTCTTCTAAACTGTACAGAGTAACGTTCAGTACCAAGCATCATTATCGTGACAAGTAAACACAAATACTTCTTCAAACCAGGACTAAAAATACTGGAGAGTGTGTGTGTGTGTGAATGGTTTAGCCAGGGAGTCATGAATTAAAAATGGCCCTGTGAAATCTCAAACGTAAAATAAATATATAACCTAATGCATCTCGCAGAGTTCTTTCCTGCCAGCATTTGAGGCCGCCGGTGGTCTCGGGGTTTTCCAATGCAGAACGGGTTAAGTGATTCCAGCACCAAGCAGGTGCATGTCGAGAGCAAACCACTTCCTGCACAGCAGAGAGAGGCAAAGCTCTGCGATAAGGGGGGGATAATAACTTGTGTGCATTGAGTCTAGGAGATAGACTGCCTTCTGTGCATCTGGGCAGGCAAAACAGGGACGAAAAGAGCAAACAAAAGCAGCTTTACTTTGATGTTGTCTCGTGTTCGGGCAAAATAAGTAACGTGTCACAGGAAGGCTAGTGTTTACCTGTGTGTTGGGACTCTTGTCACGGGTAATAAAGGAGATAATAAGAGATCCACAAGCTTCCAGAACAAATACAGCAGCTGTGTTTTAGCAAGTAGCACCTGCTCGCAAAACACCTTCGTATAAATATGGTATACCTTGAGTCACAGAGTGAATGACAACTGAATTACGAAACCTTATTATGAATCCATCAGATGACTTACTTCTCAAAGGACACATTCACACATCTCACGGCAGATGTTCTGTAACTACACCGCTGTGTTTAACAGAAAACATTGCATGACTAACTAGAGATATATTCAGTCAAACACGGGACCCCAAACAGATTGTGATTCGTTTTGTACAGATAATTTGCAATTGAGGCTTATTACCCTGCTAGCACTGTAGCGTTTATCTACTTAAGAGAGTTGCTCCCAATTTATGCCGCTTTAACCTTGAAAGACTGTTTGATGCATTGCATAGTTATTGGTAAAAACTAATTAAACATCCGTGTTGGTGGCCTTGCACACATTCTGGATGTGGCAGCTGTTTCAGAGGCATTACCTAATCTTCCTGCATGGGAACGGTTCTATTTTGTGGCAGGAACAATATACAACTGCTAAGACTCAGCGGGGTCTCTAGGTCTCTAGTTGAAAGAACATACAGTACACATGCATTTATAAAACCTACACATTCATATACACACAACGAGACGTGCAGATTTTCCAGACTCATTAGCATTTAGAGGACAAAAGAGCTTGGTTTTCATGCAGAAGTGGATTCTGTGTGGATAAGTGTGGCTAAAGTGCAGGGTGAAGAAGTTCAACACATAATGACTGTATGTTTTGGATTCAAAAAGACTACTTAAAAATTAACCTTTATTTACATATGCCACACTCTGGTGTTTGCTCATGACATTTCTGTCCTTGCATGTCATAGATGTATCTAGTCTTTCTCCCTTGGTTACTTCGTTAAGCAAATAAATAATTGAGTGCAACAGTGTCTGCAAACTTAACATGAATATTTGAAAAAAAAAAGTAAATAATCCAGAGTTGCATCAACAACAGCATATGCCATATAGTAGCTTTTCAACCTTGTAGCTCACAGTAGGTCTCTCTTTATAAGATTTAATACACAGGTTATCATTCAAAATCAAATTCTCATATGGAGAAAATGAATGGGATTTTTATTTCTAGGACCCAACTATTGCACTCTATTGACCCTTCAAGCTTTGCTATGTTGGTTGCTGTTGCTCAGCCAGACAAGCATTACACAACATCAAGGAGATTAAAATGACATTTTCAGTAAAAAAAAAAAAAAAAAAAGATTTCATGTTTTAGACAATATCTGTAAAAACTATCAAATAATAAATATTTTATATGTTTGCATAATGTGTGTGTTCTGTGTATATTTATTATGTATAAATAAATATACACACATACAGTATATATATTGAAAATATTTACAAGTATTTACATGTCTATATTTATATTCATAAAATTTATATTATAAATAAATATATTTAATATATACATATACATTAACATAACATTTTTCTGAAATATATACATGCATTTGTGTGTATTTATATAAACATAAAAAATACACACAGTACACGCACATATATTATGTAAACAAAAACTTTTATTTTGGATGGGATTAATTGCAATTAATCATTTGTCAGCACTAAAATAAACACAACTCGGATAGATTTCACGTCACTGACGACGAATTGGTTCTCCTGTGTCACTTGACTGCGATTGAAGATGCGACCTACTCAGACAAGCCAGGTAAGTCAGTAAAAGTGTCGTGTTCCCAGGTACAGATATTTCTTGTTTTGCATTTTATCAAAGGAGATTCTGCTTAACAACTTATTTTGTATTTCACGTAAGAACTTAGGCCTAATAATATTATGTTAAAGAGCCTGATAATTAGTTAATGACTATAACGTTTTCACATTTGAATGAACTGTCCTGTGCAGTTTTGAAGAAATATTTCCCACAGTTTTAATATTTTCTCTGAAACTCCTAAGATAAAAGTCACTGTTTGAACTTGTTTTGTGGCTTCAGCCATTCTGATCACAGCCTTGTAGCAAATCTTTCAGACAGGGGTGAGGTATTGCGATCAGAGTCCTGTTTGTTCGCCTAACACCCCAAACTGTGCAGGCTCTCCCATCTCAGCTGGATGTTTTCTCTTTTTGTCTGACTGCGATTTTGACCCTGACACAGGCAATCTTCTCCAGCTGGGACCCTCTGCTGTGCTTCCTGGGAGAGTGAAGTGTCTGTTTGTTGTGGGTCCGCTAAATTGTCGTCAGCATTCAGGGCTTTGGAGGCTCTTGCTTTGCTGGTTCAAACACAGGTAGACACTTGGACACCACTGATCGGAAGAAATGAAATGATATAGTGATTTTGAAGGTCAGCGTTCATGTGGGTTGTTGGAATACATTTGACTGTATGAACGTGATTTAAAGGTGCAGTGTGTAACTTCTCTGGCAATTATGTGGGCCTGTTAGTCCAATTTTGCAAAAATGGTGCAATTTCAGTCAGACTAAAGCACTTACATGATGTTTTATTACAAATTTTTGATGTAGTCCAAATGTATTTGAACCTTTCTCAGTGCATTACGATGGGAGAACAGGAAGTATTTTAAAGGTGCGATCACATCTGCAAAATTTCGCAACAAAAAAAGATTTCCATTTTCCATTGTCAATAGTGTAGTGATATATAAAGCACAGAAGTCACTTTCAAACCAAGTGGCTTTCAGTTGGTCAATGTAGCAAATTTTTATGACCAACTTGAAAATGAGCAAAATCTGTTTGAGTTTCATGTGAAACACAGCTTTCTATTAGAATTCCACTGGATTTCACCCACAAGATTTCGGTAAATGTCAACAATGGAAAAATTACACGCAATAAAGACAAAAATTATGAAGATTTCCATCTGTCTAATGTGTTTAATCTGTGACTCCCAAAACCTTATGATAGGACATTAACAATACCCACCCACAATGCCCTGTGGAGAGAGATTTCCTGATCAGCTTTTAGCACACTTTAATGAGACTAATTAGCAGTAGCAATCCAGAGATTCAAGAATTTAATTAGATCGTTCAACGTCCTCCACAAAATGAGCAAATATAATCAGTAATGTGACATAAATGTCAAGGACATGAAGGACAGAGTGGACTTTTGGTGGACTTTGATCTGCGTTGTGTAAAGAGGACAGCATATACCTAGCTCGGCTAATCGTGCATTCAGTGCCGCCGCTTGGGAAACTGGCATCCTCTGAAGCCTCTCGTCTGTGAACGCTCCCTAGGGTATCCTCTCGGCATGATGAAAGGGGAGCTGTCCAGAAGCAGACAGATGTCCAACCGAGTTTCTGAGCAAGGAATTGTTAGATAGCGCTCTCCGTTTAACATATACATGGATCAAACGCAATCCAAAATGGTTTGCCAAAGTTCTGTTCGGCATCTCTTTGATGACTACTTGTGGCACACATCCAGTGAAAAACATCCAGGCACCGAAGTTCAAGGCTGAAACAGTGAGCTGTCCCGGTCTAGAAGTCAGCTTAATGAAATTAACATGGGCTTGTGAACCATGACAGACGGCTCTATTGAAACGAGTGGGGTTTGAGTCGTAAAAACTGGATGTTTGTTGGAATGCCAGAACCAATTTACCATTTACAGACAAACAGCTTGATAGAACAAAAATGCCAAGCATGTTTAGTTTATTTCTTTCAGTGGATGTCGACTGGTTTTGCTTCAAAAATCAACTTTAATGTGAGACATCAAGTAGCGACTGAGCACAGTACAAGAGGAACTAAAAATGTCAATAAAATCAAACATTGAAATGTATATACATTTTAGTGAATGGCATAGGCCCAGCAATATCAACACTTTTGTTTTTGAAATGTCTCTTGAATTTCGTTTCATGCTCTCTACCACCAGATTTTTAATTTTATTTGTCTCACACAGATAGAAACATAGACAATAAAATGGAATTTATATAAATTATCATTAATAAGAAATATAATTTCCAACACAATGTAAATGTGTATAGGATGTTTAATATATTCTGTACTGTAAATATAGAGTGTAACATTTATATAGTGCTGGTATAATTCATAGCACAAAAGTTGAAAAAAAGTTGAAAAAAAATTTACAACGAGGCATTAACAACAAAGAATAAGGAAAGTGCTTTCTCCTGCCATTTTTTTTTTTTTTTTTTTTAGTTGATCAGCTTTTATTTAGTTTGCTATCATAACTACTCACAGCTTATTTGCCCTGTTCTTCATGACAGAAAAGACCAGCGGCCATTTTCGGGTCTTGACTTACCAGTTGAGAACCACTGTTGTATTCTTCTAAAAAGAGAAAGACGATCCTTGTCCTCCGCCATCTGACAGCATTCACAGTTCCTACTAGGAAGATTATTTTCACACAGACACTGTGATGCTCACATATACACTGTGGCAACAAAGGCATCAGGTCTCCTCTTTGAGGATTGTGATTTTCTAGTCTGTTTCAGAGCATGCACCCAGAGGAAAATAAAGGTTAAAGGAGGTTACGGGTTTCTGGTAAACTGTGGTTGTTAACAGGATCTGAGAACTTGTGTTTTGTCTGAAGGTTATGTGAGGAGATATACAATCCAAATGCACATTTGGAATTCTTTTTGAGCTTACGGGCTCTTTAATCATTCATTGAATTTTAGTAAGTCTGTGCAGGAAATTAATTCAACATCATTGTGCAAGTATGAGCTTGTCAAAAGTAAACATTTTCCCTGAATATCCCACCAATGCTAAAAGCCCTTTGGTAACCCACGATCTGCTCCGTGGCAACTGGGATAAATGGTTCAGGATTACAAGTGGTTTTCTTTTATTTCCTCTGCTCTCAGGTGCCAAGGGACTAGGAAATTGGGGTCAACATGTATTACCACCCCTCGAGCAACTACTTTAAGAAAAGTGTATTATTTAGGAACACTACAGCGGGGCTCTAAACTAGTTTTCTTAATCTCTAGCTCCGAGGTTACCAGTTCATTAGTCTCTAGAGATTTGAACAGCATCATATTATCTACCCTTTAGCTTCGATTCTAAATTGTTGGTTCAGATAATTCACTAACACTTATGTAAGGGGTAAGCACTCTCTGTTTACTCCCCTCCTTTTGCATGACTTCCCAATGTGGTCCCTTGAAGTATATATATATATATATATATTTATTTATTTATTTATTTATTTATTTGTCTTTATCACAGCGTACATGATTAGCTGAACAGACTGTACCGAGCCAACCGCGAGCCTTTGCCCTGTAGATAATGTGCTATATGTGTACAGCACGCTTACTGTAGCATACAAATAATTAAAGCAGTTGGCAAGACTGATGCAGGCATAGGATGTGTAAACTATACAAGATAATTAGAATACCAGTGCTTTGGGCGAATATAGCCACACTAATTAAATACAGTGTTATCAGCTGGAGAAGGAAAGGGGGTCCCTTTAGGGACAATTAGAAAAATGAATGGAAACTGTGAAATGTCACAGATATATATATGTACAGCATATACTTTCAATAATAAAATAATAAAATGACCAGCCGTATTACAGGATTATGACTGAGAAGAGGTAGAAAAAATGGGGTAGAGAATGTGTTTTGTACTTAATTATGTGCTTGCGTCTCATTACATTGCTCTTCTTTGTCTTTCCTGATATTCTAAATCCCAAGGCCTTTCCAGACTCCAGATCAGGGAAGCTGGAAAATTAACCTTGCTTTCCCAAAGGAAAGCATCCTGAGGGATGTCATCTGTTCAGTAAGTACTAAAGGCAAACAGCCACACAGAGGCATATATATAAACACACACACATACGTATTCCTAGGAGGCTAATTGCATAGGCTAAGAACTTATTGTCGCTAAGATACATGCTATTATATAATTTAAAGACTCATTTAAGCATGGGAAAGAGAGCACCAGCTTGTCATTGCTGATGAATATTATCATAAATGTACATTTTTGATTTGCTGGGAAAATATATGTTTGAGGCTAAGAAGCTAATGCCTGTAAAATAGACTTTATATGGAAGTTGACTTTTTAGTCCAAGCTATTTCTTTTCGACAATGGAATGAAATTATTTGAGTCATTAATTGGCAGGTTAAAATGCTGTTTAAAATGAACTGTGTCTGAAAATGATGTGCAGACATCTACTGTATTATCTTTAGGTTTTAAGGTTTATTTGTCTCTTTCTGACTGAACAACTTGTTCTTTCTGCATAGTGCTTGTTTCCAACACCACTAATGCTTCGCAAAAATCCTTTTTTGCCATGGACGGTAAAATTGTCAAATGAAATTGAAAACTTAATTAACTAGGCTTTCCTCAGGCTTCCTAGTGAAAATCATCTTTGTGCATGGCAGATGTATTTGAAGTGAAAATTGCTGTGACCTCTGTGCATACTAATGGCGCGTGCGCTTTGTCTTTCACATGATGAGAGAAGGCCAGATGGTATGTTGCTTGGATAACGTTTAAGCTCATAATTTTGATGTGCTATCAGCAAAAGTTCCAAGCCAATCTATCTTTTGTTGGGTTCTGTATATGGATTCTTGCGCTAAATTATGCACAATGTTTACAAGATGCATAAAATCAGCATAGTTTATTGGCTTTTCAAAAATGCACCGAAATATGAGTCAGCACAAAATGGAACACGCTAAACAAACTGAAAATGGATCATCTCCTTTTTAAGTAGCCATTTGCATTACAAGTAAAAATCATTCTATGACTGTCACGTTTGTTCAGTGGATTTTGGCTTAAATCAATAGTTCACAAAAAATTAAAATTAAAAATAAAAAACACAGCAAAAGTCTTTACAATGAAAGTTGTAGGGTTTGATACATAAATAAATTAATTTAGCTCAAAGGGAATAATTCATGATTTTATAGGGAATTTGAACAGAATCACTGTTTTGCGGCTGATCACTGATTCGGCCAGCGATTCACTGAACGAGCCGTATAACATCAACTCTGCACTGGATATTAAAATCCAAAATATAGTGAAATCACTATTAATAAGCACAGTAACAAGATCAGCAGATTAAGACATTAACTTGTAAGCACAAAACACAAGATACTTCTCTTTTCAATATAAATAAGACTTTATTTATATAAACCAAAGACATAAACTAATCTAACACATGAACACACGCATTCACATGTTGCAGAAAGAGAGAAAGGATGAGTTTAGAGAATGAGAATGTGAAATCCCAAGTTTATAGCAATATGTGCTATTGCATAGACCTGAACAACCATCAATCACTTAATTAACCCTCGCATTGATTTTCTCAATGAGGCTAAAATTTATATTAAATGCACCAGCTACTTGCTTGCGTTGCCTTTGTGTTACAGGGATTCCCTTTTTTCGTCGTCGTCGTTGAAGGAAAAGGGGTTTCCCGAGTTGGTGATTGGCTGGAAGTTCAGTAGTTGTTGAAGGGATGTTTTGGGCATTGGCTGAGGATGCGGAGTTGGTCTGGTTGAAGTTTTGAGGTGGTCACAGGCTCGAGTTGAACTCGGAGATAAGGCGTGGCGGCAAAACTTAAACCGAGAACACGAAACTCACAACAAAAAAATAATCTAAAATAAAAGAAAGAAAGGGTGTAACGAGACTAGCCGATTTTTCTTCTCACCGTGGTGTTAAGTAGCAACTAGCCTGTACGCCAGAGCACGCTCAAAGAGCGCTAAAAAGCAGCGTCAAAACGCAGTGGCGAGAAGACAGAAGAGAGAAGGGAAGATTTGATGGTGTCCTGAGTTTTTAAACTCGGCTTCTGGACCAATTAGATAGGCTATTATCTTAGCTAGGGTTGTTCCTTCCATCATAAATCAGCATGTTATCAGTCACATGGTCCGAATTTTACACACTCTTGCAAAGTATACTTTTGGATGTGATTTCTATAACCAGAATATGATACATTTGACAAAGAATCAGTTGGAAGAAACGTTTCAAGCTAGAATTGTCAAGCTCATACATACCAAACACGAATAAACCTTAAAGTCATTCAATAGTTATTAAAAAGACATACATAATATGTGCTTAAAACATGATAGTCTAATGTGTGGTTACATACATAATATAGTGTTATGCCTAGCAATGTCCTTTTAGGATGATTTTATGTGCATATGAAAAAGAAAGTCTCTGTGTAGTTCTATGTAGGACATAGGGACATGTTCGGTGAAGACCAGAGAGAGGTTAAAAGGTCTCCTAAAGAATTTCAGTCTTTGTCTTGTATGTGTGGGGGAAAAGTCAACCTAACGAAGCTCGTGATTTCCAGCGTGGAACGCATGTGATAGCCATCTCTTTGACCATCAGTCTTGATTACTTGTCCCAAATTTGACGATCTCCTTCCGACATTGTACTTATCAATAAGTATTCTTTTGTCTTAATGTTGCGAGCTGTTCTGTGAAAGAGGCTTGTTGGTTAGGCTTGCTCCAAACTCATGGCGCCAGAGTACCATGGACAGATTTATGATGTCCTGTCGGGCTTTTCTGGAATTTCGGCTCCTCATGTTTCGATGTTCTGATCGAATCTTAGTTTTGTCTGACTCGTTCTGATCCTACAAAGTCAACAGGGAACAATATTGTTTGCAGCCTAGTGTTCTTCAAAATATCCTCTTTTGTGTTCTGTAGAGGAAAGAAAATCTTACAGGTTTGGAATGGCATGAAGGTGAGTAAATGCTGAGAATTTTCAAGTCTCTTTAAGATTTTGTTTACTGAAAAAGGGAAAATGCATAAAAATCAGTGATTGTACATATGTACATTACTGCTACTTTTTTAGCTGCTGCTCTTGCAGCATCTTGTCAAAATTTTATTTCCCAAAGTATCTGATTTCTAATCTAATGTAGAACAGATGGAGTAGGCACGTTGACTTCAGCACAGGTGTGAGAGGTACACTATTCATTACAGGATAAGGTGTCTACTGTGAACTCAAGTTTTATTCGGATCCATTTGAAAGTTTCCTGGAAACAAACGTGCCACTCCTCGTGCTACATACTGCACCACTGCGCAAAGCATCCCCATGGTAACAGGCATGCTATAGCTCTCTTCTCTTCTCTTCTCTCTCTTCTCTTCTCTTCTCGGCAATTCGGGGTGGGGGGATGTACGGGGGCGGAAAGAAAAGTTTAGAACCAGTAAACCAAAATGCTCTTAAACCTGTTGCTAGGGGCAACTGCTCATGACTGCAGAGCTGACAAAGTAGGATGCAGAAATGTCTCCTGTTTAAATATGGCTGAGCATATATTCTATGGATCACATGCATCAGTGTCAGAGCTTAACATTTTTGTTAAGTGGCATTATTTGCCTCCAGATTTGATTTTCAAAGGGGCATTTATAGGGTACAGCAAGGCTAAAAGCTCCCTTAAATCGATAGTTCACCCAAAAAATGAAATGCTGTCATTTATTCATCCTCGTGTGACCTTTTGTGTTCTCCAGAAAAACAATATGTATACAGGTTTGGAACAACATGAGAGTAAATTACTCCTTAGATTGCCTAATTAGACATCTTTTCAGTTAATGAAACGCTGCTGATTTAATCACATTCAATAAAACTGAAAATCATAAGCAGGTATTTTGCCTCAAAATAGATCATTTAAAAATGCATTACATTTTAGATCAATTCACCTCAAAAACATTGTTTTGTCATCGCTCTGAAATAATGGTCAGGACAGTGGATAATTACAGTACGAATAGGTGTTTAGTGTGATGGTTTTTAGACCCTTCAAATGTTAGATGGCAGATAAAAACACAGGAATTCTAAAAGAAATTCTAGAGCATTTTTCTCCCAAGCCTAGTTGAATTTCTGACCCTGCTGTGCATGAACCGGTTTCAGATGCATGCACATTAAAAATCTAAGCATATCTTTAAGCACTGATGTGAATGTTAACGTACCTGTAAAATCCTGTTAACCTCTCCGTCTATGCTGTCATCAAAGCTGTTCTTACTGTGTGAGGATTCATAATAACAGAGAGCTGAGGTTGAAGTGAACGGTCAACCTTGACGATGACCCCTTTCTCCAGCGCTGTCTGCAGTCCTGTAAAAAACATTCTGTGTGTCTCTCTGTGAGGAAGTGTCTCTAAACCATTACAGGAAAAAGCCATATAAAGCTCTCCACTACTCCATTTTACGTATTTATGTAGCCACAAGCATTTTATTTATGCATTTCCTCTGTATAATATATGCAGGAAGGCTCCATAATGTGCATAAGCTTTATCAGAAAGAAAAAAATTGACATGTGACAGCACATCCAGCTAAATCCTAAAGCCGAACAACAACATCTCTGTGTATTCTGATGTGCTCTTACAGCATAAACAATTGATTGGCACATAAAACAATGCATTAAGTGAAATGTTCCCCATCCAAAAACTTGTAGATCATCACAGAGCGATGCCACAATGGGGTTTTGATATTCTCGAAACATTAAAATGTGACATTAGGGTATAAAGTTCTCACTGAGGTGTAAAGATCTCATGAGCGCTCTGTCGAAGTAACTGATCAACACTGCTCTCATAAAAGCCATCTTATTTGACAAACTCTTTCAGCTGAAACAATGAACTATTGTCTGTATATTGTCTGCGTGGGTTCAACCGAGAGTCTTATGACAGTCACAACACTCAGATAACGGCAATAAAAATAACTGCAAAGAGGTTTTCCTGAGCAGTCAGTGATTAAAGATGCCCTTTCTACAGCACAAAAGATGAAGCAATCCAACCTGAACCCTTTTTCTGTCATATTTTGTTCATTTCATGTTGTTGGGTTGCATTTTATAAGCAAAAAGAGCCATTTTCCCCTGCTTGTCATGAGCAGTGACTAATCACAGCAATGGATTGGCCTTAATTAAATGCATCACATCTAAGCTGTGGTCATGTGGCATCATACACCCACTACAGTCATAAATGTCTCTGTCTCATCATATAATTCACATATGTACACATTTAAAGAGGATGTTAAACATGATGGAAAATGTCCTTGAGAAGGATCACCTAACTCAGCGTATATATATATATATATATATATATATATATATATATATATAGTACATTCTCACTGGCGTCTCTGTGATTTAGTGTGAAAGGCGCTTCTTGTATAGACTCTTCGGAAGAGCAAGGTGATAAAAGGGAGGTTCCTTTAACAGTGATTAGCAGCGAGGCTAGATTGCTTCAATTAGCGTGTAATCGTCTCTGACATTAGAGGTGAATGGCCTGACGCCTGAACGATTCTCAAATACCATCACCCTCCGTCCCCTTCTGAATATCAATGATTATCTTCATGGTCATGGTCCTCACTCCTCCAGTGTCTTCCTTCAGGATATTTATGTCCTTTTTGACGGCAGGATCATATCTTTGCATGTCACTTACATCATATCACTTGTGTCATTTGCAGAGTCGTTTCAATGCTGCCCTTCAAGAAACACTTCTGGTTCATCAAAGACGGATGTCAATTTTTGACAATTTAAAGGTCAGCAAACTACACATGGCTCCTGGATTCTGCAGCAGTAATAGGGGACATAAGGTGAAAATAAAATATATTTTAGTTTCATTTATTTTTCATCTTCACAGTGGGATCTACTAGAAATATCTAAGAAGTCTCATGTGGGAATTTTTCTAATTTAATGCAATTTTTCATTACAAATTATATTACAACAGTTTAAGAGAAAGGTTAAATTTGGGGGACATGAATTAGAATGTCTGTTTGCTTTAATAACAGCAGCAATCGAGCTGCTTGAACTCCACAAGTTTATGTAAAACCAGATCATCCTCGAGGTTAGAATGGTCAAAAGAGTAGCTTGAGCTTCAGTAGAATAACATTGGACATACTACCTACTTATTAAATGAGTAAGTAAATAAGATTAATTAAGATTTGATTTAGATTTTGAATTCCAGATTCAGATTTTGGTCTCAGACTGTTGAACCCTACTTCATTTCTCTTCATATATCCTTTTATACACAATTACCTCAAAGAGTAGATGTAGTGGTCCGTGTCCAACTGGAGATCTTTGATGGAGCCCTAAGGCAATAGATGGAAAAACTCTCTCAAGGACTTTATTCAGACATAATTTAATAAACTGAATTTAAAATTGTTTCCTTTAATAGGAGCTATACCTATATGCTATACACAGAGGGTTTCTTGGTGAACATGATTTGGATTCAGTGTCAGATTGTCCCTAATCAAAATTTAAATGACCTACTCTGAGTCAGATCTGTCAGCACTTCTGACGGTTGAAACTTGCCTCTTTGGTCCTCCTCCAGGCTTTTTAATTGCTCTATCTCCTTATTTGACCTCTCATCTTCCTCTCTAGAATCTTTCCATTTGCATTGTACAATATTTTGCCAAAGCCAAGATGCTAATTTTGCTTGCTTTCAGAAAGAATAAATATATAGTGAATAGAACGTGCAAATAGAACTTTTTCAACTTCTGTCTATCTATCGATCGATCTGTATTATTTCTGTTTTATAAAAATGTTAGTTCACATCCAGAATTGATATATTTTTACAAAATGAATATTAAACTTTTTTGCCTTTAGATCAAAAGGTTTTTTAAAGATCATAAGAAACATAAATTCAGCCGAGTGTGTCCAGACTTGACTGGTGCTCAAAAGCATTTTGTGAAAGCTGAAAAACATAATAATGTGACATTATGTTAATAAGATAGCTAGACAATAACATCTGTGTAGCTCTTTAATTTTAAAAGTAGACAGCAAGTCTTTAGAGACAGGAAGCGTCTTGGTTTAATTGCTTGTTCGTTGTCAGAGTACTTCTGTTCTGTTGTACAGCAAACACTTGTGGCTTTATTGTAATGTGGTGCTGGGTCCAGCTTTATCTTTATATGTTTGATCTCTGCGCTCCAAGCGTCTTATAACCATGATTAAATCTCAGCGCAGATTAAGATGCACACGGCGCCGATAACTGTAAATTATTATTTTACTTCCCAGTTATTAAAACCCAGCTGTGCAGCCCATGTATTACTCAGGGATTCAGTGTGGTTTTTGATTAGAGTCTGGTGAGTGATGGATGACTTCGGCACTGATGAGGTCTATTACTTTCACATGACTTTGTATCTCCCTGTGGTCAGTTGCTGGGTGGTAAAGTTGTTCTGATATATATCTCAGTTTTTATGAGGATGGACACAGGCGAATGGAACCAAGCCAAAGTACCCAGACGAATCTGAAATAAATCCAGCAGTTTCATTCAGAGTTGGATGACAGTACTGTAAAAAGCATTCATTTTCTCTCTCTTATATTTTTCTCACTTAGTTTTTTTTGTTTTTGTTTTTTTTCCCCAGAGAATCCTCTCTCTCCTTGACCTTTTGTAGTTATTTTCTGTTTGTCATGCTGATTGTAGACATTGGGATTATTGGTGTGTACTCGCAGGTCTTTGTCCCTGCTGAGCTTAACATTAGTCTAGCATCTTCAAACTCATGTATTATACCTTCCCACGCAAACTTGAGATAATCCTATAATCCCTGTTCATTGAATACACTCACCTCATCATATCTACTAGTAGATGCCCACACTTGTTTGCTTGTATCTTTTGTGTCTCTTACTGAGCCACTTTAAAAGGCTGGAAACAAGATGTATATTTCTTATCGGCATTGTATATAATTGCATGTTTTTTTTTCTTGTATATTACTGGCAAATAGCAGAGGTTATTGTGTCAATCACAGTGTTGTATATGAAATGAGCCTTTCTCCATTTCTAGGTGAAACTGTGCTTGTCTTAAAAATGAGGACATGTGACTGTTCTGTATTTTCATTTTAGGCACTTAATGTGAGGAATATTCCACATGTGTCGCCACATGGAGGTCTGCAGAGAAAGAAAAAAAAATGGTTGGCGCTTGACTAATGTTAATTTTGGGCTCTGGCAGTTAATGTGAACATATACTGATCCATTAATAATTTTGATAGTGCACAATTATAGTGTAGACCAGGGGTAGGCAACGTCGGTCCTGGAGTGCCGATGTCCTGCAGAGTTTAGCTCCAACACTGAAAAAACCTCACCTGCCTGTAGCCCTAGTAATTCTGAAGACCTTGATTAGCTTGTTCGGGTGTGTTTGATTAGGGTTGGAGCTAAACTCTACAGGACAGCAGCACTCCAGGACCGCCGTTGCCTACCCCTGGTGTAGACCATCTGTATGGATGTAATATCAATTCATTTGGACGTTTAACATGTATTTCTGCTAAGGTCTCTGGATTGAGCAGAAACAATGAGGTATTAATTAATTTACAGTAACGTTGGTTCTACAAGGCCACTAAAAAGCAATCATTAAAAAATATATATTATGTGACTAAATTGTTTGCTTTAAATTTAAATAGTTAACCTGTGCATTTAAATACTATACCCATTTTTTTTTTAATTAAATAAACAGACTGTTTATTATCTTTTATTGCTGTCATATTCAGATCAAGTCAGTCAAATTGAAAGATGAAAATATTTAGGGGTGAAAAAGGTTGTTGTTTTAGTTTTTATATAGAAGAACTTTTTTAAAGGACCATACATTTCAATAATCATACCTGTTAAAAGCATTATTCTTCCATTTTTAGCTTTTAGTAGAAGCCAGAAAACCCAAATTTTGATATCATAGGCTTTCTAACTATGACCTGACATTAACCTTTTCAAACAATAGCATATTGCAAAAAGTGCCTAAAAACATAATTGTGTGAATACATACAGAAAATGCATAAATAAAATAATAAAGTCTTTTCATTTAAATTCAAGTGTTGGGATAAGTGGATAAAATAGCAATGAATCATGAGAAGCACTTCAAATAATTTTGAAATGTAGCCCTCTCTAAAAGCTAGGGAGAGAAGAAAATCACAATTCATCATCAGCGCTCGAATCTCACCTTCGATTAATTGCGTCCTCGTATGGCTCCGCCAGAAAATACACCTCCGCATTGGCCCCACCAGACAACCTCCTGATGTGGAGTCATTGAGGAACAGAGGAAAAGGTGAAATAAATATGTTCTACCTAATCCAAATAAATGTAAATAACATTCAAGCATAAGTTTTTGTTCCTTTTCCACTTCATTTACTCTGAAGGGAAATGATGAATATTAAATGTGTTTACTTTGTCTCTCCTCTGTTAGGAAGAGCCCGGCCGTAATGACACTGCCCAGATTGGGTGGCATTATTAATTCCACACACAAAAGCAATCCATCAATGTTCTACCAATCTCTCGAAGCTGCGATCCGGAGAGTGTTAATTGTGAAACACGCAGGGGAAGGATGGGAAATGGATTCAACAATACTGGATTGGTTTTGACACAGTACGTTTTTATTCCTCGGATCACTAGGGGGAATGATACAGTTGTTAATGATCCAATTAATCATCGTCTAATCATTGCAAACCAATGGAATGTAGCATTTGAATGTGAAATGAACGTTTATCGGATTATATAATTGCAACCAACTGTTAATGCTTTCTTCAGGTTAGTTCAGCAGGTATGCACTTGTTGTGAAATGTGTCTTAAAGTTGATCCAAAAATGAAGTTTCTGTCATGATTTACTTACCCTCATCCATTCCATATAACAACAGCTGAAGCTCCAAACAGAAGTAGAAATCCCCTCTCCCCCAAGGAGCGGCTTCCAGACTCTCCCCAGATAGTACAATACAGGAGGGTGGTGGAGCGGAGGCAGAACAGGGGGAGGAACAGAGGGCCAGGTCCATGTGTAAGCGGAGGGACAGGGGACTGAGGAAAAGCCAGCAGAGCAGGATCCCAGGACAGATCTGGCAGTATAGGAGGAACTGAGGACCACCACCACAGAGCAGACGGAGCAGCAGATCACCATGGCAGAGCAGACGGGACAGAAGACCTCCACGGCGGAACATACGGAGCAGAAGCCCTCCAGGGCAGAGCAGACAGAGCAGGAGCCCACCAGTGCGGAGCAGACAGGGCAGAAGACCTCCAACGGTGGAGCAGAAGCCCACCAGTGCGGACCAGACAGGGCAGAAGACCTCCACGGCGGAGCAGATGGAGCAGGAGCCCACCAGGGCGGAACAGAAGAGCACCACGACGGATCAGGAGAGCACCACGGCGGAACAGGAGAGCACCACGATAGATCAGGAGAGCACCACGGCAGATCAGGAGAGCACCACGACTGAACAGGCTGATCAGGAACCCACAGCAAAGATCGGTGCCTAGGAGAAACTGAAACACAAAAAACAGAGAGAGCATATACGGTCTCAAGGACCGGGGCAGGGAACACACGTCCATCAATATTTTCCTTGGTGACAACTGAGCGGGCAGACAGTTCATAAGCAAGCTCACTGATTGAAACTGTACAGACCAACAGTTCAAAATTTAATTCCTTGACAGGAACTGGACAGGAAGACAGTTCAGAATCTGACTCATTGACTGAAACTGGACAGGCAGAAAATTCACCTACAGGTTCACTATTTGAGACTGGACAGGCAGACACTTCCGAATCAGATTTCACTGCAGAGTTTAAACCAACAAACAGTTCACAATTTGATACATTGTCTGATGCTGGATTGGCAGACAGTTCATTTTCAGACCCACTGACAGAAACTGGACAGACAAAAGGTTTAACATCAGACGTACTGACTGAATCAGGACTGACACAAGGCTCAAAATCAGGTTTGTTAACTGAAACCAGATAGGTAGACAGATCATAAATGGTCTCTATGGCAGTGACAGAGTTAACGGGACAGACATGTGGTGCATTATTAGTTTTCGGGCTCAAAACAGGCAGTTCAATATTAGACTCATGGACTGGTACAGGACATACAGTAAATTCAGGATTAACAGACTGAGAGTGGTAAGACAAATGGTTCAGAATTAGACATACTTGGGAGCAGGGGACCTGCTGACAGATCAAAACCAGGTGCACTGACTGAGACTGGACCGGTAAACATTTCAGTAAGTGGTATTACACCGGCAGATATTTCACAGTCGGGCTCAGTGGGAACAAGACAGACAGATTGTTCAAAGAGAAACTCCTTGTCTGAGACTGGGTTGGCAGACTGCTCATTCTCAGTCTGATTGGTTGTGACTGAACAAACAGACAGTTCATTAGTGGCCTCTTTGGCAATGACAGACAAGGCTGCTAATTCAAAGACAACCTCTTTGGCTAGATCGGGACAGGACAATAGTTCACAATCGGCCTCCATGGCCGGTTCTGGACTGGATGAGAATTCAGGGACAGCCCTTCTGGCTGTGACAGGACAGGCAACAGTCTCCTTGACTGTGACAGGACACACTGGGAGTTCATAATTGAGTACCACTGACACCTCTGGAGGTTCTACAGCAGTCTCGTAGGGTAACAGAGAGAGATCGTTGCTGGGCGCCACCACCTCAGGCAATTAAATGGTGGTGTACGCACCCCAAACGCAACATAAAATGATCCCCATCATGGGAAGCGCTTCAGACAGGTGAATTAGTTCAGGAACAGGTGGGTTAGAGTGAGTGTGTTTGAGGATACCAGCTGTGCGTGCATACACCAGCAGAGCATCCCTCACACTAGATACCAAACTGGGATACCAAAAGACTGACCTTGAAGATCTGGGTGCAGCAGACAGGGAGTGACAGGACTCTGGATGAACAGACGAGACGTGACGAGACTCTGGGAGATCAGCTGAGATGTGACGAGATTCTGGACAATCAGCTGTGACGTGACGAGACTCTGGACAAACAGCCGTGACGTGACTTGATTCTTGACGACCAACCGTGACTTGACTGGACTCATGAAGATCAACTGTATCTTGACTTGATTCATGACGACCAATGGTGACTTGACTTGATTCTTGAAGATCAGCTGTGACTTGGCTAGCTCAGATCGTAGGGGTTGATTAATGCCATCACAGAAAAACTCTATCAACAAACAGTCCGGTAGATCAGAATAGTTTGCGAAGGCTAAAAATTTGCAGATATAGTTCTCCAGTGATCGCGAACCCTGTTTAAGGACAAAATTCTTGCCGTGTCCATACCTGGCTAATGTTCCTCAGAAAAGCTGCTGGATCCTTGTGTGGCCGAGTATTCTGTAACAGGGCGAACGAGACGTGAGACGTGCAGATCCATTTACAAGCTTTATTCCAAGACGTGGTCAAAAACATAGGCAGGGTCAAAACATCAGCAAACAGGAATAACACAGGCAAGACAAAAAGTAATCCTATGGCAAGCGTGGGTTTTTGATCGGCGAACAATATCCAGAGGGCTTGATAAGAGGGGTAATCCAATAACATGAGCAATAGTCCAAACGAGGTACAAACACAGTCCGAACGGCGAGACAAGGGTTAATCCAAGACACACAGGCAGGAAACAGGAAACAGGAAACAAGGCAACACGAAATGACTAGACTAACTGGAACTGGAAACTAGACTCAGTGAAGCAGCTAACACTAGGAGAGTGCTAAACGCTAGAACACTACTCGGCGACTAGAGCAGGATCTGAGTGCGTTTTAAATAGTGTATAATAGCTCTCAGGTGAGTGTGTGATTGGTGACAACTGTGTGATCAGTGCAATGGATGATGGGAAACGCAGTCCAGTGTAACGTGCAACAGTCTGTGTGGTGCGAGAGTCAATGTAATGAAATAGCGATCTCTAGTGGCTAGCGGATGGAAGTCCAAGAACCAGATTTATGACAGATGGTCACTACGAACTGTTGTAAGAAAAGAATAAGCGAAAATTCTTCAAAAACCTCTCCTATAATAATAATAACAACAACATGGGTTTTGAAAAGCATGAGTAAAGATATATTTTTAATCATAAGTAATACTTTAATGCTTTGGTGAATCATTGCTCTAAAAGAATGTTCTTCATGGCTGGAGTGTCTCAAAGCTTACTTTTAGGATGATTGTTCTCTGTATTTCCAAACTTTTTTTTTTTATCCTGAACAAATCGATAGAATCTCCTGAGGTAGGCATCAAACATTTGTGCCTATAAGCAGAAATGTACAAGGCACGCACTAGCGCAGAGATAAATTGATTAACCAGGATAGAAGCTTTTGAAGCTTTCCAGAAGCTGCGTAGGCCAAGGCATGTCACAACACTTGAAAAGCCAAAGTGCATTATCTCTCTCAGATGTTTAATGGTGAGATTCAACAGTGAGAAGCTGCAACTGTAATACTGTGTAACTACAAAATATTAAATTGCACCATCAACATCATCATCATCACCACCATCACCTAGTACACAAAGCATATTAGTAGACTGATCTGGGTTGTGCACCATCTAGAATTAAATTAGGAGTGTCTTTTAAATTCCAATTCAATTCCTGATTTTGAACTGAGGTAAGAAATAGGATGCAGTATTGCAATTTGAAAATTAAAATGAAATGAATTTTATTTCAATTCATATAACTGTAATTTGTAAGAACAAAGTTTGAGACAAACGTGTTTGAAAGTTTTTAAAGAGTCAGATGAGAGAGAGAGAGAGAGAGAGAGAGACAGACAGACATAGTAATAGATAGATAGATAGATAGATAGATAGATAGATAGATAGATAGATAGATAGATAGATAGAATGGAATATTCAGTTTGTTCAAATTTATAATCTGGCTCTGAAGAACTTTAATTTCTTAATAGAGTCAGTCATTGTCATCTTCCACTTCTTTACCTATGTTTTATAAGTATTATCCTTATTATTTATACCTGATATGACTTAGACGCCATAAATGAGTGGTTATTAAAAGAACATTTAATCAGGGTCTGGGAGGAGCAGTTCAAACCATCATTCTAATTGACTGCCATTTAGACATAATATATCATACTGTACATGTTTACCTTTGACATTCTTTTAATGTACTTAAGAGTGCTATAATACCATTTCCTGCTTGAGAAAATAGTCATTGTATGAATATTAATGTGGTATCTCTCTGGGCAGCTCATTTAAAATGAATGAACGCAAGCCTTGGGCAGAGATGGGCCTGTACAAACACCAGGAGCTCATTAAAACTCGATTGTTTTGTAATGTGCACCTGTCTAAAAGAGTAAAGAGGTGCAGATGTGGAGATGGACCGATCTAGGATCAGAGGTTACTAGCGTAATGTTCTTTAGATTTGAATAATTTACCACGAACCACTTCAGCAGTGAATGCCCTTTCCATTAGGCTGGTTTTGTGGAAATTGAATGAAACCTAGAATACAGTCACTTACCTGGGAAATGGAAAAATAGTAGTTAGGTGAACCATTTATACATAAATTTGCATTTGTGTATGAATTACAAAGCTTGTATAGGCATGGTCTGAAATTAGTCGGGTAGCCAGTTTTTTTTTTTTTTGTTTGTATAGAGGAAAAACATGAATGTTTAAACTGCACACAAATGTGTGTATCTAAAAAAAAATGGAAGTGTCAGTGTTTCTAATCCGTATGTTATAGCATAAGATTATCCAAATGTCTGTTCTACAACACTTATTTACACTAAATCAACATGTCATTTTTCTAGCCGGAGTAAGGATGCAGCAGGGAGTTACTCATCCACAGAGACAAAAAAAATACTTTTATATCTATCTTGTTCCATGTCAAATGAGTAACAGCCAGCAGAGCAAAGGATGAGCTCATCTATGTCTTTCTGCAGCCTGCGCTTGACAGATACGCACATGCAAAAGATATTTTTAAATCGAAACATCATTCCTACATCTACAACACGTTCCCTGTCAAATTACGTTACACTGGCATATTCCATATACTTTTACATTCTTGTATGTTTTTTTTTTTTTTTAAATCTTTCTGTAGTTTTTCAAATTCATGTGTTATTCCTCTTCTGCTGAAAATTCTGCTCTGGCAGCGAGTGGAGTCTGGAGTTACCATGGTAACCTATGTTTTATCAGCAGGGTAGTGTGTTGAGTCGTCAAACAGAGCCACCCACATGGGTCTACGAGTCTGGAGATCATTGCTGTGTTACAGTCCTGTGAGTGAACCGTCGTATCCCATGATTCTCTGTACACAGCACTAATGCTGAATTACAGGTGCATCTCAATAAATTAGAATGTCGTGGAAAAGTTCATTTATTTCAGTAATTCAACTCAAATTGTGAAACTCATGTATTAAATAAATTCAATGCACACAGACTGAAGTAGTTTAAGTCTTTGCTTCTTTTAATTGTGATGATTTTGGCTCACATTTAACAAAAACCCACCAATTCACTATCTCAACAAATTAGAATACTTCATAATACCAATAATAAAAAAAAAAAACATTTTTAGTGAATTGTTGGCCTTCTGGAAAGTGTGTTCATTTACTGTATATGTACTCAATACTTGGTAGGGGCTCCTTTTGCTTTAATTACTGCCTCAATTCGGCGTGGCATGGAGGTGATCAGTTTGTGGCACTGCTGAGGTGGTAAGGAAGCCCAGGTTTCTTTGACAGTGGCCTTCAGCTCATCTGCATTTTTTGGTCCCTTGTTTCTCATTTTCCTCTTGACAATACCCCATAGATTCTCTATGGGGTTCAGGTCTGGTGAGTTTGCTGGCCAGTCAAGCACACCAACACCATGGTCATTTAACCAACTTTTGGTGCTTTTGGCAGTGTGGGCAGGTGCCAAATCCTGCTGGAAAATGAAATCAGCATCTTCAAAAAGCTGGTCAGTAGAAGGAAGCATGAAGTCCTCCAAAATTTCTTGGTAAACGGGTGAAATGACTTTGGTTTTCAAAAAACACAAATGGACCAACACCAGCAGATGACATTGCACCCCAAATCATCACAGACTGTGGAAACTTAACACTGGACTTCAAGCAACTTGGGCTATGAGCATCTCCACCCTTCCTCCAGACTCTAGGACCTTGGTTTCCAAATGAAATACAAAACTTGCTCTCATCTGAAAAGAGGACCACTGGGCAACAGTCCAGTTCTTCTTCTCCTTAGCCCAGGTAAGAAGCCTCTGACGTTGTCTGTGGTTCAGGAGTGGCTTAACAAGAGGAATACGACAACTGTAGCCAAATTCCTTGACACGTCTGTGTGTGGTGGCTCTTGATGCCTTGATCCCAGCCTCAGTCCATTCGTTTGTGAAGTTCACCCAAATTCTTGAATTGATTTTGCTTGACAATCCTCATAAGGCTGCGGTTCTCTCGGTTGGTTGTGCATCTTTTTCTTCCACACTTTTTCCTTCCACTCAACTTTCTGTTAACATGCTTGGATACAGCACTCTGTGAACAGCCAGATGTTGATTAGCTGATTGGCATGTCACCATATTCTAATTTGTTGAGATAGTAAATTGGTGGGTTTTTGTTAAATGTGAGCCAAAATCATCACAATTAAAAGAACCAAAGACTTAAACTACTTCAGTCTGTGTGCATTGAATTTAATTAATACACGAGTTTCACAATGAGTTGAATTAATGAAATAAATGAACTTTTCCACGACATTTAAATTTATTGAGATGCACCTGTACATTTGCTTCTTTCAGCTGTTCACACTGCCTCCAGTTCTGATGAGGTTTTCACAACCAGTCTATAGGACTGACTGTTCGTACTATTTTCAAAAGTAATTAAACAGATTTAGACTGTGTAGTCAGTATTAGTTATGGCTACATTGGTTGGCATAATCAGTGTTGGAGTAACTAGTTACATGTAACTAAATTGAGTAATTTAATTACAAAATAAATGTAGCTGTAATCAATTACATTTAATAAATAAAGTACAGTAATTAAATTACAGTTACTTTTGAAAATGTTAACGATTACAAAGGAGGTTACATCTGATTTTCTTTTTTCTATTTTTCTTTTTTGCCACACACACCCACGTACAGATTTAATTGATCTCTTTCATAAATTGCAGTGCTGCTCTAAAGACACCAGTATTTTAGAAGTTTAGGACAAATAGGACACATGCTCATTCGATAACTGTTTTACTTACAGTTTGGATTTATGCATATGCTTTATTATTTAAGATTAACTGTTTTTTCCAAGGCATTGTCAGATTTCAAGGCATTGTTTCCTGTCATAACTATGCAAAGATTTGATTTCAAATACAGTATCATAGATACTAAACTATTTCTCTGTATTTAACCTCAGAATGATCTCAAAGTAAGTCTTATTTTTTTGGTAGCTGTGTTTTAAAATTAAATTATTATAATCTTAATTCGAGTGATGAAGGCTTTTGAAAATGACACTAATCAGTGTTGAGTACTGTAAGGTTAACCCTGCCTGGTTTACGTGTGTGAAAATGATTAACAGTTGAAAACATTAGACATTTAGAAAAGTAATCAAAAATAATCAAATGTAATCATATACATTACTTTAGTAAAGTAATTGAAATAGTTACACTACCGATTACACTTTAGATAGGGTAACTTGTAATATGTAACCTATTACATTTCCAAAGTAACCTTTCCAACACTGGCCATTATAATGACTTAAAAGGATGGTTCCCCCAAAATGACAATTTGTTCGCTATTTTACTCACCCTCAGTTTGTTGCAAACCTGTATCATTTTTTTCTTATTCAGTGGAACACAAAGTGAGGTCCAAAGTAAATAGTCTGGACCCTAACATTTTTCAAAATATCTTCTTTTGTGTTCTACAGACGAAAATAAGTCACACAGGTTTAGAACAGCATGAGAGTGGACAGTGAAGGAATTGTCATTTCAGTCAGGACCACTTTCATCAACGTATATTTATCACAATAAAAGCATACAGTTTATGTTGGTGTTATGGTTCTGTTCTGGGCAAACTCCTCACGCCCGTCCATGCAGCCATGCCTGGACAGAGCGGGGAGAGCAGCAAGTCAAACCCCCATGGGGTAACAGAACAGATCCAGTAATCATGCATATATATATCAATTCACAATTTAACATGAGTTGTTGTAAACAGCCAGATACATACAGGATGATTGGCATGTACTCAAACAACCTCAACAGATATCAGATTTAGATAAATAAATCCCAGCTAGGAGGAGTTGGGGATGGAGGAGGGAGTTAGAAGTGGCATGCAGCCAAGCAATAGAAGAGAGGATGAATGAATGGTATTTAAATAGACCACTGTAATAGGTGTCGAAACTGGATTGGCACACGTCAGGAACAGCTGATCGTCAAGCTGATGCAAGCTTGACTGACGTGGCCTGTCTGAACTAAGTTTTTGGGTGAACTATCCCTTTAAGTATCACACTAGCCTTTGTTCATTTTAATTCATGAATTCTGAGTGTAAGGATGCAATCATGAGGTACTGTATATCAAACATCAGAGCATTATCGTACTATTTACATATTCATGAATATGTTGTGTCCAACCTGTTGCTCATTTGCTCATCCACTTAATAAATAATAATGTATGCAATGTGTGAGCACAAATGAGTGAATTTAGACACAACTGTAGCCGTCACAACTACGCTCTGTGGATGGCATTACAGAAATCCAATCTGACCGTTCAGGCTTTCCAGCATTTCCAAAAATTTGATATTAATCTGATTTTAAACCACATATGGAGGTTTGGATTGAGTTTGTAAAAATCTGGTTGGATTTTTTGCTGTTGAGACTACAAACAGCTAAGCGGATTTCAGCAGGATAAACCAAAAAATTGGATTGTTTGGGGCCTGTCTGAAAAAAATCCTCCATCTCTTGTCGAACCAATGTACATTATGGTGATCACTTACTCACGCTCATGTCATTTCAAACCCATGTGACTTTCTTTCTTCGGTGGAACACAAAAGGTAAATTCATGTAGACTGTGCAGGTTGCTATTTTCTATGCAAATACAATGAATAAGAGCTGAAGCTCTTGTGACCCTGCAGAGGATAAAGCAGTGTGGAAAATATATGAATGGATGGAAGAAATTAAGCTTTAAAAGGGTCATCGGATGCCCATTTTCCACAAATTCTTTAGGGTCTTCATGAAATGTCTGTCTTTGGTCGCAAGACCATGACGAGTGCCATCTTTGAACCTTTCTTACTGTACGACAAAGGACCACCGATTAGGAGCCAAGATCACAGAAATCGCCACGATTGTTTCACGATGCCAATCTTTCGTCCGGGACAGCCGAAAATCGTGCAGTGTGTTTCGGGCTTACTGCTCAAAAAATCAAAACGGCTTGATAATTGAGACTGTTTAGGTTTTTTGAGTGAATTTTTATCATTTTAGTGTGGTTGTTTGACACATACGCAAAGACTATGTAAAAGTGAATTTTGCATCCAATTAAGCTTAAAAAAAGACACAAAAGCACCATAAACATCATAAAAGTGGTCCGTATTATTATGTATCCTATATTTACGAATATGAGTCTTCTGAAACCATATAATAGCACACAATAGAAGTCCACTGTATTTTACCAAGGTCCAAATGACTGAAGATGTCTGGCCTTGCTATCGAGACCTACAAGACTACTGCAAGTATTTTGTCTTTCCTTTAGATATTTATGTTCAGTAAATCTTGTCAAATACAGACATTGGTATATGTAATGTAAAAGCTACTTCAAGGGCATATATTCTTCAGTACATGTCTCCTTGAAAATAATTTGCTTTAATATAATGTTTTACAGCCTGATGTTCTCTGCATCTCTTTGGTCACAGTTCACAGTATTTCTGAAAATAAAGCAGAGGATCTAATCAGAACTGCTCGGAAGGAAAACACGATAAGAAACAGATTAGTAAAATATTCAAATGCTTCTTGGAAAATGTTCAAGGCATTCAAGACGTCATCTGGACAGGTGCTATGAAATATGAAGAGAATGATCATTATTCAGGTTTAGTGAGGAAGGCCTATATAATTTGTTAGATATTTTGACTCAGCTATGGCAGTTTTCTTTTTTTCCTAGAGTCAACTGAAGTTGTCCCCTTACAGATCACCATCAATTCAACGACATACAACATCGTTTGCCTATGACATGTCAAGGATTCATGCATCATGCAACAGCGGTCTGTTAAGGTAAACGTTTAGTTCAAAATACTCTGAATTCCCTTGAGTGAAGTGCTAAAATCATGAAACTGTGACAGAAAAATATGGCTTTCAGCAGGTCAGTGACCCTGAGCTCGAGATTTGACAGAAACGACTTGGCGCCCTTGTCACAGTGAAGACGGCAGATGACTTTAAGAGTCTGTGACATTTTTTGAAGATAATACCCCGATGAGAACTTGGTGTTTGGACAGGAACTAGACTGCATTTTAGGCAGTGCCTTTTTATTACGATTGGCAAGATGATTTATGCCCATTGATACAGGATTTAATGACTCTGTGCTGCCAGGTGAGTCAAAAGGCACTTTAACCAGTATTATGGATTAAAAAGGTATGAATTGTAATGCAGTGCATCTGACTTTTTAGATTTCATTACCATTTCTCTTTCCTACACAGGAACAGAGAGCAGTTTATATGAGTTATCCCACCTCTTTGAAGCTCTGCTCATACAATTTAATATTCCTTTGGATGTCGAATCTAATAACAACGTCCTTTAGAGTGGCATAATTTCTCCTTACTGCCCTGGTTACCTGCCACCTATCCGATAATAGCATCAGAAAGAAAGAATTACGCAAGGAAATATATTGATGGCTTTTAGTTAAAAAGCAAGAGAAGATTAAGTCTCCGAAGATAAATTCTGGCAAGAGACTAACTAATAATTACATGTCGACGTGGACAAACATGTTTGAGTTTGATGTGATTTATTTTAGTGCTCGGGACTTGTAGTTTGTTTACTGAGTGAGAAAGCAGACCTGTCGTTTTTCACATGCCCAGCAAACACATGATTAGTACATACATTAAACTCCACATGCGAGAGAAAGCACTTAAGCCTTGGTGCTGCAGACTGACGGCGTTTAACCCTGAGGTTAACATCATTTTAAACCCTAGGTAAAGGCCAGTTTTAATGCTGCATTAAGCAACGTTTCACACTTGTAATTTTGAAAGGGGTTTAGCACCTCTTTTAACCCTTAATTAGGAAACACATTTGCTTAGCTAGCCCGAACTGCGGTGCCAAACATATTCAGTATGAATCAAGCTGGTGATAGAATCTACTGTATCAGTAAGTTAAGCAACAGACAACCAAACAAACAGCTTCAGTGCTTACCTTAATAAATATTTATGCAATAATAAAAAAGTCATGCTGTTAAGGTAATGGTAGAGCATTGTAGAAGTGCACTATTCACAGTCAGCCATGATTCATTTCCTCAATAAGTGAAAGTGTTCAAAAACGCGGTTTCTGAGATTTGAGATGGCTGATTTCAGCAGATCTGCCTCCTTGAGGTGACCTACATCACAATAAGTAAATAAATAAAAATTAAATTAAAAATTAAAAGATGGACCAGCTGCTATTAAAACAGGTTGAGTGTTCACCGTGAACTGTATTTGTTCAGTCAATATTATTATGTTTGTTTTATCTTAGTGAATTTGTTCATATTCATCACTCTCACATAAGTTTGGGTTGAAGAGTTCGTGCCTTTTAAAAAAATGATTTACAGATCTGAGCCCTTGTGTGGTATTTTAGGTCTTCTTTTTATAGCAGAATGTTTATTCAAATGATGTATGTTTTAAATGACTAATTCAATAATTATTTATTTTAATATAATTATATTTATCATAACTATAATAATTATTGTATTAATTAATATATAATACATTTATTTAAACAACTGAAATAACTAAATAATATTTTTGAATGAGTGAAATATTATAATATTTTCTGAATGAGTGAACTATTATAATGCATTTTATTTTAAACTATTGCAGTTAAAGTGAGACTAACAAAATTGGAGTGTGTTTTTGAAATATATATGCATAATGCATAAATAACTGTACATTTGTTGCAGTCACCATAATTTACATGGTTAATTCATTCAAAAATCCTAAATTAACTGGAATATAACTTTTTATTGTTTATTGATGTGTGTGTGTGTGTGTGTGTGTGTGTGTGTACATATATATTGTACATGCATATACTGTAATGTATCTTTTATCTTGAAATGTTACAGTGTAAAATAGCCTCCCCAACACTCATTGAAACACGTCCTAATTAAAGTCCGGATGCCTTTAAAAATGGTCTCATCAGTTACACGGTGTGCAGATTGTGAACTGATTATCTTCCTAATGTTTTTATAGGGTGTATTGCAAGACCTTGTCTCTTGGTAGGACTCTTCTTTTAATTTTACCCACCGTAGAGAAAGGCCTCAGCTTGTGTAGCATCTGTTTTGAGAGCCGCAGCAGGGAGGTATCTAAAACGCAAGGTTCACTTCATCCGAGAGCGTTGCATGGCGCTCAGAACGCGTCCTTAATATGATAACACACTGTTACCTCAGCCTCCTCTGTTTCCCCAGCAGGGATTCTGCTTTGTTTTACCACAATTTCACTTTACACTCAACGTGCCGAGCCCAGCTCGCTTTGAATTAACTCTCCGCTTTACTGCTTGCCATCAGGAAACAATGCACCCCTTCGTGTGGGCTCTTCAGGCAGCAGGACTGAGCCTGAGTTGCTGCTGTGGAGAACTGACAGAAGCCGGAATACCGCGGTGCTTTCAGTGTAAATACAGCGGAGATCATAGTGTTCCAGTGTTACTGTCAAGCTTCTCCACTTATCTGGGTCAAGTGATGGTCAATGAGTGCGGGAAAGATCTCGCTGAGGGTTCTCATGACCTGCTGTTTGAAGAACGAGACTGATGTTATGCTAATGTACATCTGGAGATCTGATTTTGTTTTTTTCACGAAAGCCTTTGAGTTTTTGGTCATTGTTGCAGCTTTAAATGATATTCCGACATTTAAATCAAGACAATTTCTTTCAAGTGGTGTTTGAGCTATTCTCAGGACATCTCCAGTCTCGCTGTGTTAATATCCTCTGGCTCCATAAAGCAATTCATGCTGCACAACAAATTCATTTTTCCCTTGTTCTTCCTCTCATTATATGGTTTCAAAGCAATTAAAATGCTATTTTACCAGCTGAGTAGTAAATTGTTTCTTACCTCCAAAAACATAGGCCCAATTTAGTAACAGCTGCTGAGGTTCACAGCGTAGTCTTATCTACAAAAATGTGATTGAATTCAGACTTTGTTGTCTCTACTGGAACCAATGTGTCAAGATTTGGTTAGCATTTTAAAGTACTTTTGCTCGTTTATAAATCTCTCAATGGTCTAGGACCTAAATACATTGGAGATATGCTCACTGAATATAAACCTAACAGACCACTCAGATCATCAGGATCGAGTCAGTTAGAAATACCAAGGGTTTACACAAAACAAGGGGAGTCTGCTTTTAGTTATTATGCTGCCCGCAGTTGGAACCAGCTTCCAGAAGAGATCAGATGTGCTAAAACATTAGCCACATTTAAATCCAGACTCAAAACTCATCTGTTTAGCTGTGCATTTGTTGAATGAGCACTGTGCTACATCCGAACTGATTGCACTATGTATAATCATTTTATATTCTTAAATGTTTTAATTTTTTTTAAATCAATTTTTAAATCACTTTGTTTTTATTGTTGTGATTAAAAATAATAAAAATAATAATAATGACTATTTCACTTCCTTTTATGTAAAGCACTTTGAATTACCACTGTGTATGAAATGTGCTATATAAATAAACTTGCCTTGCCTTGCCTAGCATGGCCCTGCTGGTGGAGGTTGTAACTACAGAATTCTACCATCAAAATTTATTATTTTCCATTAATGACCATTAAAAAGAAATTAATTCTCATGAAATGAAGTACATTTGGCCTCAGAATAGTAGTTAATGAAAGGGTTGAAACTATGCATATGCTTTTGTCATCAGTATTTTTGTGATGTCATTTTTCTGTGGTTGCAGACTGACCAGTGACAGATTATGTATTTTTTAAAATAGTTAATAATATTAATATTTTAATCATGTTGTAGCATATTATTAATCATATTATATTATTTTCTAGTGCATATTTTCATTTGAGAATATGGATGTTATCTTGATGTCATCAGTGTTGTCATGTCCTTTTCCTATGACTCCATACCAGTGGCTGAACAGTGACAGACTGATTGATTGATTAATTGATTGATTGATTGACTGTGTGGAGTGATTGTCACTTCCTGTTTGTTGCTGCTGTGTGTTCTGTGTTTGACCTCCATCAAGTTAATTCTTTATCGTCTATTTTCTATCTTAAAATCAATTTTATACACCATCATTTTCGTTTCTATAAAGTGTGAATATATCCCCTATCGCATTCTACAACAAAAACAGTCAGAGCACATTGTTATCACTAGTTTTATTTTGATTTCCCGAATTAGCTTATAGCCCGTTAGAATCGCCAGCATGGTTGCTGCTAATCTTGCTTACATTGCTAATACTCTATTCACACACATTACCATTGTTTCACTGTTACTTGCTTTAATGGCGGATTTGTGTCTACCTTTGAGTGCAGGTGAGGACACGAATGCAGCTCGAGCTGGAGGACGTGGAGAAGCAGGCCCAGCTGAGAGAGCGGACAGCCGAGCTGGAAACATCCCGGGCTGACGCTCACAAGTCTGGGGTAAGTATACAGCGCTAACACTCCCACCACCTCTACTCCGTGTATTTCTCTGCATAGGCCCCGTACACCCAGGACAAGATCTTCCCTGATGTCCTTCACTCTGGCGCCAGGACACGACAGACCCTGGGTGCACCAGCAGCGGAAGATGCGAGCCAGGCCCCGGGCGAAGACCTATCCCACTCCACCGCATCCAGCCTTCGAGACCTCCACCCAGAACCGCTTCGCTCCCCTCCACGAGACCGAACACGACGCTGTGATTGTTGGAGACTCCATCGTCCGGCACGCCCGTGCTACGTTAGCCGACAGTAAAGTGCACACTCAGTGTTGGAGCTCATGTTCTCAATGTTTCTGCGCAGATACCCGCGATCCTGAAGGGCAACGAGAGCATTGGCGCTGTCGTGCTGCACACGGGGATTAATGACACCAAGCTGCGACAGACGGAGACACTGAAGAGGGACTTCGGGAGCCTGATCGAGACGCCCATCGCACATCGCCCGTGATGACGATCATCGTGTCAGGACCACTTCCCACATATTGACAAGGACAGGAAAGGTTCAGTAGACTTTTTGCTTTAAACGATTGGTTATTGTCATGGTCTAAAGAACAGAAACTGCTCTTTGTTAATAATTGGAATCCTTTTTGGGAGCGCACTAGGCTTTTCTGTGCTGATGGCCTGCACCCCAGCAGAGTCGGAGCGGAACTCCTCCCGGACAACATCTCCAGAATGCTACGCTCCATATGACTAGTAAGCAAATTCTCAAATAACTGCTATGATAACTTTTTTTCTACCCACTTAAATGATAGAAGTACTTGTATTGTCCAATCTATACAGACTGTGTCTGTTACCTGAATAGTGAGGTCAAAATCTAAAGTAATGCAGGATCTAGAATACATCTGATCGTGATTAAACCAGAAAAAATGCAAAATAAATTAAACAAAAACAATATTTAAAGCTTGGGCTCCTAAACATTAGGTCACTCACACCCAAAGCAGTTATTGTAAATGAAATGATCACAGATAATAGTTTTGATGTACTCTGTTTGACTGAAATCTGGCTTACACCAAATGATTATATTGGTCTAAATGAGTCTACTCCACCAAGCTACTGTTATATAAGCATGAGCCCCGTCAGACTGGTCGTGGCGGCGGTGTTGCAACAATAGTGATATTCTCAATGTTACTCAGAAAACAGGATACAGGTTTAACTCATTCGAAATACTTCTACTCAGTGTTACACTGTCAGATATGCAAAAGAAATCTCTTCTATCTCTTGCTCTGGCTACTGTGTATAGACCGCCAGGGCCATATACAGACTTTCTAAAATAATTTGCAGATTTCCTCTCAGACGTATTGGTTAATGTAGATAAAGCGCTAACTGTCTGAGATTTTAACTTTCACGTTGATAATACAAATGATGCGTTAGGACTTGCGTTTACTGACCTCACAACCTCTTTTGGAGTCAAACAAAATGTCACTGGGCCCACTCATCGTTGTAATCATACACTAGATTTAATTATATCACATGGAATTGATCTTACTGATATAGATAGTGTACCTCAAAGTGATGATGTTACTGACCATTTCCTTGTATCGTGCATGCTGCGTATTAACTATATGGCTCCACGTTATTGTCCAGGCAGAACTATTGTTCCAGCCACTAAAGACAGATTCACAAATAATCTGCCTGATTTATCTCAACTGCTCTGTGTACCCATAAATACATATGAACTAGACGAAATGACTAGCAACATGGGCACTATCTTCTCTAATACATTAGAAGCTGCTGCCCCCATCAAATTGAAAAAGGTTAGAGAAAAACGTACTGCGCCATGGTACAACAGTTACACCCATTCTCTCAAGAAAGAAACTTGTAATCTTGAGCGCAAATGGAGAAAAACTAACTTGGAAGTTTTTAGAATTGCATGGAAAAACTATAGACTATATGTCCAGCTATAGGCAGGCTTTAAAAGCTACAAGGGCAGAGCATATTCGCAAACTCATAGAAAATAACCAAAACAATCCAAGGTTTTTTTTAGCACAGTGGTTAGATTAACAAATAACCAGACGCCACCCGATCTAAATATTCCCTCACAGTTTAATAGTAATGACTTTATGAATTTCTTCCCTGAAAAAATAGATAACATCAGAAATACAACAACAAATGTAGATTCTACGGTGTCTAGTACTTCAGCTTCATTCATCGCACCCAAAGAAAAACTGCAGTGCTTTACAACTATAGGACAGGAAGAGCTAAATAAACTTATCACTGCATCTAAACCAACAACATGCCTATTAGATCCTGTACCCACTAAATTACTGAAAGAGTTGTTACTTGTAGCAGAAGAACCGCTTCACAATATTATTAACTCATCGTTATCTTTAGGTCATGTCCTAAAACCATTCAAGCGGGCAGTTATTAAGCCTCTTATTAAGAAACCACAACTAGATCCTAGTGAACTGGCAAATTACAGACCCATTTAAAATCTTCCGTTTATGTCTAAAATTTTAGAAAAAGTTGTGTCTGCTCAATTGTACTCCTTCTTGCAAAAAAATGATCTCTGTGAAGAATTTCTGTCAGGTTTCAGGCCCCATCACAGCACAGAAACTGCACTTGTTAAAGTTACAAATGACTTGCTTCTTGAGTCAGACCAAGGCTGCATCTCATTGCTAGTTTTACTTGATCTTAGTGCTGTGTTCGACACTATAAATCATGACATACTCATAGATCGATTACAAAATTATACGGGTATTCAAGGGCAGGATTTAAGATGGTTTAGATCCTACCTGTCAGATCGCTACCACTTTGTTTATTTAAATGGGGATTAATCTCAATTATCACCAGTAAACTATGGAGTACCGCAAGGATCTTTCCTAGGTCCTCTGCTATTTTCAATATACATGTTGCCCATTGGTAATATTATTAGAAAATACGGGATTAGTTTTCATTGTTATGCTGATGATACTCAACTATACAGGTGCTGGTCATATAATTAGAATATCATCAAAAAGTTGATTTATTTCACTAATTCCATTCAAAAAGTGAAACTTGTATATTATATCCATTCATTACACACAGACTGATATATTTCAAATGTTTATTTCTTTTAATTTTGATGATTAGAGTTTACAGCTCATGAAAGTCAAAAATCAGTATCTCAAAATATTAGAATATTACTTAAGACCAATACAAAGAAAGGATTTTTAGAAATCTTGGCCAACTGAAAAGTATGAAAATGAAAAGTATGAGCATGTACAGCACTCAATACTTAGTTGGGACTCCTTTTGCCTGAATTACTGCAGCAAGGCGGCGTGGCATGGAGTCGATCAGTCTGTGTCACTGCTCAGGTGTTATGAGAGCCCAGGTTGCTCTGATAGTGGCCTTCAGCTCATCTGCATTGTTGGGTCTGGTGTCTCTCATCTTCCTCTTGACAATACCCCATAGATTCTCTATGGGGTTCAGGTCAGGCGAGTTTGCTGGCCAATCAAGCACAGTAACACTATGGTCATTGAACCAGCTTTTGGTACCTTTGGCAGTGTGGGCAGGTGCCAAGTCCTGCTGGAAAATGAAATCAGCATCTCCATAAAGCTTGTCAACAGAAGGAAGCATGAAGTGCTCTAAAATGTCCTGGTAGATGGCTGCGTTGACTGTGGACTTCAGAAAACACAGTGGACCAACACCAGCAGATGACATGGCAGCCCAAATCATCACTGACTGTGGAAACTTGACACTGGACTTCGAGCAACATGGATTCTGTGCCTCTCCACTCATCCTTCAGACTCTGGGACCTTGATTTCCAAATGAAATGCAAAATTTACTTTCATCTGAAAAGAGGACTTTGGACCACTGAGCAACAGTCCAGTTCTTTTTCTCCACAGCCCAGGTAAGATGCTTCTGACGTTGTCTCTGGTTCAGAAGTGGCTTGGTAGCCCTTTTCCTGAAGACGTCTGAGCGTGGTGACTCTTGATGCACTGACTCCAGCTTCAGTTCACTCCCTGTGAAGCTCTCCCAAGTGTTTGAATCGGCTTTGCTTGACTGTATTCTCAAGCTTGCGGTCATCCCTGTTGCTTGTGCACCTTTTCCTACCCAAATTCTTCCTTCCAGTCAACTTTGCATTTAATATGCTTTGATACAGCACTCTGTAAACAGCCACACCTTTCAGTAATGACCTTCTGTGACTTACCCTCTTTGTGGAGGGTGTCAATGTTCGTCTTCTGGATCATTGCCAAGTCTGCAGTCTTCCCCATTATTGTGGTTTCAAAGAACAAGAGATACCCAGAATTTATACTGTAGGGATGGTCATTTATTCAAACTCAAATGTTAATATTCTAATATTTTGACATACTGATTTTTGACTTTCATGAGCTGTAAGCTCTAATCATCAAAATTAAAAGAAATAAACATTTGAAATATATCAGTCTGTGTAATGAATGAATATAATATACAAGTTTCACTTTTTGAATGAAATTAGTGAAATAAATCAACTTTTTGATGATATTCTAATTATATGACCAGCACCTGTATATCTCAACAAGACCAGATGAAACTTCTAAACTATCTAAACTACCAGAGTGTGTTAAAAATGTAAAAGATTGGATGACCAATCATTTTCTCCTATTAAATTCAGATAAGACAGAGATATTACTTATTGGACCAAAAAACAGTACACAGAATCTCTTGAATTACAATTTGCAACTACGGATGTACTGTTACTGCATCTACAGTCAAAAATCTGGGTGTTATATTAGACAGCAACTTGTCTTTTGAAAATCATATTTCCAATGTTACAAAAACAGCATTCTTCCATCTTAGAAACATTGCCAAGCTACGAAACATGTTACCTGTTTCCGATGCACTGCTAGCTGGTTGTCCTGCATCTTCAATAAACAAGCTGCAGGTAGTCCAAAATGCAGCGGCTAGAGTCCTTACCAGGTTAAGAAAATATGATCATATTACCCCAATTTTACAGTCTCTGCACTGGCTACCTAATGTTCCGTATCAGTTACAAAATATTATTACTTACCTATAAGGCCCTTAATGGTTTAGCTCCTGCGTACCTAACTAGTCTTCTATCTGACTTCAATCCATCACGCTCCCTAAGGTCGCAAAACTAAAGGAGTCCACTAAAGGAGGTAGAGCTTTTTCACATTTGGCTCCCAAACTCTGGAATCGCCTCCCTGATAATGTTTGGGGGTTCAGACACACGCTCTCTATTTAAATCTAGATTAAAGACACATCTCTTTAGCCAAGCATTCACATAATGCATCTCATAATCTTGTACTGCAGTTATATCTGATGAAACGCACATTATTATTCTTTAGCTTGGGTTGAACAAATAATTTTTGCTTGGATGGAACAGCAGCTACGCTAATTATGTCTCTATTTGTTTCTCTTTTAACATCCCGTGGTAACTAGGAATTACACAAGCTTCAGTCTGGATCCAAAACTTAAATGATCTGAGATGACCAAACCTCAGAGGATGCCAACCCTCAGACAACATACAGAATTACCAAATTTTGCCATAAGTTAAATATATTAAGTTTCTACAATAAATAAATATATTGTAGAAACTTAATTTCCTGTAAAGCTGCTTTGCAACGATTTGTATCGTAAAAAGTTCTATACAAATAAACTTGAATTGAATTGAATTGATTGATTGATTGATTGATTATTTGTTAATTCATTTTAATAGTGTAGTAATAAAATTTATATTAATTAATTTTTTTATATTATTTACCAATGACATGATCTTAGACTGCACATGTTCTTTTGGCACCACCAGTGTTGTCATTTTCCTTTGTTTCTTTGTTTCTTTCTTTTTATCATTTATATTAATGTATTTATTTATATTATATAGCAGTAACGTTATTTGAGACATGTTCTTTTGATGCCATCAGTGTTGAAGGTCTTTCAACACTGATCAGTCAGCCAATCAGTGTTGTCGTGACATTATTTACCTGTAGGATTAGTACATCACATGGTATTATAGACCTCCTTGGCTGGGGTGGCTATAAACGTAACGGTGTTACAATCAGTATACTGAAAAAACTCTAATCCAATTAAGTAATCAATGTTTTAATCCGGTTTGGTGACACTTCACTTGCAAAACTGTAAAGATCGACTTGATCAACTGGCTCTTCCAACACTGATGAAGTATTGATGCTGTAATCGTGACAACCATCCTGTCAGCTGTTTTAAACTTTTTTTTTTTTTGACACTTTTAGCCCATCTATGTTATAAATAAGCATTTCATTAGTAAACATGAAGAGAAATGCTTGCCTGGACCGCAGATAGTTAAGCATCTGGTAATTGTTTGGTGTGAAACTGCAGTACAGGGCATCCGTGGTTTAATGACACCCCTCTAATGTGACACACTTCAATGAGTGTCCCAATAATGAGGCCATCACTTCTCTTCTTTAGCTGATGCTGACAGAGCGTTATGGACTACATATGCTTTCTCACTGGCATATGCTTTCTCATCTTTTAGAGTTAAAAAAAGATGTCTGACGGGTTAAATGAGAGAGATGAAGCTCCTGGAAAAGTTGAAGGCAAACAACTGTTTATTAGAGGATAAAAAAACCTCCAGAAGAAATTGTTCCGCTTTTTCCAAAGTCAGGCAGTCAGAATAGATGGACAGCAGGTTATTCTGGACAAAAACCAGAGAGGAAAAAAATGAGGAGAAATGTTGAAGGCTTCAGCTTTTTTTCCTGGTGAATAAAATCACCAGCCTGAACAGCAGTAAATCTAAAACTGACACAAAGTCACAGAGCGACTCCGTTATAGATCGGATAGAATGTATTAAGCTAACTGCAATATTTCATACTAAAGGTGCTGTGTAGTTTGCTGTGTGTCAAGCCAGCAGAATCATCCTTTAGTGAACTGAGAAAAACTTCAGCATATGCCTGAATTTGCTTACTTAATATAGTTTAGCATCACTTCATTAATTTAATATTATTTCGGAGATTTGTTATCGAAACTGATTACTTAATTAATTTCTAAAAATGTTCAAGTAAAATAACTTTTATTTTTAGTAAATTCTAATTGGCTACAATGTTGTTTATCTGCCATGTAGAGATGTCTCTGTATGAAAGATCACTATGGCAATGTATTTAACCTAATGCAATGCATTTAGCTATATTACAATCCTTGTTATAGACTAACTTGACTCATCTGAAAAATAAAAATGCTGGTGTTTGGTCTATAATTTTAAAGTTTCAAAGTTCTACATAATCTTCTGCTGAATTTAGTGTTTAATAATTTTATGTAGCATGTTATGTTTTGTTTTTGTTCCTTTTTTTTTTTTTTTTTTTTTTTACTTTTAAATAAGGGACAATTACATGTGAAACCTTACTGTCACTCAAGCATTTTTTAGACACTGCATTAGATACTGTACAAACTTTTAATGGAATAAAATATTCACCCTTTTTTTCTGGTATAATTTCTCAGCATTTTACACCTCCGATCATTTACTTAAAAGGTTAGTTCACCCATAAATGAAAAATCATGTCATCATTTACTCGCCCTCAAGTTGTTCCAAACCTGTATAAGTATCTTCTGTTGAACACAAAAGAAGATATTCTGAAGAAAGTTGGTAACCAAACAGCTGACGGTAGCCATTGACTTCCATAGTATCTTCTTTTCCCCAATACTATGGACTTCAGTGGGGATTAGCAACTATTTTGTTATGCACATTCTTCAGTATTGAGTGAACTACAAGTTATTGATCTGGTGATGCAAAGTAACTTACAGGTTGAAGCTATAGAACATTTTGCTAACTATCCCATATCTTTAACCACCAGTGTTAACATTTATACAGACATAAAACTGCAAGATTTAGATTTATTAGCCTCTTTTGATTGTCAAACCAATTTTAATTAGAGAATTGTGCTCAAACGTTGAAATGTGTGGTGAACTGTACGTTCTGACCTTTGCTCACAGGGACATGCTGAATAAATGTGAGCATTTGGCATTTTGTGTTAAGAATCAATTATGGTTATAAACTTCAAGATCTTGCATTGTGATCTATAAAATATGATATTTTTCTTAGCTAAGCTTTGTGTCCCGTAGATCATTTTTTTGTTAATTGTGATGTACATGCACTTACATTAAGCTGTTTGTTGAAGTGTTTGCCAAGAACAGCAATGTAAATGCTAATCTATGGGCTCTATTTTGATGTATAAATGCACATTTGCAGTGTATGAATAATACAGTGTGTTCAATTAAACACGAAAGAAAGGAGAAATGGCTTTCTGTTTGGTAATTAAAAAGCTGCCTGTGACTGTGAATTCACAGAACTAAGTGTTTTAATTAGCATCTAAGTGACAAGAGGTGAGAAGTGATCATAGTGACAGAAAGTAAATCGAATAGATTTAATATATACCACTAAAAAAAGAAGATGAAACTGAAAAGATTGAGACTGAGATCAGAACTGAAAGAGAACAATAGACATAAGCGTGAAGTGAAATGCTATACTACTATCAACTACTTGGAAATCCATGAGGAATTGGTATACATACAGTAGACCCAACTTGTATTGGGACACTTAAGCTACACTCAAAAATAGATGAATGTTATTGGATAACACAATATCAAACATAAAGCCATTCGCAAACAAATAATGCTGCAGCTTTTTTCAGGATTCCCATTTTTTCAATTACTTTTAATCAGGGTTGGATCAAAGGACTCTGTGGCCTGCATTAGGTCAGTTTATCCACCAGAAAGTGTTGTCAAATGACAATTTTGAACAGTGTGTTTATTGTTTTATTATTTGAAATCAAATCAAAGTGTTGCTAAAGTGTCCAAATACTTTTTGAAACTATTGGAATGCAATGGTAGTTGGTAAGTACTTGCATATATTTTGATGACCTGAAATTCATTAGACTGAATGATGTATTTAAATCCTAGACAATCTGTGCCATCAGAGAGAAAAATGTTATTAGTGCTGTGATTTTCAATCAGTGACACTCCTTGCAGTGCAGTATCAGACTTTGATTAGAACGTGCTGTGAAGAGCTCACTGTCACTAGTGCTTTGAAATAAAGTGGGAATTTGGATCAGATTGCATCATTTTTTGAGAGGTACTGTCAAATCTGCCCATTGTTTCAAGGACTTCCACTTTTTAGAGAAGTGGCATTTGAGTAGGCTAAATTAATAAATAGAAATAATAATAACAAACATTTTCTAAAAATGACATAATTAGTCCATTATTCTACAGCTACTTTTGGTGGACACACACATATGGTGTTTTTATTTATTTATTTATTTATTTGTATTCTTCTTTTCACTTTCACGCATGGTCAGTCTGTGTTGATTTAGCTGCTGGTTCAAAAAAAAAAATTAAATAAATATAAAAAAAACTGTGCACTGCAGCTAACACTGCAAATATGCCAACAAATGAGTGCTAGGTTGTTGTAGAATCAAAAATCTGATATACTTTACCAGGACTATACAGCAACGCTCCACCACTGCAATCCTGAACCCTAAATTGTGTTATTTTTAACATTACGAAAGTATTCAAGTCTACACCACCGACTGGATGTATGCCGTTATAATGCTCTTCTCCGCCATTTGATGAATAACTGCTGCCATAAATCACAAGAAAATGAAAATTAACATTAATTGCACCATGCAAATAATGCAATAGGTTTTTTTGTGAATAAGGTGTGATCTATATTGAGTCTAATTAGCATAGAAAGAAGGCGTGTTTGCACTGAATGACAATGAATTAATTAAAATATTCATGACACAATGCTGTTTGGTTAATTTAGTCCTTGGTGTAATTGGATTGCTGGTGTTTAATAATGAATATGTAGTTGTTCTAAAATACAGTGCAAAAGGCTGTTTAGTGAATCCACCTTGCTAACAGGAAAAAAAAAAAAAAAAGCAGCAAGCATTGTTCATGCTTGTTTTCCTATATAGTATAAGTGATCTATTGTGATAAACACTGATTTCAGAGTTGCAGAAAATGAGACCTATAAAATTCATTATTTAAAAGCTTACTGGGCGGTTGGCAGGCAGTCTAACAGTGGTGAGCCGTTAAGATGTGAGCTCCAATTTGTCCATTAAGGGAAATGGAAATGGAAATGCATTCGCAGGAATTAAACTATAAATGGGATTTCCCTTTTGTACAAAAAATAAATAAATAAAAAATACATTACAATAATGTGTACATTTAATGGTGCATTACGCCGTTCAGTTTTAGCACTATGATGTTCTGTTAAACAGAGTCTCTACTCACAAAATCTCCGGGTAAAATGTGATAAAATATTCCCAGTAGTATTTTGCATTATTCTGCAGTATTAAGACATTCAAATCAATGTGTGCAAGCAGGAGTGGAGGAAAGCAGATAAGACTGGAAGTTCTTAAGCTGAGGCAGAATCTGTGAAAGGTATTCTCTGTGTGCAGAGAAACATTAATCAATACAAATTACTCCAGAGGGCTCTGGTGTGATTGTGACTCTGAAAAAATATGAAAGGGAGAAAGACAATAGGAAGGAGACGTTCTCCGCTGATTTAGTTCAGTAGGCCTCCATTCATCCTGGTGTTCAATTGACTTAATGTGCTTTTCAGAACATCACCCGCATGTTCCCTTCAAAACGGTTAATAAACATAACAAAGCACCTTCTTTTGATGTTGCTGTCCTCCAAGACAGCAGTTGTGAATGGGACATGCTGTTAAGTCAGAACTAAGAGGCCTCCCTGGAATGCCTTGCAGGAGGTTTGGGGCGGAAGGGAGCTCACTGAATCGGGATCAGTCGTATACTGTTCCCGCATCAGGCAACTTGATAAACTGATGTATCCCCAAAGGTAGCCATTGTACTTAGATCGGGAGATGCAGTAAACTGCTTTATCCCCAAGGTTAACTGCTGTTCCTAGATCAGAGAGCCTGGTGAGCAGGTTTTATCCCGAGAGGTTATGTCTGTTCTTAGATCGAGGAACTTAATGGATGGCTTTATCTTGAGAGGTTCCACTGTGAACACAATGGCCTGTTTATCCCAAAGGAGATAGTCCTGTTGTGAGATTGGGCAACATAATGAACTGTTTTACTTTAAAAGGATTTTAAAGTTCCTAGATCAGTGAACACAACCAACTGATTTATCTGTAGAGGTAAATGCCATTCCCGTATTCGTTTTTTGCTGGCGCTCACAGACCTGGAGAATAAATCCTTTTTGGTCCACTTGATACGTGGAAAACGGGGACTGGAGCCAAATCCACTAAGAGGCATGTTATCGGTCCAGATCATCTAAATTTCACAGTTCAACATCTAAAACTCTCTCGGCCCAAACTATATAAGCGTAAATTGGCTTCTTCGAATCCACAGACACCCTGATGGGTCAAATTAAGCCAGATCCTCACAGACATGTAGCCTGCTGCTTCTACATGCTCTCCTGGGCAACTGTGGTCCCGTGCCAGAAACCACATGATGAATTTAGGCCCAGACTTTCCTCTAATGGCTGGATAGAGAGGCTAAATGTGCAGGGAAGTGGTGCAGCAAACGCTCTCGCCCTCCGTGCCAAGCTAAGAGCCTTTCCACTGTACTCCCGAAGGTCAAACTTAAACAGAGGCTGTTAAATCACCTACTTTACATAAGACACTTCTCATCCTTTCATTACCACTGGACACTTGAATATACTGAATGGTAGAATTTACTAAATGGCTAATTATGACTGTTGGACAGTGAGGATCTTTTACATTTTTGACCAAAGGAACTGCAGGATTCGACTTGAGCTGTTTGGCTGGTACAATTATTGTTAGCAAGGAGGTCTGTAAAACCTGGAGAAGCTATGTTAGCAATCTCATTTATCTTATCTTATCTTTAACTTTATCTTTTTTTGTATAAATTATTATTTCAATTAAAAATAGTATTTTTTGAAGTTGTAAAAAACCCATAAAGTACCATTTAAAATACTATTTTAGTCTTTCTTCAATTCTTCAATGTGTTACTTGCCATTTCTTTTTCATTAATTGTAAAATTTACTAGCAGTTTCTGAGTGAAAATTTTCAGCACTATTTTCTTTAGTGTAGAAGTTTGTGTAGTGTAATTCTTTAAAAATTCTCTAATATTTATAAGAATTTCTTCATTTTATTCTTAATTTGGTTGTATATTAAGATACTCATGCAGTTGCTTTATATAACACAATAATAGCTTACGCCTAAATGTACCTATCTATTATCATTTTTAAATAACCATGCAATCATGCAAAAATCTAAGATAGCTCACAGTATTTCCACCTTAAACACAACTATCCAAGTCTATATGCTGGATCATAAAACTAGCAGTAATATGCAGTTTTATTTTTTAACATTTGAAACAACACAGTAAATTCATTAACCATCTTACCTATCAGGATTTAAGACAAGTGTGAGGCTATCCTACATTTGATTTATTTTTTCTTTTGTGAAATATAAAATATTCGGTAACACTTTATAATTAGGTTCATTAGTTCTACAGCATTTATTAATCTTAGTTAATGTTAATTTCAGCATTTACTAATGCATTATTAAAATCACAAGTTTTGTTTGTTAACATTAGTTAATGCACTGTGAACTAACATGAACAAACAATGAACGACTGTATTTTTATTAACTAACATTAACAAAGATTAATAAAGAGTGTAATAAATGTAGTGTTCATTGTTTGTTCATGTTAATTAACACATTAACTAATGTTAACAAATGACACCTTATTGTAAAGTGTTACCAAATATTAAAAATATAAAATTAGACATGGCTAATTTTGAATGGCCGTCAATGGAGAAAGATGCTTTTTGCACCCAGATGATGCCATGCTAACCAGCTAAACTTTGACCTCTTGATTGAAAGGATACAGACAGTGATAAACCATGCAAATCCAAATAAAATATAACCTTCAGTCCCACAGGTTGATTTTGTTTGTTTACATGTGATTTCTGTCTGGCACTGTATTCAGCACAGACTCTCGCTCAAACAATTATGAAAGATTAATGGTATCAGTAATGTCATTTCAGCAAGTCCTCAGATGAGGTATTTGGGTTGGTAAACAGCCTGTTCTCTAATGTAGTGGGTTCTTGTATATATGAGCATATTTTTTGCGACACCAACAAAACAAACATGATTGATAGTCGAATAGGTCTAGTAGCCATGGCCATAACAAATGGCATAATTAGCATAATATATTCTGCCCCCGACATTCTGAACAAATTCTCTGTTATGTTTTATTATCCAAATGTTTCCAACTTGATATGTAATATACTGTGGAAAAGGGGCATTGGCTCTTTCTATTCTGCGCTTGGCTCTGTATGATTTATAGGAACACGGCAGTGGTGAGACAAACCAGTTTCTTTGCAGCATTTCCCATTTTTGTCTGACTCCCTTTTACTTGTTGACACAGTTGCAAAGAGGGCACATGTATAAAGTATAATACCTCCTGACCACTGTGCCATCTATTGGATTGTAAGTTATCCCTCAAAGAAATCCATGGAAAGAGCAATCCATAAACAGAAACAAATGTAAATTTGCATTAAGAAGCTACATCTGGCGCCCCAAATTTCTTGTTCTTTGTCAGTCTAACCCAGGGGTGTCCCTGCAGAGTTTTGTTCCAACCCTTCTCCAACACACAAACCATGTATTTTTCAAACAAGCCTGAAGGACGTGATTAGCTGGATCAGGTGTGTTTAATTAGGGTTGGAGCTAAACTCGGAATTGCGTTTGACACCCCTGGTCTAACCTGTTCCAGTCAAACTTTTTCTAAGTAGTGTTTTATGTTCAGTAAAGATGTCATTTTGACCAGGTGAATGTCAAATCACCATCAGGAAGTGTTAAGGGTAACCATCACACCTTTTGTCTGGGAGAGTTTTGTAAGGCAGATTTCCACTCCAGTTTTTGATCAGAAAATTTTTATGGAGTACATTAAAAGTGAATATAACATGCCCTCTAATCTCTAACCAGATGCCATTCAGAAACCCACACCTCACTCTTCGTAGATCTTCTGGATACAGTATTTCATGCTGCTAATAAAAGCAGCATACCAAAGCAAAATTCAACTGAAAACTGATTTACTTTAGTGCTGTCAAAATTAGCGTTAACACATTTTTCTAGTTTAACAGCGTTAAAAATATTTAAGGCAGTTAACGCAGGGGTGGAGCTATGGTTGGCCGCTCCAATCACAACTGCTGCTTCTGTCTCTTTTTTTTATTGACAAGAATTGTGTTTATTTAGACGCAGAACGTCTTTATGACCACGTCAAACAGGTGACTTTTCAGACGTGCCCTCCACTTCGCCTCAGAGACAGGTGCTAGTCAAACCAGCGGTACAGGTGATGACTGAGCTTTAGAACACTATGGTAGAACATCAGTGAACTGCGGTCAGATGAGATGTTGTCAGGCCATATGTCTTTAAAAAGGAATTTTCCTGTCCTGTCAGCTGTTATACTTTGCTCGTAGCACGTGCTCTTCAATTGCACTCAGAAATACAGCTGCGCGCACTGTAGCCTGTATCATTTCATATAAAAGCACGAATAAAACTACGAGCATGCGTGTTAGATGCACGTAACGTTCAGCAGCGGCAGCTCTTATAGTAATAGCAGCCAAATAACCTAATAACCCAGCTGCTTAATCATAAAACAAAAGAATAAGAGGAAATAAATAACTTTTGTAGCTTTAAGGATTTATCTATGTTTAATTTAGAATTTTGTGATAATGTTATTAAATTTCTGTATATTTCCTGCTTGCTGAAGGGCACGGGTAAATATGACATTTACTATAATGGGTTTATGTGAAGATTGTTTTAATTCACTTAAATTTGATGTTGTTATTTTTAGTTATGAAGTTATGAAGATGAAGTTATGAAATTTAAAAAAATAATAAATTGATAGCTCTCAATAATATTGTAATGTTAATTGGCTATAGTCAATGGTTAAATATTAGGAAAAAAAGAACAATTTCCTAGAGACATCAGTAATATTGGTATCAGTGATACTTGCCTTCAGTCATAAAAAAACAAATATTAGCAATATACCGTCTTTATGTTGTTTCTACATTAATTTGAAGATTGAATGTGAAATTATTGCAATATAAAGGTGTATTTAAAACTTTAACGTCAGGTGGGATTGATCACAATTAATTGCAATTCATTTCAGAAAGAATTTTGCAATTAATTAGTTAATTTTTAAATCGATTGACAGCACTAGTTTACTTTCATTGAGTTGGATTTTGCATTGAATTGAATTGTATCTGTCATTCTCTCTGTCCATGAATCTTCAAACATCAAAGCTTTTTTTCAATACTTTCAAACAAGGCTTTGTTAAGCCAACATTCAAAGCTTTGCTATTCTAGTTAAGAAAATACAGTTATATTAATTTTAGTACATTTAACTTTGAATTGCAATTCTGCATTCTGTCTGCTACATCAGTTTAAATTCAGTAATTGAATGGAAATTTATGAGTGCTTTCACACTTGGTTTGATTGCCTGGGCCAAACCCAATTTCGATTGATCCCCAGCTTCCTCTGTCCCCACTGGATTGTGTTCAAACAACCAATTTTGTGTTCCCAACCATGGCTTGCGTCATTTCAGTTGCAGCTGTTTACCCCTGTTGCTTGGTAACAACTATACAGGAGAAGATGGTGAAATGGATGGATACTGTTGCTTGCTCGCCTCACTTTGTACTTTGGATTTTTAAAATGTGGTTGTGTTTCCAAAGCTCAACATGGAACCGCATCTGCATCTATTTGTCACGAATTTAATGCGAAGGTTCAAAAGAAGTCTTAATTTTGGCAGAAATTATACAGAAGTTCTCTCTGCTTGCAGTGTATCAGTCAGGCTCATCTGGAAAGTGAATGAGAAAACACATAAATACACAGTTTGACCAGATTATACATCATCATTAGTGGTTCACTTCCATGGTTAAGTACGATTGCTGACGTCAAATGAATCCGGGTGCAAACCAAAACCATAACAGCGTTCACATTATCCAAAGGGGAAAAAACGCTATAGCATTCACATTATTCAAATGAACCAAACGTCAAACAAATCCGGGTGCGCACCAAAAGTGCTAGTGTGAAAGACATTTTAAATTCAATTCTTAATGCCGCACAACCCTGCAGCATATGTTGTGCTGTGGATTCCCAGCAGGCTTCTAACTAGGCTATCCAGCAACATGTGAAAGAGCAGGCTAAGATGGCCTTGTGGCTTGTTCAACCCAAGGGTAATTTAGTTCATATGTAATCTCAAGAGCAATACAAACATAATAGTTCTACTAATGATTAAAAGTACTAAAAGTACCAGCATGTTTATGTTTTATTTCACCAAAATGGCCCTGCGATATCATATTGTATAAAACATGATTTACACATATGAATAAGTCACATGTTGTGTTCCGGAGGGAAAGGGTGATGCACTGTGGGTGTTTTAGGTTTCCCATCTCTTACAGCTCGAGGGGCATCGAGAGCCCTGTTAGGCAGCGGCAGACTGAATAAAACATGCTTTGTGGCAGAGAGTGATTGTTTCCACTGTAATATTGATTTGATTGAGGCCGGAGATGTCATTTACTGGCGAAATTTTGAGTGAGGGTTGCGTTGCGAAATGAAAACACGACACCAAACAGCTTTGAGATGGGACGGCGACGCACTGATGTGATTTGATGAGACAAAGAAGTGATGGAGTGGAGTATCTTGTGAATCAAGAAAACCCCAGTGGTTACAAGCATCTGTGCGTCTGCAGGGTCCCCAGTCCCTCTGTAATTTGACAAGGACAACAGCATGAAGAAAACAGTGGTGAATAAGCACATTGTTATTTGCTCTATTCCAAAACCTAGAGAGCTTGCCTTGCTGCCTACTACATAGGCATCTGGTATCCTAACTGTCAAGAAACCTCATAAGTGACTCTTTTGGCAGACTCTACATTATATATTTATACAGTGCCTTTCCAAAGCTCAAGGTCGCTTTCAAGAAAATTTCAAATTAATAAGTAAAAACATAATAGCATATTGGCACAACACAATATAGTAGCACACACATCATTACTAATTTTAATCTTAAAATTTGGATTGGAATATATATATATATATATATCACACACACACACACATACATATATATATATATATATATATGTGTGTGTGTGTGATATATATATTCAATCAAATTTTAAGATTAAAATACATATATATATATTTGTGTGTGTGTGTGTGTGTGATATATATATATATTCAATCCAAATTTTAAGATTAAAATTTGTAATGATGTGTGTGCTACTATTTTGTGTTGTGCCAATATGTTATTGTTTTTACTTATTAATTTGAAATTTTCTTGAAAGCGACCTTATATATATATTTTATATAAAATAAATATTTTACATAACAGGTTTTACTCTAAAATTGGTATAAAATTAAAGCCTAATACCTCAATAAGTTATGTTCCAAATTTGAAGTTGATATGAGAAAAATTGAGGTTCCTGTGAGATTTTATTTAGGGCGTCATACCACAAACAGCCACCGGGTGCCATCCAACTCCATTTAATTTTTTTGATGCATTTTTCTGTCACAAATGTCTAAATTTCTCTGTCAATATTACTCCGATCTCAAAAAGACCACCAAATATGGAATCCTGAGAGTCAGACCTTTCCGACAATATGTATTTTGTCAAGATTATAAAAAGTTTTGATTCTAAAAGACCGTAATACATTGTGTAATATGACACTTGACACCGCCCACTAAGGGGGAGGAGACCACCAAAAGATTTTAAAGTACAATTTCCATGGTAAAGCAATGTCCAATTTCCAGTTAACTAATGTTGCTAACTAATGTTAACTAATGAACCTTATTGTAAAGTGTTACCGAAAAATCTATTATTTTGACACATACAATGTATTTTTGGCTATTGCTACAAATATACCCCAGCGACTTAAGACTGGTTTTGTGGTCCAGGGTCACACACACACATATATATATATACACTTTTCAAATATATTAAAATGTAGATTTTATATATAATATTTTAGAAAAAAAAAAAATTATACACTGCAGGCCATAAGTTTGAAATAGTTATTTTTTATGTATTTAGAGAAGTCTCTTATGCTCACAAAGGGTACAGTTATTTTATTTTTAGAAATGCAGTAAAAACAAAGTAATACTGTGAAATATTATTGAAATATAAAATAACCATTTATTATTAATTATTCCAGACTTTTGGCTGCCGGTACATTTCACCCCTGGATTCTTTTTTTTTCTTCTTTTTTTTACTTAGCTTGTTGCAATGTATTCTGCAATTGCTTTTTCTGTGACGGATCTATGCAATGCTCCCTTTGAATTTAGATAAAATTAGGTATCTTATAAGACAGTATTATAAAGTTGGCTACCTTTCTGCTCAACTTTCACACTACCTATGGTGAAATGCCTAAAATGTTCCCCACAGGCAGCTAAATAGGTTTTGAAACAGAGCAATTATGTATCTGCCATCATATGATAAGATATCCTGCAATCTGGCTTTTATACGATATTGGGCTGAATTGAGCAAGCATTTTGTGGCAGCTCTTATTTAGAAGAAAAACCTGGACAAAAATGAAAGCCACAAAATTAGGGATCCCACATTTTGTTCAATTACATGTTGTGACATCTTGTGCGTCATAAACAACGCAGTGCATTTATCGTTAAAGTAAGATCACACAGCCCATGCTGTGCAGGAAAGAGGGAAACACACTCAAGCAGAGATAATGCTTCCCGGGAAGCCATTCCACTTTCGGGCAAATTCTTCACAGTGGAGTGTTCACTTAGCATGTATCAGAGAAGATAATCAAAAAAAGTTGCATTCAGAGCAGTACAAGCTGTAAATTATAGACACAAGCAAGACCTATATACCCTCTAAACCAAGCTCTCTATTATAAACATGCAAATCATTAAACTTGCATGTTTCAAAGGAGCTGAGAACTGACCTGCCAAACATAAACTATAGCTTATTTGGCCATTTATGTTGTAAGTGCGATAACAAGTTTCGGACAAATTACAAATCTAGTCGAGCGGTAGATGTGTGCTGCCACTGTCCCAACCAGTTAAAGAGAAACAGTGGGCAACAGCCAAATAAAAGCTTGATCTTTCATCACCTCCCCTAGTAAAAAAAGTAATACATGTATATTTATACTAAGTATAGTTCAAATCTATTAACATATTTACTGACAGATAACACGAGACCTACTGATATAAACATTTTAATGAAACTTTGAGTATCACTTGTGCACAATACACATTTCTTATTAATAAGCCTAAAATGTGTTTTAATGTCACTTTTGATGAGGTTTGTATAATATTACCCTTTAAATACAAAATATTTAAAGTGTACCTAAAGTATACTTGCAATAGTTCCACTTTAGCACAATCAAATATACTAAGTATGTCTTTATGTAACGGGGCGAACGAGACGTGCGGATCCAAGTGCAAGCTCTTATTATGAAACATGGTCAAAACACAGGCAGGGTCGAACAACAGCAAACAGGTATGGCACAGGCAAGACAGAGGAGTAATCCTAGGGCAAACGTGGGTCTTTGATCGGCGGACAATATCCAGAGGGCTTGACGAGAGGGGTAATTCGATAACATGAGCAAAAGTTCAGGCGAGGAGCAAACACAGTCCGAAACAGCAAGCAAATGGTTAATCCAAAATACATGGGCAAGAATCAGGAACTAGGAAATCTGGAAACACAACGGGACTAGACTAAGACTAGAACTAGGAACTAGAAACTAGAAACTAAGACAGGAAAATGATCTGTAAAGCAGCTGTCACTTGGAGAGATGATAAACGCAGAACAATACTAGAGGCTAGACAGAAACGAAACACGGAAAGGCTTGGTACAGTAGCTAACACTAGGAGAGTGCTAAACGCTAGACAATACTCAGCGATCTGAACAGGATACTGAGTGGGTATTAAATAGAGTGTGTAATAGCTCTCAGGTGAGCGTGTGATTGGTGACAACTGTGTGATCAGTGCAGCATGTGATTGGTGACAGCTGTGTGATCAGTGAAATGGATGATGGGAAATGCAGTCCAGTGTGACGTGCAACAGTCTGTGTGGTGCGAGAGTCAATATGATGGAAGGGCGACCTCCGATGGCGAGTGGAAGGAAGACCACGAACAGGATTCGTGACACTTTAATTAGACTTCAGCACTACTTCGCACAATTAAAGTGCATTAAGTACAAAATGATTTGTTCCAATTTAGCAGACTTGAAGTATATCAGTTTAGTATACTAATTGCAGGGCATTTTATTAAGTACATAAATACGAAAATGTATTTGTAATATACTTAGCATGAAATAAATGTATTTCAAATACATTTAAGTATATTTATTTTTCATTAGGGTCAGCACAACATGATGCCTGGACTTTTTAACAGAAGAAACTTTTATCTTGCAAATGCGAATCAAATCGCATTTATTATTTTTATTTAAAACATTGTGAAAGTCCTTTATTACTAAATATAAGGATGAATGTCAGTAATGTCAGTAATGTCAGTAATGAATGTCAGTTGTTCATGTGAATTTGCAGGCTGCATTGAAAGTGAAATCAATTACTCACTCATATCATCCAAGATGTTCATGTTTTCTTTCTTCAGTCTAATGTGGCTGTGTCCATTCAATCATATTTGTGCATAGCACTTAATGTTCCTGTGAAGATTATGCATTTTGTTGTTAAAGATACATATTTGCATATAAAGACAAAATATGGACAACAAGAACATGATTTTCATGAATTAACCCTACAATTTCATTTTACAGACTATTTTTGCCTTTCCGTCATTTTGAAATGCTCTAGTAATAGGAAAAATGGTATAAGAGGACACACCTGGTCGTTATCACAGCATTGTAGAATCACTGTAATGAACCATGATTACATTGCATGAGAGCATATGATTGTCACCATGACAACAGCTTCAAGACTGACAGCTACCTAAATTAATAGCATACGAAGTGGTATGTTTTCTCGCGTGGCTAACGCGGCCCTGTTATGCCCAGTGCATTAAATGGCTGTCAGTCATCACTAAAATTCATTAGTGTATCCAAACAGTTGTAGACTTCCCAGGATCGGAGAAATGAGCTGGTCTTTTGAGTCTCAATAGGCTCTGCTCCTCACTGGCAGCTTATGATGAGGTCAGTGAATTAACACAATGAATGCACATTATTTGTGAGCACCAGAGAAGCAGCATAAAGTCCAAGGACTCACTCATTGTGTCAGATGACAAGTCAATTAGTCATCTGAGCAAGTCTTTGTTTTTACCCATCCACAGCTCGGGTCAGAACCAGTTCAGATTTGAACAGTTCAGTGATGTACACAGAGGCCACTCTCTGCTCCCCGGGGATCTGCCCCGGATCTGCCCCCTACCCATGATGACCACTTCCTTCCCCAGCAGTGTTTAGTTAACAAAACAGAGCCTTCTCACTCTCTGTCTCTGACTCTTCTTCCAATCCCAGAATGCAATCTGTCAAAGGCCCATTGTCCCAATCAGTAGCAAATAGAACGTGAGTGTTTCTACCATGCATAATAATGTTCCATTTACTCTGTCTGAAACAGATGTCCCGGAGAAACGCCAGCAGATTGCAGATTGTCACGGAGAACATTGTCAAGGTAATAACCTTGTTCTCCTCTAACTGGGTACAGCTCCCTTTCCCTTTTAGTTAGAAATCACACAAGTGGAACAATGTCTCATGTTCTGGCAACACTTTGATATTTTGGCCTCTGCAGAGATTGGTTCCATTAGCAGCCTGCCTGAAAACAGGAAAATGTACTGTATGTCTTATTCAGTGAGCAAATTATAAGATAACTTTCAGAATAATTTTTGTGATATTTTCAGGCTGTACTCATTTCAGTGACACGCTAAATAATTTTTTTGTGATATTTAAATCTGAATTTCATACGCTCCTAACAATTAAGGTTCCAAAAGGAGGTTTTTGCACTGATGTATTGTCTTTCAGTGAACAGAGCCTTAAAAAAGAACCTTTTTTTCTTAGTGTGAAGAATATTTTAAAATCTAAAAAAAAAATGTGCACTATAAAGAACCTTTTGTGAAATGGAAAGTTTCCATGGATGTTCTTCATAGAACCATTGATGCCAATAAATAACCTTTATTTTCAAGTGTCTATTCAATTGACCAAATCCACCATTTTGTCTGACAAACAAATCAGACATGAGATGTCAATGGGCTTAACTTGAACAACTGAGTCTGTTGACGTCTTTCCACAGTTGAAATAAAATACTTCTGATGTTCATTCATGTTTATTTCATGCTTTAAGTGAATATGAAAAGCCAATCGGTTTATGTGCTGCTTGAACTGAGACGATACAGTGATCTGTCACGATGAATTAAAGTTCCACAAAACGGTATTTATTGTTTGAATTTCTTAAAAAAAATTGTAAAAAAAAATTTGAAAGCTGAGACCTTGTTTCATACCAGCAGTAACTTACTCTGTCTTGTATGTCAGCGTGTTGTCAGTTTCCTCTTTGTTCCGCGATGTATTTTTTAATGCGTGAGAACATGATTTTGTAGTGTGAGAGTGGCATCAGCACATCGGACACAGCAACAGTAACTAGGGAGGGCGGATTTTTGTGAGGGGTCAATTAGCATTCAGTTCTTTTTCAGAAAAGTAAACAAATGAAACATGGAAATATATCTAATGTTAGTGTATCATTTGATATTCACTTTCATTTGCTTTGATAAACCTGCAAATGGTTTAACTTCAAATGTCCTTTTGTATTTGATTTAGAAGTAAATTATCTGAAAAAAGGCTGTCTAAATCATTTACCGTTAAATGAATACTGTCCTAATGACTAACGGCAATCTCAGTTCTAATCAGCTCAAAAGTTTCAGATTAGTTTTTAGAAATCACACATAACAGAATAAAATACTTTTAACGTCAGATTAATTCAATGTGTTAACTGTTAATAAAATAACCTGTTAAATGTTTAATTAATTGCTTGTGTTACAAATTAAATGCATAATAAATTCATAAATAATATTATTTATTTATTTTTAAATGTTCCATAAGGAAATCAGATTATTGTTGCTATGGTTACCTCCTCAGACAAACAATATTTCTGTTCACATCTGATTATTGCAGGTGAAATTGTGTGGATTAAATATGTTGTCTAATATATGTGGTTGCTTAACCAGTGTATTGTGTATAATATAATGTCAAAAATATGTACATTTAAGACCCACTAATGTTTTGATTTGACTTACAGTAGGTGGGGTTAAACATTAATTACAGTGGTCAAACCAAACATCCTCTTCATATTCTTATTCTTTTGCACAGTTTACAGTCAGACAATTGATTTGACATGCAAACATTTATGTTTGAAGCACATTTTAAAAGCAGTAGCTTGGAAGACAAAAAAATGGGTTGTAAATGTAGAGTTCTGTGAAAGGATATTGAAGGTCATGCAAGAAGAACTTGAGCTGTGTGACTATTACATCTTGCAGGCATCCAGGGCTCTGCTTGTGCTTGAAGAAAAATATGCTGCATGTCTTTCAACTCACGGTGATAAGTGATAAGGAGGACACTGTTTTATATGAATCAAATCCTTTTGCACTTCCACTGAATTCAGACCGACAAGTCTCAGCATCCTTTAAGTGAGTGCACCCACATGAAATTCTCATGTGTCTTTCTTTGACCTGTGTTCCATATATAACAGAGAGAGAATGACATACTGTCGGCTTTCAGGTTTGCTGTGTGGGTGTTTAACCTCCACTGAGGTAGGGAAGTTCATTTTTTCACACACTTACTGTTGCATGGTGAAGTGCCATAATAGATTGTCGAGCTTTGTAGGTACAAAACGAGTTAATACTTGGAAAAGGTCATGTTAATCAATTAAGAATCATTGAAGTGTAAGCACAAGTTTTGCATTGTCACTGATTCACACCTTATTTTAGTCATATATAAAGATTAATATTATATATATATATATATACACACACACACACACACACACACACACACAAAGAGGATAAAATAAGTATTGAACACGTCACCACTTTTCTCAGTAAATATATTTCTAAAGGTGCTAACTTGAAATTTTCACCAGATGTCGGTAACAACCCAAGTAATCCATACATAAAAAGAAAACAAAACAAATAAGTTCAGAAATTAAGTTGTGTGTAATAAAATGGAATGACACAGGGAAAAAAGTATTGAACACATGAAGAAAGGGAGGTGCAACAAGGCATGGAAAACCAAGACACCAGCTGAAATCTATTTATTAATTAGAAATCAATCCTGCCCCTAGTCAGTGGAAATTAATAATAGCTGGTTCAGTCTCAACACCTATAGTACCAGGATGATGAAGATGACACAAGGGTGGACATTTCTGCAAGACAATGATCCCAAACACAGCCAAGGAAACTCCCAATTGGTTTCTGAAAAAGAAAATAAAGCTGCTAGAATGGCCCAGCCAATCACCTGACTTGAATCCAATAGAAAATAAGAACTAAAGATCAGAGTTCATAGAAGAGACACACAGAACCTTCAAGATTTGAAGATTGTGGAAGAATGGGCCAAAGTCACACCTGAGCAATGCATGCGACTAGTTTCTCCATACAGGAGGCGTCTTGAAGCTGTCATTACCAACAAAGGATTTGAACAAAATATTTAAAAAATTTCAGTAGTTCAATACTTTTTCCCTGTGTCATTCCATTTTATAACGCGTAACTTAATTTCTGAAATTATTTGATTTCTACGCAGCCCTGTATCTTCAAAAACAAAAGAAAACTAAAATGCTGTTTTGCAAAAAAAAAAAAAAGGATTTTTCTAATTACATGTATGTATCAGCTGTAATGTACTCTACAAAATAACAAAAGCAGACAAATGTCAAAATTCTATGTTTTAATGACAAAAAGAAATATTCATCATCTATCTTATAAACCCCGACGGACGGACGGACGGACGGAGACGGACAGACAGACAGACAGACAGACAGACAGACAGACAGATAGATAGATAGATAGAATATATATGCTTCTATCACAAAATCTGTTTAATACATTCATACATTTAAACCAGCTAAGAACTGAACAAATAGTTGTAACCTTGCTCAAAGGGAAATAGGATCATGTCTTTGTGACAGTTTTTCTGGTGATTAAGAGATAATGCAAGACTTTGTCAAAAGCAAAAGCAAAATTTCTATGAAATGCATATTATATGTGTGAGAAATTGTGACGTGCTAGAGCAAAACAGGCCAGACAGACTATTTTTGGAACAAGCACCCTAAAATTAGTAAGACACAAATATTGAATTTCATTCAGCAATATGGACAGCAAATGGGATGGTGTTATGCATCATAAAAATAGGTGCACAATATGCCCAGATTTAACCTCTACGTCTTTGAGGAAATGTTTTGCACCGTCATCTATCTCTCTCCTCGCTGTCTTTCTGCATCTCTTCTAGTGCCAGGGTTAATTAATACACTGGGAATAGCTGTAATTCTTCCCTCCTGTCTCTCTTCCCCTTGGAAGAAGTCTGGGAATATTGAACAGGCATATATACCTCTATATGCAGTGCCATGCCGGTGTGATATATGTTTCTTCTCCATAAACAAGCCCAACTGTTCCCTCCTTATGTCATTACATTTTAAAACGTCAGTGTTTAATGCCTCCTAGTCGTTCCTCTATCTCATCACCACCGTCATAACAGACATGAAACAGATGTTTCAGTTTCTAACTCCCAAACGATTCCATTTCTGACGCTCTCTTCATCAATATTGAATGGGCACATCAACCTTTCACAGATCTCAGGAGGGATCCATGTGAATGAGTGATGGCTACCTTGTCTGAATATACAATATCATTATGCAACATCTACTTCTAACCGTATGCTGATTCTGCCCTCCTATTTCCATGAAGTATACTTCTCTTCTCTTTCTCAGTTTATCTATAAAGATCTATTCATCTGCTCTTCCTTAATGAGTATTTTAGTCTAGACAAACATCTATATATACTTTTTCTTAGCCCATGGGCAACATGTCCTTAGCTTAAATCAATAGCAAATGAGATTTATAAAATGAAAACAAACTCAGTTCAAGATGTTTTTATGTCTTTTTTTTTTTTTTTTGCAATTTTGCTTCAATTAAATGTTTTTTGTTTTTTTATTCTCATTTCTACAGCTTTACTCGGACTTTTTAAACCATTTAAAATTGTCTTGCTAATCATATAATTTTTCATTTAAAATTGTTTTATGAAAAATGCAAAACACAAGCATTTTGACTAGTAGTGGACCTTTGGGCCACACTGTATATGAGCCCATGGTAAAAATATGACCGGAGCAGTACTGAACCCGCATTGTGCATTGCGTGTGGAGTAATGCACTGCACCATCACAAAGTCATCGAACACGGTCGCCCTGGAGTGCTTAGCACAATCCTTTGTGTTTTTGGTGCTGTGAATCAGCACGGCTGAACCAAAATAGGCAAGTAGGTCAGTGGTGTTTCTATGCTATTCATCAAAGTCCCGCTGGCTCTGTCTTTGCAACCAAAAACTTAAATGAGACGCAGAGCATCCATGCCTTTCTCTTTCCATCACACTCATCAAAAGGCTGCGGTTCTTTTTATCCAGACTTGCTGATAACATTTTTCATAATTGCTCTTGGTCCACTTACAGCATGATGACAGTCAAGGTTTTTTGGACAAAAGTGGTCATAATTTAGTTTTTCACAATAATTTGCCATCCCATCCCAAGAATAAACAAGCTTTTTTTGTTGTTGTTTTTGGCTACTGGACCCATAAATCAGCATGCCAAAGATTATGTTAAATGAAATGATCAGGAACCTATTTAGAGGAATGTGTATGGCTTCAGTACAAGTTAAGATAAATCAACAGTACTTCAAAAAATCTAGGTTACAGTGCAGCACTTTCACTGGAATGGGCCAATCCATAAATGTTATATACATTTAGCCACAAGACATAAACAATATTTGTAGTAACATGATTTTACTGTGTGAAAAAAAAAAAAAAAAAATGTTTTCTGTGTAAAGTTATATACAATTAAAACACAATTCCATAAACACTAAAACAACCATTTTAAACATTTTTTTTAGCACAAATAATACAAGTTTAACAGATCAATTGATGTAAAAGGTTTTTAAAATGTGCATATATTTTTTGCTTAAAAGAAGTAAATGAGTGGTAGAGTTGAAACTATAACTGTCACAAAAGCTGTTGACTGAGCTTAGTTTAACAACTTTTTGTAAATGCAAGTATAATCTGCATTAAGTATCTTTTTGTGGCATTTAGAATAGTTATTTATACTACTTTCTTTTTATATCGCTCTTATTATTCCAAACAGACATCATTACCTTTCTCTGAAAACTGAATGGACATCATTGATATTGTTATAGTTATCAAAAACTTTTGATTAGGTCACATTTGGTCCTTAATTTTAATAAATGGCCTTTTGAACTAGGAAGGAAGTGTAAGTTATGAAAGTTACAGTATGTTTTAGTACATCAAACTCATTTCAAAAGATCAAGGGAAATTTGATTCTTCATCCTTCATACACACCCATGAATTGATTTAAATGAACATGATAATACACTGTAAAAAATGTACCGTAGAATTTACAGGATGTTACTGGCAAAAAAGTTGCCAATAAAATCTTGTAAAAATGATGTTAATTGCTGTAAAATGGATTACAGTATAATACTGCAAAGCAAATCACAGTTAATTGCTGTATGTGAAATACAGTCATTTGTAGTATTTTTTACAGTAACATTGAATTAAACTTGTAGTTTATATTACAGCAATATTTTGTAATCTCGCGAAAGTACAGTATTTACCTGGCAACAAAAGTTGCCAATAAAATCCTGTAAATATATTTTACAGCAATATATTGTAATCTCACTAAAGTAAATATATTTTACAGCAATATATTGTAATCTCACTAAAGTACAGTATTTACCTGGCAACAAAAGTTGCCTATAAAATCCTGTAAATACCCTAAATCCAAGATGATGTTGTAATAATTTTAACAATGAAAATGCTGCAAAGAATAATTTTAACAGTAAACTGTAAAATACTGATTTAAATGAATTATCATGAGAACTATCTTAATACATTTACAAATGAATAAAAACCAAGTCAAAGATGTTGCAAATAAATATTTATTAAAACTGGCAGAAAGACATTGCAAGGCTTTTACTGGTAAAAATAAAAATGTCAGTCTTTCAACAGTTAAAATCTTATCATAAAAATAACATAGCATCACAAAATAACTACAAATAACTGTTATATCACAAAAATAAGCCATATTCGAGTAGAACATTTACTTTCTATAAAAATTAAGGTCAATCAACAGAATTTGTATAATTTTGGTTAAAGGATTAAAATAAAATGCTGGAATCAACATTATACCACAAATTCTGTTGTTTGAGCTTATGTTATATTAAATTTAGAATATTCCTGCAAAAGACAATTTAATAAATACATACTGAAAGTCCATCAACTTTCTGAGATGAGCACACACATGAGGGTTGTCCTCTTCTCTGAGACCTTTCCACTTGTTTTGCCTCTCTGTATCCGTCTTGTATCCAGTGAGTGTTGTGATTCCAACAAAACATCTGCACATAAAAACAAGCAGAAGCTTTAGAATAAAGTTCAGTATTGAATGAAACTAGCTCAATAAAATAAATGTAAAAATGCCACTTATACAATACAATCAGCATTTACCAGTACTTAAACTAAATAAGTAACCTTTTTCACAAATGAAATTACTCAAGTAAAACATGGTACCTTTGAAATTAATTCAAGTGTGCAAAAGTCCCCTGCACCCGGGACGCCAGGCTGAAGTTGTAATAAGACTGAAATTCCAGCCGCAAAGTTGAGGTGTGTATTCACAACCATGTGACCCTCGAATAGGCCTAGTCAAAAGCCACTGGGTGCACCTGAAATGAATAAATAGAAGCAATAATGTAACTTACAATACAGTATTTCAATTTAAAATGTAATCTAAAATACAAGTTTTCAAATGATTTACAACAGAATTAATACATTACCTAATATAATCAGCTTCAGAGAGTCTTGAAGCATCAAATATTTCTCCACATCAGCTGCTATTATTTGCACCTACAAGAAATAAGGAAAATTATCTTGTGATTTAAAAAAAAAAAAAATGCATTTACATAAATGAGACCAAAATGAACACACAAAAAGGCATATATTTAAAAAAACTTTTACATTTGATTAATAAATTCAGTTATAATAATACATTGTAGAACTGTACCACCAATCAAATTAAATTACAACTGTGTTATGACATTAATGTTTTACATTAATTTTTGAAATTACAAATAAGAAACGTTGTAAAAATGCAATGATACTTTTTAAACGTGAAACTAAACCGCCATTAGGTGGCAGCAAATAACTTAATGAGTGAGTCAATTGAGTCATTCATTGAACCGATTCGTTCAGAATGCTGAATCATTCAGTAAAAATACCCCTGATCTTTGTTTGGAACGATTTTCGTTTATTTCGGTGAAATAAAACAACAGTCAATATGATAGCAATTTCCATTTTACTGCACATACCAAGGCCGCTTGTCTAAATGTGTGATAGCAGGCTATTGTTACATGATATCACTTATACATTAACTTAAATAAATATAAAAGGATATATTTCTTAAGTGAATTTACCAGGAATTATGAATAAAGCCTCTAATCTTCAATCGTTCTGGCACTGCTCCAGTCGGCTGGATTTCAGATTTGAACGATGCGCGCGCAATCCCATAATGCCACCCTACAGTAAAGTAGTGTAAAAAGCAGGAGCTACAGTGATAACACCTGCTTCTTGTAAATTAATTACAGTTGACATGGAAATATACAGTTAACAACTGTAAAACCTTATTTGACCCATAATGCATTGCGAATTACAGCTACATCTTGTAAAATGTTTAAACAGTAAAATTTTGCTGTAGAAACTACAGCAATTTTTTACAGTGTATGCAAAGACTGTATTCTGGCAAAATGATATGGAATTTTTAGGGTATTAATTTTTCAGTGTAATTAAACATTAAAACAGAGTGGTTTAGGGTTGTGTGGTGGATGGTTTCCTTCAGTGCTGTGCTGTGCTTCTTTTTTTTTTTTTTTTCAGCAGCATGAACGGCAATGTAGATGAAAATTACCTCTATTATTCAAGGCCTCTAACACCGGGCTGCTCCTTCCATCTGAATGAGAATGAGAAGCCATAGCTGTCCTGTGTCTTTTTTAATTAAGCCTCATTTAACTTTTCACAGGAAGAGAAATTATTTCTGCAGCTCATATTACTCACTATTAGAAGCTATTACTCCTGCCAGTGATTCCAGACTTAGACAAGATGAGGGTCATTGCGAGTCGGCCCATTGTCTGGTGTAGGTTCAAGGAAAATAAAAGAAACCGGTAATTATGAAGTTTTTTGTGTGTGTGCACAAAATAAAGGCAAACACAAAGAACGACTTGAGAATTTATAAACGATTTCTTTTATCCTCACAGAATGTCAGGATTGTCATGCAGTAATTGCGGAAATACCATCAAGGTCATGGCGAGTTTGGCAACCAAAACAAAATCTCAGAGAATGTGAAGCACAGATCACTTAACCTTTCCAAGCAGCGCTAGAAAAATGTTAAACTGTTTTATGTATCATTTGAAAATTTTGGAGAGTAAACGTATCATTATGACAGTAACATTTCATCCCTAGTTTAAGACAATGGAAAAAAGCTATTTTAGTTCTGCTGCGATGATTGTTTGTTTCCTGAGTGCAATCTTAAGACTGCCTTCTATAGTGATGTTCATTCCGCTACATTTATCCCAGCTCAATCAAAGGAAAATACACAATGTCCTCAGCAGAGCTTCCGTATCTTGTCACATAGTGACAGTGAGCATGGTTTCTTTCATTACAACACGATCAATACACTCCAATCAATCATTTTCTTGCCAGAGTCAGAGGCCTGCCAATACCTTTACCAGAGCCCACTGCACAGACAGAGAGAGAGACAGAAACTGGACGAGGGAAGATTTCCTGGGTTTACAGCAAATGCTTTAATACCTTGACACATGAGCGCTCTTTGAAACTGGGTGCAAAGGAGCCAATCTGTAATCTTTGTAAGAGACTTTGTGATAACGACGCCACCCTTAGACCCTGTGCACATTCATGTCATCTTCAAAAGGGGCACGATAGTCTGAGGCCTAGTGGTTAGTGATACTCGCGTGGTTCAAATGAGGCTTGTGACATTTCCTAATACAGTTTCTGTTCCACTATTGTATCTTCAAAAGAGCAGAAATTAAAAACGTGACAGCAGCTACATTATCGGAATGATACTTACCCATAAATTAAACAAATCGGATGCACATACTAAGCCGTTTTATCATTAAATCTCGGGCTTGAACTAAAGTCGCAGCGTTTCAAATTGAGATATTAAATGGGGCCTAAAAAGACTGTTATTTATTACACTTTCTGTTCACACGTACAGACAGTTCAAGGATGTATTAGCTCGACTCCCTGCAATATGTTGCATTCTCAAGACAACTTGCAATTCCCAGTGATGTTTAAAACTATAATTCAGAATCAATTATCTAGTGTTTTGTTATGAAATATGCATGTCATAAGTTGCCTATAGTAATCAGATTTACAGATGGATCCTGGGGTCATATTAGGCTAAATCCCATAAATGAAATATTCTCAGAGGAGAGCGCCGAGTTTCTCTTTTTATGAGGGTGCTAGTAATCCTATAAAGTCTGGATTTGCCTTTCTTTACGAGGCTCAGTGTTGTGTTGGATCTTAGGGGCTTAAGAGCTGCCAAACAGGGACAAATTACAAATCATTGAGAAAAACCAAAGCACTGCAGCTATTGATTCAAACAAATCAAGGGTAAACAGCTTTCTGCATGATCTTTCCACTCCAGCGCATTCACATCCCTGGATACGCAGCCATTGTAGCTGCTGGGCGGTGCGTTGATCTCCTCTTGCGTACTACGTTACCTGTATTCACAGATCCCCCGGCTTATCTCCCACAGGATGACGATGAAATATGTGAGGATTTTTTGTTTATTCTGTGCAGAGGTCCACATTGACCTATCGGACACAATATCGTGGCTGTGACCTTGTTGTGTAAAGGTTGCACGGCCTGTCCTGAGCAGCACTTGAGCAAATAAGTGAATCCGTACACAGACAATCCAAAATAAACGGTGTGTTAGTTGTTCTGGTATAATGATCTTTGATTCAGGACATGAAATGTGTGTCTTCGGGTTCAGGCTTGGGGAATGTTTGCTCGTCATTTGGAAATTGATTTTTTTTCTTGGTGTGTCCTTTGAATTTAAAATAGCTTTTTAATTAAAAACAAATAGAAATTTAAATGTACATTGTGCAGGAAATGGGTTTGAAGGGCTGAATGATGGAATGATTGATTAAGTGTTGATTATAAGGTCGTTTGTTTCAGGTAATGACAATACAAGTCACATGAAAAAAAAAAAGAGGACAGCCGAGAGAATCCTGCTGGACTTTAGTAAGAAAATACTAGAACTGTGTTTCTCAATTCTATGAAATCAGATCGGTTTTGAAAGCAAGAGCAAAAAAACAAAAAGAAAAAACAATGCAAAATGGAAATAATATATTGCAGCTAACCATGTAATTGTATATAGTTAGGTGTACCAACTCTTAAAAAAGGGGTAAAAAATGCTTCCCATATCTTTTGTTGACATCAAAGGCTGTGTCCAATCAAACTCTATGGTATTTTGCTGCAGATTCATCTATCACTTAGTAGAACCTAGCCAGACAGATGCCAACATGCATGACATCCTATCATCCTCAAAAACAAATCAAAACTACATAAGGAAAGGGAAAATACAAAGCAGATTAAATGCACTTGCAGCAAAGATAAACATGGTTTGTGTCAACCAAAATATGTTATGCACCGAATTATTTGCTTAAACCCTTTAAACTGCAAAAGACATTTTGAAACTAAATTCATTAAGTTTCATACTTAAGTCATTTTAGTTAATTTTGCATATTGTTGGGTGTTTGCAGTTTATGATAATGCTAATTAAATATAATGTTTGATTTGAAAGACTTTATACTTTAATAATTGATGGAGACATTAATACTTTTATTCAGCAAGGATACATTAAAGAGATCGTGAACTGAGAAACCAAAATTCCCTTGATCTTTTCACATATAAGAGCTCATTGTAATATAAAAACATTCTGTAAGTTTCAGAAATCAAAACTTTCTTGTTAGTCTAAAAATAGCTTATATTGAAGCCAGTCTGCCAAAACAACAGCTTGTGGAATGTACCACTCTATAGGGCTTTTCACACTTGAAATTGTTAACCCTGGGTCATCCTAAACCCCGGATAAGCGGAATCCTGGGTTATCTGTAATCATGTTTCACACTGCTCATACTATGCCTGGGGTTAATTGTTAACCCTGGGTATTCATTAACAGACGTTTCACACTGTACATTCCTAAACCCCGGTTAACGTTCTTATTTGCATATTTGCAGTGTCACTGTCTCTGATTGGACGACCAGCAGGCAACCTGTTTACACGGCTTTTCCCGCGTCTTTCCAGTTATTAAAAACATCGCCGCTTATGTCTTTAGATCAGTGAAGATTGAGGAACAGCTGATCAGCTGTACAGGCAGGGATAGCCATTTTTAAATAAATTTAGTAGCAGAGCTACTACAAGCGATTTAGTGCTGGAAATCCATTTATCCTTTGCTGAAACTTCTGCGTCTTCATGAAGAGTCATGGTTGCTTAGCAACGGCATACGCCATGGGAGAACAAGCTACAGGCTTTGGAAAGAAGGAGAATTAAACGCGTTTTTAGGCGCGACATGTGAACGGCCTCATGACGCACAAAGGAAAAACAAAGACAAAAGTACAAAAGAAAGAAAACAAGGAGCAAAGTATGTGAATATTATCTTCTCACTGGCTGCAGTTTACACGACGCGCTTTCCCTGTTACTGACGTGACATGAGCCTCCCTGCTCAATTTCTGATTTGCAGTCTGTTGCCAAGCGTCCAGCAGCAACAAGCAAACCGTTTCACACTGAACAAACTTAGCACCGCAATGCGGGGTTAACACCACAAATGCGGTGCTAACCCTGCTCCGGAGCAGGGTTTCATAACCCCGGGTAAAATGCGGAGCTAACACCGCTTTCAAATTACAGGTGTGAAACGTCTCTTTACACGGGGTTAAAAGTGGTGTTTAGAATGACGATAACCCGGGGTTAAGCGCAGTGTGAAAAGCCCTTTTGATGTAATAGTGTGGCTAAACACCGCCTCCGCAGAAGATCAACACCTGCTCCTACATCGCTGCCTGTTTAGCCCTGCCCACCAATTCATGCATGAAGCGAGAACAAAGGTCTATGATAAAGGAAACCAAAGGATAAAGATGCTACGAAGACAATATGCTGTGCAGAGCCAAGTTGTGGAAAAAAATAGTCATTGCATTGCATTGCCTTCCTTCTGATCCCAACGTTAGGAAAGAGTGGATGAACCTTATTTTTAATGATGTTCCAGACCATGTCAGTAAGAACTTGGTCCTTTGTTCACTTCATTTTACTGTGGATTTGTTTATAAACAAGGCACAATTCGATCCAGGATTTTCAGAAAGGTTGATGCTGTGCTGACTATAATGTATCCGACAGTCATGTCGCAACACACAAGTGAGAGTAACTGTTTCCAGTATCGCTTTGTCTGTTAAACATCAGTGTCCATCTGTGAAGGACTAAGGCTGTCAAACATACACAACTGTTAGCCAATCATAGCAGTGGGCGTTTACTTCCGAGTTTACAATCCGCCATACCTATTCAAACAGAGCTTTCAGATGAAGGGGATCAAAAACAGGATAGAAAATAACCTATTACTTCTCAATTATGATGTTTTTAATTGTACAAAATCTTGATAACATTTTAAGTGGATCTCAGAGAACAATACAAAATAAAAAAAATCAGTTCATTCACCCTTTAAATTGATCAAAAATGACAATAAAGTCAAGTATAATATTGCAAAAGATTTATTTTTCAAATAAGGCACTGAAGACTGGAGTAATGATGCTAAAAATTCAGCTTTGCCATCACAGGAATAAATTACATTTAAAATAGAAAATAATTATTTTATCATAAACTTCTTACCAACCCCCAAATTTTGAATGTAAGCCATGCGATTTTGGTGATGTTGGGTCACCACATTATGTCCAAATCTGGTTCCTGAAGAAAAAAGAAGAAAAAAAGAATTGTTGAGAGAAGTTGAGAATACAGAACTTGTGCTGATTAGCGTCATTATCCTGCATTAGATCGTCATCATCTGATGTTTAAAAAAATCTCTATCAATTTAAAGGCTTTAAAATGATCATTGTATTCTAACAAAAATAAAAATTTGTGCAATCAACACTGATATTTAATTATAATATAGTAGATATGTTCCAGGTGCCTGAATCTTTTTCTGTGCATATTCTTCCCCTACCTGCTTCCGTGATGTGATTAGTCACATGGCATTTACTGCTGAAGTGATTGGACCAGCCAAGGAACTGCCATTAAGATGAATGGAAACGCTAACAGCTAGCTTTCTCCAGGTATTACAGACCTCCTTGCCTCCTCTGCCTTTTCTGTTATTCTGTTAACACCTTTTCCTCAAGTGATTCTGTGGGATTCAATCACGAATCAGTAGTTTTTCACTCTTTTGTCAGAGGATGCTTTCAGTAAAGATCTGCCTGATTTTGTCAGAGAAAGAGGCTTCAGTGGACTTTTCTGAACTATCAAATAGCACATTCTTTGCCCACATAATAAGATATAAGACATAAAGGTCACAGAGCTAACCTTTCCAGAGAGATGTCAGCCTTACAGAGAGAGATCTGTGCTCTGTGCTTCAATGAGAAGCGAAAATTTCCCTACAGTGAGGTTTTCCTGTCACCTTTACCAGCTAACAGTTTACCTTTATTGAGCTTGATATGTAATTGTTTACCTTTTAAGCAATTACACCCCTTTCTCATGGAAAACACCTTTATGCAATGCCACATCTATTAAATAAATCAGGACACATTGAGCGTTAACTTGGTGTCTCGCTCTCTTTCTCTTTGTCTGTCTGTTTTGACCATCAGAGCAGAAATAAATGTTTGAATGCACACTGGTTCCAGAGGTATCAATTAGTCATATGTTAGGGGAGCCTTCAAAGGGAACATTGAAATTCAAATTAATTTCAGCGCTTTCATTAAATGAATTATGCTTTGACAACGTCATGAAGGCTGTTGGATCTGTGCTCTCTTTTTAAAAGCTGTGGTTTGATTTCAAAATATTTTTTGCAAATGCAAAATCATTCTGTAAATGTAGATATCCAATTTTTTACTGTTTCTTTAATTTAAACTGTGCACACATGAGCCCTATTTGGATGGGACTGACTTTCCCTGAAGACGTTGTGTAAAAATGTTTCACGGACGTACTTTATGATTTCTAATCCCGTCTGAATCAAACACGTCTGTGTTTTTTTTTTTTTTTCTTGTACAACCTTGGTAAACGTGATGGAGCAAATTACCTAGTGGTTTTCAGCTAACTCTGAAGTACTCTGAGAAATGTAATCCCATCCGGATAGGAATGTTTGTTATTGCAGCATATTATTTTTCACAACAGTTCTCCTCATTTATTTTGACCTTCACTGGATACTCTAACTAAAACTACATTTCTTGGTGCACTGCATGGTGAATGAATGTTTTTTACACTTTTATTTTTTTATTAATTTTTTTTTTAATAACAAAAGGGGGTAAAATAACTGCCAAGGGTTCATATAGTACTATGCTGGAAAACTATTTAAAAATATAATTAAATCAGTAATGAGTTTAATCACACAAATTGCTCATAATAGCAGCATCATATATGATCCTCATCTCCTTTAATTTTATACATAATACTATAATTATGGCACATACGTATGTCTTGTTTATTTTAATGGGTTTTGTGACACACACATCCAGACCACAACACATCCAATAATCCTTGCATCCTAACAACTGGCACGTGTACCTATAGACATCGCAATCCAAATCCTGTCCAAATCCCTACATGAAATCACAGACATCCAGACATTAATAATAGACCATAGATTAGACACCTCCTGGATGAAAACGAGGCTTTGAGAAATAGACATACAGTCTTTAGAATTGCACGCACTGTATGAAAGCGGTACATTACATAATTTTCAGTTAAGTTTTTGTCTACTGAAAGATTTTTTTTTTTTTTTAGAAAGACATTTCATCAGCTGAACAATCAGTATTTTGTTAAAAACCAAAAAAAAACAGCACAATCCATTGAACACACTGCACTTCTATCACTCACAGCCTCTTTTTCCAAATTGAATATGGCACTATCCTGACTAAGGTCTATAGTAACTAACTCATTTAACTAATTGTAACATAATTTTGAAAAAGAATCCCATCTGAAAAGGGTTACAGAATCATAATTACTGTTTTTTTCTAGGCTTGATTGTGTTTATGGGGTGCAGCCTAACATGTGTTCATGCTTCATTTTTTTAAAAACGCATTATTTTTCATATAATTTACCTTTATTCCACACCGCTCTGTCCCTTCTCTGACAAACGCCTCGATTACTTCCTTGTTTTATGAAGCCCCTCCCTCAAAAATACATGATGGGCTCTGATTGGTTAGCTGGCTCAGTGTGTTGTGATTCACTAAACCGCCGAGCGTGCGTCTAAATGTCCTGCCCCTCAGCTCAGCGGCATGTGCTCCAGTTGTATTGTAAACAATGATTTATAACAATATAGAAACATCTATATTGCTTATCAATTTGAGCCCGATTGAGATGCAGAGGATATTAGTGAAGAGGATCGCGCAGAACCTGTGCAAGCACTCTTAATGGTATGTTTTTTGTTTGTTGTCTCATACTTTTAGATACGCTGTTATTATGCTACTGCTTATGTTAGCTTTTAATATACGCTTTTATTCTGATTAAAGCTTTAATACAGTACAGCAACCGCACACGCGTCCATGTATAACGCTTCTCGTTGCTATGTGAAAATGTATAATTGGAACAGTTTGTTGGAGCTGATCTGACGATCTGAATGAGAGAGAGAGAGAGAGAGATGCAGAGCAGGGCGACGCAAGGAAGTATTAACGGCTGTTTTAGAACATTGATTTTGAAACTTATGAATCCATTAGAATCGATAGAAGACAGAATCGCGATTCATATATGAATAGATTTTTATGTGCACCCCTAGTTTTCTCTTCCTCTTCTCTAAAGCAGCACAGCATGGCCCCGCCCCCTTCCTTACATGTTCCCGAGGGCAGGGTTTATCTGGGTCAGTGACGTAACAGACCCGGGAAGTTGTTTGTTGTAGTCCCTTACCAGCCGTTTTTGTAGGCATTAAACTTCCGACGATATCTCTGTTTGCATTGAACTTTCAGCGCTGCAACTTTGCAGATGTTGTTTATGCTCAAACTGCAACATTACACACTAACTAACGTTAAAAAAGTGAAATTGCAATAAACCACCCCTCTAAATTAAAAAGAAACCGGTAAAAAAAAGGACGGTTATAGAGTTGTTTATGTTGTTTGTTACTGTCTGCATCGCTAATGTAATTATGTAGCATGAATCAGCTGGTGTTAAACATCACAATACACCTTCATTCTGATCAATTTAGCTATCACTAATATCTACTCAACAACACATCTCTAAAACTTCCCACTGGAGATTTGCAGAGAGTGTATAGGGATGAATTCACACTTATGAAATCACTGAACATGTAGTGTTTCATAAATACAAGCTAAATAATGAATGCAAGTATTTTTTCATCTTCTCTTTTTGCAAGCAGTATAACAGCCAATTTAGTTCTCCAGACAGCAAAAAGTGATGCAAACACTCATTATGTAACTAAAACTCACTGTTATTCATTTCTATGGAAAGGGCATGCCACAACCCACAATCAACAATGCCTTGCAAAGTCTCACAGAACAATGGAGACTATGATTATTTGTCACCTTGGATCACAAAATAGTATCTTTATTTGTGCCACCATATGACATACTTGATTGTTGTCAACTCTGAGAAGAACATTTTGTATGATGCTTTTAATGTAAGAAACATAATCTAATAAGGGGACTTACACTCTCTTTTCCCCTATATTCCACTCTACATCTTGCATTATCTGTTCAAAAACAAAGCCCTGTCTCAAAGAAACACATGCGGTGACTTATTTGATAACCAGAGACTCTGCTCACTTCAAGAACTAAGAACTAAGTTTTGTTTACCAGCATCATCATATTTTGTCTTTTTTCTGTTATGTTCTGCTCTCAAGGCCTATGGAGTTCCCTGGGCATCCCCTATTTCCTCTCATCCTATGTGGGATTGGATCACACCACCCTCTGGTTGGCCATCTGTATCTTTAACATATAGTAAACTTAATGATCACACTGCAAAGTCTTTTTCTATTAAATCTATCTGGAATCGTGAATTAACAGATTTTGATTGATCGGTCGACTGGGAGAGGGTGTGGTCTAATCTAATCTTAACTTCTAAAAACTTGGCTCATCGTTTTATCCATTTCAAAGTCATCCATAGAGCACACATAACTCCTTAAAAGAGGTTTGAAATGAAACTGCAATCGACCTATAACGGTCATATCTGTAACATTGTATCAGCAGGTACTTTTCTCCACATGTTTTGGGAATGTCCAATTGTTGTCAATCTATGGACTCGTGTGAATTCTGTTTTGTCCTTTTTACTACAAATTGAAATTGTTGATGGTGTGTCTGTTGTTCCCCCCTCCCTGTTGTTTGTTTGAGTGGATGTTGTTTTGTTGATTTGGAAAAAAAATAAAAAGTTGATCACAAAAAAACAAAGCCCTGTCTCAAACTTACACCATTGGTTGAGCTAGTGTAATGTCAGGCCTAGTTAGGCCGCTTAAACAATCCTATTGCAATTCTACAGTGTTGCTGTAAGTACATTCTTTATCTTTCTCAAATAAAAATTCAATCCTTCTTGCCATTCTCAAAATGAAGTCATATATGAGTAATAAGGCATAAATAGCACCCATTAATCTAAGCAAGAAGAAACTAGTAGGAGGGCTAATTACTGCATAAACAAACACCACAAATGATTATTAAATGATTGTAGTGTGTTGATGTTGCTGCTTCCGCATAATATTCTGCTTATCAGCAAAAATAGCTCTTCAGATGTACATAAAAACATACTGCTGTAATCCAACATTAAACATGTGTTTCTCAAACTGCAGTTCTGTTCTGTTCTGTACCTTTAAGCCCTGAAATTTAACAGTCTAATCAGAATTAGCGTTCGAGTCTGTCAACAAATCACAGAACTGAAATGGCAAGAATTTAATATTCAAATATGATTATTTCCGTCATCATTTTTCAGATCTACAGGATATTAAATGAAACACTTAGCAAGCACCGCCATGCACTGATAATATTTTGTTCCTTCTCATTACAGTCTGCTCTGTGTAATCTATTAAGATCGCACCACATACAGGTGGATAATTTATTACAGTGTTTTGTTTAAAACGAAGCTAGTCGTTGATGAATCTATACAATTTCATCTGTTGCAATCTTTTATTGCCATCTTGGTGACAATTAACATCACGTACAGTACAGCATGCTACCTCATCAAGCATCAATTCATTGATATCCTAAACGTAATGGGTGCACACAAACGAGAGAGGAGGGTCTTTATCGCAGAAACTGCATGTATATGAGATGACTCTCGTAGCGGTTTTGTTCTGTTCCCAGGCAGCCCTCAGGTTCAGCTGAGCTGTTTGATAATGGCTGATGACTCTGCTGATGAATTTGTTGGGGAGGAGGGGGGAACCGAGGGGCTGCATTGCTCATGCTTCCCGATCTTGGCAATGCATCCATGGCTGGCTAGACTTCATAACAACCCCTACGTAGAATCCAGCCGGGAGTATTCTGTCAGCCCTGCCAGTGCCTGATTCTGAGCCTGATACACTACAATTCAACACAATACAATCACAGTCCTTCCGAGCCAACACTGGTAATCCAAATCATGGCAAATATGTCAGTAAATCGAACATATGAGGGAAGATGAGGAAAAACACTATTTTAATGCTCCGTCTGTCAGAAGGCTTGACATGGCTTTTTCATTAGCTCCTGGTGTGTCATAGCAGTTAATAATGAAGATAGATGACTGGGTGAGGAGCACTTCACTTGTTTGGAGCATTTAGGTGTCCTATTCTACTACCTGCGACACCCCTTCATAATAGCAAGTGATTGTAGCTAGACTAAGAAAATTATCTCATCCACATCATCCAGATCTCAATCATCCACACTGCTGTATTTCTGCCATCCGACATCTTTCTTTCTCTCCTCTCTTACTGTCTGAGGGGAATAAATTGTGCCTGCCATTGTGTATTTGTCTACAGTGTTAATTTGTAATGCAGTTTTTGTTATAACTGAGGTGCACAAACATTTTACTATGAATGAATCATACTTGATTAAGGGTCATGGCCTACAAGTTAATTTTGTAATTAATGCAATCCATCATGTGCTGTAAATAAATTTTAGTCAAAATCATTTCAAATTTTAGTTGACAAAGAAAATGTCAAATATTCAAATATTTGAGATATTAATTGACTAGGATTTAAAATCATTATCTGTCACCTCACAAAATTGTATCTTAAATTGAGCCACCATATGACAGGCTTGATTCTTATCAACTCTGTGAAGAACATAATAAACATCATCTAATAAGGGCATTTACACTGTTTTCCCCTATATTCCACTCTACGCCTTGCTTTATTTGTTCAAAAACAAAGCCCCGTCTCAAACTTACACCATTGGTTGAGCTACTATTATTTTAAATCATTAAGAAATGTGTTTCAATTATTGTCACAGTAATTGCATTTTTCTCTCGTCTTCTTTACTGTTGATGAAAGGAGGGGGAAAAAACTACTTTGACAAGCATTTTCATCAGATTTTGTTACTAAAAGGCTAACATTGGCTGGCTGTATTATTTTAGCACCTAATTCATTAAAGGAACTAAATCAAGTAATGACACAGATATGCCTAAAGAAAATCTGTGCTGAATACAATTTACATACTGCAATTCCTGATCTTACAGGTGTCTCACTATCTGCTGTAATTTACTGGGACTGTACTATTTACGTAACATAAATCTAATTTAATCTCTAATAAAATGTTTATCATATCTAAGTCTATTATAATATAAGACATGTTTGCACTGAAATGATGAAAATAACTTAAATACTTTGACACAGTCAGTTAAACTGGATTCTGTGCTGTTTGTGAATAAGATGCACATTTTTGCACTGAAATACCATGTGTAAAATTGCCTCAACTGTTTAGTGAATTCACCCCTGTTTCTCCCTCTCCAGCTTGCAATTTGCCCATCTATGCGCACTAGCTGTAAATAAGGACTCAGCTCAAGGCTAAAGACCTCTCTTAGTTTCTATGTTCCATCGCTGGTATTTTTGTCCTTGAAATTTAGCATGGAATGGATGTTTTTGAATGCCGTCTTTGCCAGCACTATTACCGAGCCTTGAGCAAATAAGCTTGCTGCCCCCGTGCTGGAGGATGGGACTATCACTGACCTACTTCCACACTCTGAGCCTGCAGAGAGGTGGAGGAGAGGCCGCCTGACAGGACAAGAGGGTGGACGTCCCATGATAAGGGATATTACATCTGCTATATCCCCACATTTACATTCGTTGTTACAAAACAACCTTTTAAGCTAATAGAAACTTCACAAACTGCTGCAGTTTGCATCAGCAAAACAAAACAGCAATTGCTGGATTGAAATTATTGGATTGTGCAAAGAACCCATACCAGGATAGATCCATTGAAAGGTGGTGTTATTATATATACACTGTTTATATATACACAGAAAATGTTGGTTCATTCTGTGGGCAAAAAGGTGAGCTGATACAGACTTTCTTGAAGCCCGGTGGTTTCGGAGAAAAATAAGACAAACTGTTGACATCAGACGGAAAGTGGTTTCAGAGATGAAACATCTGTCATTTTAATGAAAGATTATTAAAGCAAACATTGCTTTTTTTGGGGAATAAGATGTCATGTGCAGATGAATTGTCCCAGTAAGACCAGAAACGTGCATTAAGAAACTAGAGCCTACTTTTATGTCATGTTGACTTCTGTTCTTAAAACTCTGAACCTCTAAGGACAAAATGTCTTTAATAGTTAATATAATATTACAAATTGAAATTTAGGAATTTTAGGGTAAGCGTGTATTATGCTCCTTTTGAAGCACATGAAGTAGGTGAAAAATTGTATAGCCTCACTTTTTTTATTCAGATCTTCAATAGACTTGAAAGGCATAAGTGCAGTCAGTGGGTCATTATGACAAAAAAGGTGATCAAAACCCTGACACAAAGCGTGAAAGGGTTTATTTTGGGATAATGGGGCTGACATCATCCCACAAACAGTATTACACAGCTACACTGACATGAAATATTGATTTAAGTATATTTGAGAAGCGAGTGTTGTACGTACATCATAGTGCAGGAAATTGGTTGCCTGGACAACAGTGATTTATACAAAAATATTTGATAAAACACTAGAATTGACCAATCGGAATCAAGTATTCCAGAGAGTTGTGTAAATTCATATCCTGAGAATATGGAGAATATGTTATGATTTTTTTACTCTTTGAAATGTTAAATCACTTGCTTTGGAAAGGAGTACAAAGTTAAAAACAGTGATGCTTTTAATCTTGCATTATGATCTTCATGTTTTTAGGAGTGATAAGTAAAACATCTTACAGTTTCAGTGATTGCTAAAATCCGGCTTGCGCAATAACTGTCACATGCTTGACCCAGTTTCCTTAGTTCTTCTCATTAGATAGTTAGCTCCTCACCTGTTTCTGTTTCCCCTTTGATTACGTTGATTATTTAAAGCCTGTGTTCTTCCCTCATTCTTTGTCTGCTACTGTTTGTAATTTGTGTTATGCTATACTGTGTTCCTGCTATTCATCTGGTCTTTCTGTGGATTATTATTAAAAGATTATTGTTTGGACTTTATTCCTCGTCATGCGCCTCCTTAGCTAACACACCACGTAACAATAACGTTATGTTTGAAAACATGTTGAAGGAACCATTTAGGTGCCTCTTCACGGTCTGTTGATGTTCATGTTTTAATGTCACCAGCAACCAGTTTTGAGCAATTACTATTTCCACTTTCAAAAGAGATTTTCCTAACTAACGAAACGGACAACAATAAAAAATTTGTTCACATTAAGACATGGCTTGTTCGGCTGCCATGCTTGAAAGCGCATATTACTTTATGGTTGCTCAAAACCCTATTTCTCCATCATGGAGCCCTAATGAATTCTAATTACTCTTATCAAACTCCATTATAATCTCAATGGGGGAAAAAAACACAAAAAAGGTTTAGATTAAAAGAAGCTGGAGCACATTTTATACTTGGTATTGAACATGGAGACCAACACTGTCCACAGAGATTCCACTACATACAGATCAAAATGAAAAGAAATCAGCATTCAAATAAATTCCTGTGAAAAGCATGTCAGCAAACATGCTTTTATATTTCATTACTCAACATTTTTGTTTTTCAAACTAGAAGGCAGAAGTCTTCCTGTTTATTTGAAGAAAGGCAGAACTCTGTAGCAGTGTGGTAATTTATACTACAGATGTTTGCGGCAGAGCACAGACTAGTCTGGGGAGCCATGATTAATTTATTTGTGTTTGGATAAGAGCATGTTTGCTAGGCGTATTAATATTGCTCTTTTGCAAAATCAGATCATATCTTGGTAAATTCAATATTGCCTTCTTAAATGAGTCAACATTTTACCCTACAACTTATAAAGGACAGCTGGTTTTCATTAACAAAATAGCCACAGGTGTTTGCATAATGAAGAATATGATGTTTCATATTCAAGATGTTATGCTGCTATGTATGATGGAGATGGTTTTGAACCGCATCTCTCCCTGTAAGTCACGTGTTGAGGCTTGCGCCACTTGAGTTACTGCAAGTAAAAGGACGTTATTTTCATGACATTTAAGATGTGTCCTTTTCACCTTAGACCTAATCATTCCCAAACTATAAGACCTCAATAAATCGTAGCCTACACCAGCTCTAAAAAATTAAAATGTCTAACATAAGAATTCTGTACTGAATGAACAGTCAATTTTATTGAAGTTGAATGTTGATGGTTAATAAAACATCTCGCCCTTGACTCCCAATAGCAGCTGAATCACTTCATATATCCCATCAATTCTTCAAGCACTTACACAGGCTTTAGTTAATGCCAGTATGGATTATTTTTGGTAACACTTTATTTCAATAATCCACTACAGACATAAGTAATTTTGCAACTATATGTCAGTAGAGTAGAGTAGACCGTCTATCTGCTAACACTTTATTTTGATGGTCCTTAACAGATCTTCTACTGACTGCAAGTAACTTTGACTTATATGTCAAATTATTCTTCTAACCCTAAACCTAGCAGTCTACAAATAATCTACTGAGAATTAGTTGACACGTACCGTAGTTGAAAAGTTACTTATAGTTAGTAGAAGGTCTAAAATTGGCTATCAAAATATAAATAATCGAAATAAAATATAACCCAAGAAAAGCATTAACTACAAAGCTTCAAAACAAGCTCTTGTGTAGAAAGATGAGAGGCGTTTTTTTTATTGCCCTTATTGTTCTGAAGGGCCTTTAAAAATAAATATATAAACAACAGAACATGCAGTGTTTTTTCCTCTTCATTAAGTATGTTTATGTTGCCCATAAAATGTAACGGGCTTCACTAATCTTGAGGGAAAGGTAAATGGTCAATATGTCATTAAAAACTATGCTTTAAATAAAAAACTATAAAGCCACAAAGACGACGTAATGTTTCTCCAGATAGAACATGAAAGAGAGACAGGAAAACACAATGTTGACATTGATATCACCTGACGACTCTCTTAAAGACTATAAATGTGTATAAATCACAAACTAGAGGGTAATTAAAGTGTATTAGATGCAAAATTTGTGTGCAATTAAAAGTTATTGGTCTCTTAAAAGTAAATGACTTAATTGGGCAGTAAATTGTTTGTGTAAAATTAAGTATTATGATTCAATAAAGACAAATTTCCCTCAAAGTAAATTTTAATCAACAGCATTTCTAAAAAAATAAAAAAAATAAAAAAAGGTTATTTTCAATGAACAATTAAAAAAGAAAACAGAAATGCGGGAAGTAGGGTGTCACGAATTCGGTCTATTCTGTCTATGCCTGTTATGACCATGTCTCTGACTAATAAAGCTTTGCAATTGGATCCGCATGCCTCACATCTCATTGACCACGTTACAGAATACTCGGCCACACGAGGATCCAGCAGCTTTTCTAACGGACCCTGGTCAGGTATGGACCCATTCAATCAGCTGCTTGACCTGCGTCAAGGGAGTCTATCCATTGAGGAGTACGTCACTCAGTTTTGTGTGTTTTCTGACAAGGTACCATTTGATGAGGTTGTGTTAAAAGACGAGCCCATAACAGTCATGGTTAAGTGAGCCCATAAAGTCATGGTTACCTGAAGGAAAATTTAATGTTAGTTTAAGGGAATTTATGGACTATGCTTTGCTGTGTGCTGGCTCTTCGTTTACTGTGGGTGTTGCGGAAGAGGAACACGATACCGCGTCTGTGCCTGAGATGGCGGACGCACCAGAATGCGCTCACAAAGTGGTGGAAGCAACAATGTACTGTCACATCCCAGCTGATCGTCCAGAGTCACAGCACGTCTCAGCTGACCGTCCAGAGTCTCGCCACGTCACCGCTGACCGCCCAGAGTCTCGCCACATCTTTGCTGATCAGCCAGAGTCTCGTCATGTCTCATATAACCTTCCAGAACCTCTTCACATCATGTCTACCACCCCAGAACCACGTCCTGTTGCGGTTGTTGTACTGCAAACCTCCACTGTCCGGTCAAGGAAAACTGCCAGCAAGCATCAGAGGTTGGCATCCAGTGTGGAGGATCCACTGCTGGTGGCAGCACGCACTGCTGGTATCCCCAAACCAGCTCACTTTAACCCTCTTGTTCCTCCTCCAATTCCCCTGTCCGAAGCGCTTCCCCTGCTGGGAATCACTTTATGTTGCATTTGGGCTGCGTACACCACCGCAGAACTGCCCGAGGAGGCGGCTCGCCTCAGCCCCTTGTATGGTGGTGGCGCCCAGCAATGTTCTCTCAGCCTATCGAGTTGCAGTCGAGGAGACTGTTACCGCTGTAGAACTTCCAGAGGTGGCGGCAACCGCTGCAGAACCTCCGGAGGTGTCAGTGGTATCCACTCCCCAACTCTCGTCTTGCTCTGCCACGGCCACGGAGGCCGTCCGTGATTCCTCGTCTTGTCCTGTTTCGGCCAAGGAGGCCATCTGTGAATCCTTGTCCTTTCCTGTCGCAGCCAAAAGGGCTGTCCCTGAACTCTCGTCCTGTCCGTTCATGGCTATGGAGGCCGTCTGCGTATCCTCGTCCTGTCCTGTCGCAGCCAGAAGGGCTGTCCCTGAACTCTCGTCCTGCCCTGTCATGGCCACGGAGGCCACTTTTGAACATTTTTCCTACTCTGAACCGGCTGAGGAGGCCATCTCTGAACTGTGAGGCCAGCAGGGGGTTCTCACCCTGCAGTCTGTGTGAGTCCTAACGCCCCAGTATAGTGACGGGGACACTATACTGTAAAAAAGCACCGTCTTTCGGATGAGACGTTAAACCGAGGTCCTGACTCTCAGTGGTCATTAAAAATCCCATGACACTCATCGTAAAGAGTAGGGGTGTAACCCCGGTGTCCTGGCCAAATTCCCTCCTCTGGCCCTTGTCAATCATGGCTTCCCAATAATCCCCATCCACTTGATTGGCTCTATGACACTCTCTCCTCTCCACCTGTAGCTGGTGTGTGGTGAGCGTACTGGCGCCGTTGTCCTGTGGCTGCCGTCGCATCATCCAAGTGGATGCTACACACTGGTGGTGGTTGAGGAGAGACCCCCCCCACATGATTGCAAAGCGCTTTGGGTGTATTGCAATACACAGTAAAACGCTATATAAATGCCTCATTCATTCATTCTCGCCCCGTTCTGAACCAGCCATGGTGGCTGATTGTGAACTGTCTGTCTTGCCTGTCTCTGTCAAGGAATCTATCCCTGAACTGTCTGTCTTGAGGCCAGAAACTCTAAATGCACACCATATTTGTCCTGTTAACCCTGTCATTGCTAAAGAAATCATTAATGAACAGTTTGTCTGTCCCCTTCCAGTCATTAAGTTTACTCCTGAGCTATCTTTCTGTCCGGTTTCAACCTATGGATCTGAGTTTGCCTGTTCAGTTGTTACTAACACTCTTGATTTAGAATTGTCTGTCAGTCCTGTTCCAACCAATGCATTTAGTTATGGACTGTCTTCCCGCTCAGTTGCCACCAGGGAAAATATTGATAGACTTCCCATGTTCCCTGCCTCGATCCTTGGGTCTGTGCATGTTTTTTCTCTTTCTTGTGTCTCAGTTTTCCCTAGGTCCCAGTCCCTGCTGTGGGTTCCTGATCCATTGTGGTGCTCCCCTGATCCGTTGTGCTGTTCTTCTGCTCCGTCGTGGAGGTCTTCTGCCCTGTCTGCTCCGCACTGGTAGGCTCCTGCTCTGTCTGCTCCGCCATGGAGGTCTTCTTCCCTGTCTGCTCCGCACTGGTGGGCTCTTGCTCTGTCTGCTCCGCCGTGGAGGTCTTCTGCCCTGTCTGCTCCGCACTGGTGGGCTCCTGCTCTGTCTGCTCCGCCATGGAGGTCGTCTGCCCTGCCTGCTCCGCTGTGGTGGTCTTCTGCTCCACCCTGGTGGGCTCTAGTCTCATCTGCTCCGCCTTGGTGCCCTGCTCTGCCGGCTTTGCCTCAGTTCCAGGTCTCTTCACTTCGTCACGGACCTGGCCCTCCATCCCTCCCCCTGTTCCGCCTCCGCTCCACCACCCTCCTGGATTGTGTAATGTTTGGAGCGTCTGGAAGCCGCTCCTTGGGGGGGGTGGGGGCTCTGTCACGAATTCGGTCTATGAACTTCCGTTCACTCACCACCAGAGGTCACTCGCTCACCATACATCACACTGGACTGCATTTCCCAGATGACACATACACAGCTGATTACACTGATTGCACTTACACAGCTGAATGCTCTGATCACACAATCACACACCCTATATAAACCATGGACTTCCTCTCAGTCACTGCCGAGTATTGATCTGCGTTTAGCACTCCTCTAGCGCTAGCTGCCTTACCAAGCCATTCTGTGTTTCTGTTTAGCTCTGTGTTTAGTTCTGCACATATCCCTCTCCTAGCGATAGCTGCTTTACCGAGCCTTTCTGTGTTTGTTTAGTCTTGTCGTCTTAGTCTTGCCTTGCCTTGCCTGTTTCCTTGTGTTCTGATTTCTGCCGTTGTATCTTGGATTAACCCTTTGCCTGCTGTCTGTACACACAATGTGACACACATATTGTAGAAATCAGGTGTACTGTATACTAACGAACTCACAAAAACAGAAAAAGAAAAATATGAACTGACAAAAGAGCAAAACTACACATTAAAGCATGATCCAAACAACATGAGGATCACTTGCATAAAGTATAAACACAGTTTGTCATGTAAAACAAACATATTTATATATCTGATGGACTTTTTGATCTGTTTACTTTTGTTGATGAACAGTTTTGATAATACTGTTTCCTAACTATAAGAATAATAATATGTAAGATATATAGGAATGTGCAAAGACATGTGGGACCACCAACTGATGTCCGGTTGCAATTATACCTGAATTCTGATGCAATACCAGCCCAGAACCAGAACCAGAACCACTCTGCTTTCTACAGTTTCAAATCTGGAGCAAATGTGATTTTATTCTCTTCCACTATTTTTCACACTTTCAGAAAACACTGTGAGCTAGCTGTCAAATGAAGTGGATTGAAAATGGGTTCATGTAAAATTTAGAGTGTGTTGTCAAAGTGGCATGACTCTTACTTGCAGAAACCAGCTGCAGTTTGGCTAACTTGGGTAATTTATCTCACTGATGGAGCCCTGTCAGTCTATTTTCTTGTCTGTCCATCCGTCTAGGCTTTTTTTCCCCTGCTCCTGTCGGCTATTTGTCTGGCATTTCTTCCCTCATCTCCTTTTGTCTTTGCAATCCCCAGTAAACATTAAGGGAAAATAAAGTTCATCGTTTGATCATTATGTCCACTGCCATCCTGTATTCATCAGTGTGCACATTAAAAAGAGACTGGTGTGGAATCTTATACAGTTTTGAGTGTGCTTAATGAGAAAATGCCTTGATTTCATTTGCATGTCTAGTTTCTTGATTAGAAGTCTTGGATTAATGCCGAATCTGTAGTTATTAAGGGCTTTGGCGTGATCTTGCTCACCAAAGCTTTTAAGCAGCATTTTGCGTGTTTGGCTGCAGAGAGCCTTTTGGGTGCGATAGTTTTAAAGAAAATCAGGTTGACATGTTGGTTGACTCCAATTAAACCTTATGTAACACTGCAAGAACAAACTATTCCAGACCATGAGTCAGTAGAACACCAAATAATGTTCAGAGCTGGATTTATGAAGCTGGAAATACAGAGCAGATAAAGCTAAAAGTGTTTTAAAAGGAAACTTTTGGGTGACTTTTAGGTGAACCTTTCCTGATATGTAAAATATATACTGTTAGGAAACTTCTACAACAAATCGGATTTATTGTGGATAAGGCAATTAAGTAATTGCATTTATTTTAAGCAGGTGCTATTTTGTTGAATTATAGATTTTTCTTTTATTTCAAAAAGAAAGAGTAACATCATCATGGTTCCCTCAATAAACACCCAAAAGGATTTTTTTCTATTGGCTTTTGGATTATTGGAGAATAAGCTCTGTGACCAAAATAAGTTTATGAAGCTTAAACTATTCTACACTTATATATTAATATTCAACATTTGGAGAATATTGCACATTGCACAGTATCACAGATCAGATGTATTTGCTGTTGGCTATTGAAACTGGCCATTTGAGAATTAAGGAAAAGGAAGGAAGAGATTGTATTAAATGGACCATAATAAGGGTTAATGTTTGAAGAATCAAGCTGTCTGGTCGTTTTATCCCTAGCTCAACTCTGAGGCAGACAGCAAGTTCACTTTTAATGATACCTTTTCCATTCACCCGATGATATTCATACACCTCACGTCTCCAGTGCTGTGTGTCTGCAAAATGTGGCCATTTTTGAGGCCAAGCTGTTAATAAATTCCCTGGACAGAAATGTAGAGGTTACGGTCTTAGATGTTAGCAAGTAGGTGGTTAAACAGGTAGACTATGCTAATCCATAGAGATATAACATATGGTAGATATCCACAAAATCCCCATAGAGGATCTTGAAGTACACTGCTCAAGGGGAAAGTGATAGAGACGGGATGAGCTTTCATTATCACTCCAGTTCCTGGTCACCCTTTCTTGGGATTAAACCTGTGACTTTGCTGTTAGCAGCCCAGACTATTAACTGTAGGCAGACAGATACTACCTACTTGCCTAATTCAAATTGCTTTGACTAAAGCATATTGTCTGAATGACAACTAAATAATGAACCAATAACACAATAATACATGCATACTGTATATAAATACATATGTGTGCATGCATAATATATATATATATATATATATATATATATATATATATATATATATATATATATATATATAAAATAAATATATAGCTTTTATAACATGATTGCAGTATGACTCCGCAACTCCCTCTCCAGTAAATATCACTATAGAGAGAAGCTGATGTTTGTGCAGTTATGCATACCAGTGTTTGACTGTTTGGTTACTTTAGAGTGCAAAAAGAAACAATATAGGTACTTGCTGAGAAATCTAGTGCAGAAAGAGATGACAGCTGCAGCTACATGACATGCTACACATAAAACCTTGAAACCCTGCGAGTTAACAATATTCCCAGGAAGCCCTATGGCCATGAATGTAAAGAAAAGCGACGGGTCCATTGAAGACAAATTCTCCTAAAGGCAGACAGAAGCAGGGGCTGTCATCATTAGGATAGATTGCACCAATTCATTATTAATGAATCATAAAATGAGCTCCAGTAGACCTATTTTAAATGCATTTTCTATTATGGCGCATGACACCCACATCTGCTGATTACACTGTAAGATGTGGGAACTGAGCACTGATTCCCGAGACATGAGACAAAACACTCCCACAATTTCACCTGCCATTAGAAACTATTGACATGACAAAATAACATTTTTCACTTTGAAATTACAGATGATGGCTAGAATGTATTAAACGTGCCATTTCATTTGATTTTCTCATTTTTTAAATCTCAATTATTACATTATCACTATGAAACATTAAATTGTAGTGATTGTTTCTGTGATATGATCACAATTAGCTGCATCACACACTGTAGAGAAAGTGTAGATAAGTTTTATTAATAGCAACCCAAAACCAGCAAATCAGTTTAAAACCATCTGGCTGTTTTCGTTCATTAATTCAAATAAATATGAGATTCCAGATTTGTCATTACTCATATTTGATAGCCTACATTATTTTAATGTCTGTGAGTGGCAGGGTGAAGGAAAAACACATGAAAACGCAGGAGGTTGCAGCCAATCATATGTGAAAACCTCTTAATGCTGACATTTCTTTTTAAATTTGTCTCAGTACTCAAGAATCGGGGACAGAATAAAGCACACACACTTTACAGACAGCAAAATCATTTATATCCTGGAGATATTTACTGTTTGTTTGACTGTAAAAGACACTGGCAACACAAAAAAATAAAAATGACTAACTGTAGTCATTCAAGAGGTGTATAATTATTGTGCTCTGTGAGGTAGCAGTAGAGAATCGCACAGTGGGGATAATATTCATATGAACATGAATACGATATGAGTGTGTGATTTACTGCTTCTGAGAAAACCATCTGACTGATGAGTCAGTCGGCCATTTTGAAAAAAAAAAAATCAGACCTGTATATCAACAGCGTAACCCTGTCCTCATTTTGTGTCCCCATTCAGCGCATCAGTAAATCTATGTGACATAATCAGAGGATGAGATAAAATACGCACATTTGCTTCCAAGCTCTTCGCTACGCACATTTGTGTGTAGCTTTTTTATTTTCACTGATTCGCTGGGTGTTAAATACCAAGAAACACACAAAGAGGGATGACGCTACTAATCGTGGATCAAACACTGTTATTAAGCCAGCATAAAATTTGACATTATACGTATTGTCTGTTGCATCCATATCAGATACGCTTGCAGACAGCACCTGCATACACATGAACACACACACAGATTCAGTGAAAGATGTTTGTGATTCAGAGACTCAGCCTAGATTAAATTTTCCAAGATGGAAGATGAATCATCTCTTAAGCAGTCG